>NC_053171.1:83237830-83562622 GCF_016835505.1 Polypterus senegalus
TGTCATCTTTATATCTTTGAGACCCAGAATCACAGGTGGCAGTCATCCCGTTTGTCCCCTTGGAAAATTGCTGCTGACAGTCCTCCGGGAGTGTGTGAGGGGCACCTAGGAGAATCACTGCGAATAGTGAGAATCTCTGATGCATATTGGACCGATGATGTTAGCTTTAACATGTAGTTACAGTGGCCCTCGAGGATCAGGGTTAAGCACTCCTTAAACCCCTTTAAGTTCCCTTGACGATGATTACATTATTTGCGTTATTAGAATAAGTGTGCATGATAACTAACAAATATCAAAATTATCTGAGACTTGGCAACTGGTTATTTCACCAACTTTTCTGTACTATTTACAATATTTGAAACAAAGGAGGCAGTGATGCTTAAGGGCTAAATCTAGTAATATGCAGCCAACTATCCAAATTCAACATCAGTTATTAATTTTGGAGAAATCCTCTTTGTTTCTTTTAATTCCACACTTACCGTTGATAAGATTTCCTGAGAATGGTTTTATATTTAATGACACGACAATACAAAATGTTCACTGTGGATATACTGGTTAATTCAAGCATCATAAGATGAGAAAGTACTCATTTTTATAGTTCAGATTTGTTGTAAATTTAGTTCTGTTCTTTTACTTTCCTATTACGGTTTTGAAATATGCAGAATTTATTTCTGCACTTCAGATGTATTTTTGGAGTAGTTTTTTAGGATATTAAATATTTTTCACATCTTTTCCAAGTCCAACCCCCTTTTGGGCTGCTCACCATGACTGCCCGCTCAGTAGGCATGACGAGTAATATAGATTATGCAACCACATATAGGTCAGCCATGATGATTTTTGGATCATCTAAGATTGCATCGAAAGCTAAACTCTGTTTGTTTGGTATGTGCTTAGTAGGAAATTCTGGTTAAAGAAATTTGCAACAGTTATATCAACAACAACATTTGAAATTACAGTTTTGGTTTTGATGAAAAGATAGGAAGGAGTTTTGGCTTCTTTATCAGGGCCGTAACTCAGTTAAATTTCTTCTTCTTGTCTCTCTTCACATAAATGTGAAAAAAATGCCAATATAGTTTTCAATTTGCAACAATATTATTATGAGAATTTCAAGGTCTCTTCATAAATCCCGAAGTGAGCAATATTTACAATAATTCTGCAGTTCACCTGTCCATGACAGTCACTTTGATATCATTTAATGTAATGTTTCCAAGTATGATTCATTAGGTTGAGAAAAATCCTCTCTTTTCCCTGTACTCTGCCCCATTAGATGTACGAGAATCCATAGCTGCACATTGTTAATTTGCAGTGTTCTGGTATTAATGATCAATTAGACCCTTAGCTGATGTTATCATTTTCAGGGTCCACAAAGCTCCAAAAAGGCTTCATCTCAAAACTATGTCTCAAAACTCTAATGAGACTAAAAAAGCATAAAGTAGGCCTAACCCACAAATTCACAAAGGTCTCAAAGCTTATAAGCTTTCACTAAGAAGAGGGGAATGTGAACCCTTTGCCCTAAATACAAGAACAAAGTTTCTTAATAGTTTAATATTTTATAATCAAAAGGAATTAAAAAAAATAAACAAGAGCAAAAAATGTAACAACACCAAATCTGCAATCCCAGAAATAATAAACCAAAAATGAGAGGCAAAGAATTAAAAAAACAGAAGAATAAAAAATGGTCACTTATGACACACAGGAATTTTTCAGTGCTGGTCCAGTGCTGGCTCTGAAGTCTTCATAAAGGATGTGGGTGGTCAAAGGCCAGCATCCCCTTGGGTTCTTTATATAAAGACGATAAATAACAGAATTAGCATAAAATATAAAAATGATTCTGCCAAGTTAGATGTTTTTCTTTCTTGTTAGTTTTCTTTCTTTTGATTTGTTGTGTATTTTAGAGGGGTTTGCTGTTTATCATAATATAATATTATTTAATTATTGAACTTTGATAAAAAGACAAATTTACCCTTGGGGCAAATAAAATATCTATCTATCTATCTATCTATCTATCTATCTATCTATCTATCTATCTATCTATCTATCTATCTATCTATCTATCTATCTAAACACGACAGTTTTGATTAAATAATGATACAATACAAAAAGGAACAACACATAAATACATTTAGTCATATAAAGCACAAATGAATACAAAAAAATCTAATGAACTAGCCATAACTGGACTAACTGACTTCTGTTGTTCACTAAGTATCACTAAAACATTTAGAGCTAAGGATCAGGCCCTGCTAGTACGATATTACTGTACATAGTCTAGCCTTGACACGGTGCTAGTGTGATACCACGTCAGGTACACAGCAGCTGACCCCCAGTGTCTGGTCAATTGTATTATCATTTTAAATGATTAAGGGACAAGAATTGAAATTAGGCCCATCAGTCCTTTAATTAAACTCTGTTCAGCACCTAGGGACTGCTTAGGCCTCCTTTAGCCACTGCAGCATCACAGTGGCATTAACTTTGTGCTATTTCTTTCCTTAACACATTTAGTGCTCTTTCTTTTGATTTAATCTAGCTGCTTATGGTTTTTGGGATTTTGGCTAGTGTTTTTTTTTTGGATTTCATAAGAAGAATTTTCCTTTTTTTTCCTTCTTTTCATTTGAACTCTTCAATTAAAATATTGTATATTTAAAATTTGAAGCTGTTTCTTTTATTTTGTTTGCCTTTTCATTTTGCATTTAGGTTCCCTTTTCTTTCTCATATTTTACATCTTGAATTTCTGTTTCCATTTTGAATTTTGACAATTTTGCTAACTGTTTTATACATTTATTTAAATATAATTAAATATAAATAAAAATATTATATATATATATATATATATATATATATATATATAAAATTTTAGTTCATATCCTCTCCTGGCATTGGTTCAGAAGCAATTCATAAGCTTCCTGGAAATGGCAGACCTTCATACTAGAACCCAGACTGTGTGATTTAACAGACAATGCTCTATACAACACCAACAAAGCATCACTACACTCCTGGATTGGCTCAGTCAGAGACGTGAGCTTAAATTCTTCAAAAGTTTTTGGCAAGATCTCAGATGTGCTGTCTATCAATGTTCTCCAAGGAACCTGAAACAGCTAAAGCAATTTTTGAAGGAAAAATGGGCAAATACTATTCCATTGTGATATACTGTATATAGTTAATAGAATTATTTTACAAGATTACAGGCAGTTACAGCTGTCAGTATTAGTTCCATAAAGCACAGACTCGGGGGATGAATGCTTAAAAATGGTGAAGTTTTGAGATAAAATAGATTCCTTTTTTTCATTATGTAAAAGGTTCACTGAAGAAGAACGTCTATCCATCCATCCATTATCCAACCCGTTATATCCTAACACAAGGTCACAGTGGTCTGCTGGGGCCAATCCCAGCCAACACAGGTTGCAAGGCAGGAAATAAACCCCGGGTAGGTTGCCAGCCCACCGCAGGGCACACACACACACCCAGCACTCATCAGGGACAATTTAGAATCGCCAATCCACCTAACCTGCATGTCTTTGGACTGTGGAAGGAAACCAGAGTACCTGGAGGAAACCCACGCAGACATGGGGAGAACATGCAAACTCCATGCAGGGAGGACCTGGGGCGCGAACCCGGGTCTCCTAACTGTGAGGCAGCAGCACTACCCACTGTGCCACCGTGCCACCCAAAGAAGAATGTATGACTCATAAATAAAATTTCCCAACCCGATGCATCATAATCTCATATTATGATACCCTTAATAATGAAATATGGGATGACGGCTTAATAATTCTGTCTTTTCACCACACACACTATAATAACTTTGTGTTGCACCAGACAAGAACTGTTCACTTCCAGTGCTCAAAATTACTGTATATCCATGTACCGTATTTGCCAAACTCAGTCAAAAAGAGGAAAAAGTGACAACCCACTTACTGAGCCAAAAAGGAAAACATTCATGTAAGACCTCCAAGTAGCAGGAGTCTATATGAGGCAGTTCACAAACAGAAGAACTGTCCAGGATGATCAGACAAAAATAAGGGATTACAATTTCAAATATATGAAAACAGCAACATTGAAAGAGGTGCAGGGCTTGATGCCTTAAAAATCATAAACTCAAAAGGATTTCCATTCATTGTTTGGGCTAACTGTGAGTCAGAGACTTAGTCAGAGGGCAGGCAAAAGGCCAAAACCAAAAGATTTAACTATCTAGCAGCTGAGTTCAAAACAAGCCCACAAGTCAGTGGTCAAAATGAGCAAAGCCAAAATGTGCCCACTAGGGCGCATCTCATAGCCCCAAGCCTTTGATGTAACTTTACAGGCGCAGTTTCAGGTGCAAATACCTTATACCGATCAATGACTCCAGTGACACAACTCTTCCCTTCTCCATTCCTCTCAGGTGAGCTTTATTCATCTACTCTCACAACTTTGACTCACCTGGATGAAGCAGAGCAGCTTCCTTTATTGTATCCAGGAAGCACTTCCATGTCTGGTGTGAGAAGAGACCCTGCTTCTAGCAGCTTCTCCTAGTACAGGGATGTCGAACTCCGGGCCTGTTGGGCCGCAGTGGCTGTAGGTTTTCATTCTAACCCTTTTCCTAATCAGCGACCAGTTTTCACTGCTTATTAACTCCTTTTCCCTTCATTTTAATAGCCCTATTTTTAAGGATTTAGTCCTCTGAATTGATTATTTTCTTCATTAAATGGCAGCCAAACAGAAATGAGACGTGAAACAAGCCAACAGATTACCAGGTAAAAGGGGCTTCAAACTCAAGCCAATTTCACTCCAACCAGTTTCTTAATGAGAAGCGGATTCTTGCTGTTAATTAAACCCGTTATTTAATTCCATGGCTTGTGGTTGCTCTTATTCTGTCACAGCAGAAATTTACGAAACTGTTGATTTTCTGTTTTTTCGTAGAACATCGTCAAAATGGTTTTTTGACCTGAGAGATCAACCTTACTGAGTCCTTCACCTTTCTTTATTGTCAAATAGTGTGTGATGGGTACATGTTAGCTGGTCATGTGGTGGTTCATTTTCTGTCTCATTATTGTGAGGCTACTAATTAAGGAAAAAGAAACAACTAAAGGGCTTGAGTCATGTCAATTAAAACTAAGGCAAAAGAAGATAATTAGCAGCAAAACGTTTGGCACTAATTAAGAAAATGGTTAGAATGAAAACCTGCAGCCACTGCGGCTGGCCTTCCAGGACAATCCAGTTCGACACCCCTGCCCTAATGGCACCCAAGGACCCCAACAGGGCTGTCCACCAAACCTACAACTCTCATGCAGTCCTGCAGGTATCCAAACAGGAAGCACACCATGGGGGTGACACCACCGAGTGTAAGACATGACCCTGGGAAGCAGTCTCCCCCATCCATCCATTACAATGACCTCCCGACTGGGAAAGACATCACTAATGAAACCATCCACACACATCCTTCCATTAAAAAGGCCCACCAGGCTAGGCAAGGAGCCATCCATCCCAGCCAGGATGCCAACCAACCCATGTTGTCAATTATAGAAGTCAAGACCAAAACTAGTTGAACGAAATTCATAGTAAAAGATTTTTTAGAACAAGCAAAAGAAAGTTTGGGTATAATATCCCAAACCTCAGTTACTGTAGTTACCATGCTACTATCTTATGTAACATTGAGGCAATTATGTCATGCGCCATGGTGATCATATGACCAGGAAAAATAAGCATGTATAACAGAACAAATCTAAAATTGAGGGCACACACCAAAACCCTGTTTTAAAATGGTGCTGAAATGGTGTTGTAAGAATACAACGAGAATACATAAGAAATTTAACAAACGAGAGAAGACCATTCAGTCCATCAAGCCCATTTGTTTAGCTAATAGCTAAGCTGTCGTGATATCTCATCCAGATAATTCTTAAAGGGTGTCAAGGTTTCTGCTTCAACTCCATGTCTCAATAGTTTGTTTTACACGTTATTTTGTACAGAAGTGCTTCCTGGCTTCAGTTTTAAATGCACTTCCCCTTTATTCCACTGTTGTCCTCGAGAACGCCATTCACCCCTAAGCTACAAGAATTTTGCTACACCTACTTTATCAATGCCTTGGAGGATTTGAAATACCTGGATCAGTCTCCACTTCTCGAGACTAAACAGGTTTAATTCTCGGAGTCTGTCCTTAAGTCTTGGGATGCACCTGCTTGCTCTGCTTTGCACACCTTCAGGTGCTGCTATGTCTTTTTGTACTGTGGCCACTAGAACTGCACACAATAGGTCAGATGTGGTCTTACTAGTGCATTATAAGAATGATAAAAATAAACAATTACACAAAAATAGCAAAGTAAATACAAGACCGAAAGGAAATGAATCTACAATAGACTAAAATTAAAATTCACAGCATACAGCAATTGGTAGCATAAGCCTTATCACTGTCACTTAAAGCCATGTAAACATTTGGATACTGCAAAGTCTAATTTTTAGAAAAGAAAAAATAATTTTCCTTACATAATATTTAGTCATAACAAAGATCTTATGTTTTGCATGCACAAAAAACAAAGGTCGTTCTGAGAATGGGCTCAAACTCCAGACTCTGAAAAACTAAAAGTATTTTTATGGTATTTATTGATACTAATATTTATGATTAATATGTTTGCCAAAATATGTCCATTAATTTGTGGTTGAATATTACAGGGATCGGAGCATGGAGATACTTCTTTATAAAGCTATTATTATTTATTTTATTTTTATCAAGGCAGAAGAGAAAAGAATATTCTGCCAGCTGTAGTTTTTATCATCATCAAGTAACAGCATCATCAACACATTTAATAGTGAGCAGTGCAATCACTGAGGTAAAATGTGTGGTGCAAGTGCGGCTCAATTTATCTCAAATCTGATTGCAAAAGAGTGTCCCTTGTCCCCTGAAGCACGCTACTGCCGCCAGCCCATAATAATGATGTATGTCTGTTATGTGACTGTTATTAACTCCCAAACCCAGCAGCTTCATCGCCATATGATTTGCTTGAATAGTTTTAAACACCAATGACAACTCTGTGAACAGAATGTGCATACAGGACAATGGAGTTCCCATATATTTGTATAAATCAGTTTCACCTCCATCTCTTCTGGTGCTTCTAGCAAACTGGATAATGACAAATTTTTTATAGTAATCACTCAATAAAAGGGAGTAAGACTCCCTAGCAAGAGTGAATTAGGTATGGGCAAACATGAGGAGCGGCCCAGAGTGGAATCTTTCTGGGGACGGCATGCGCTGAAGGGTGAATGCTCCTTGAAGTGCAAGGTATGTATACAAAGACAGAGGCGTCTTGTTTGTGTTGCTGAAGGGGTGCACATTCCGGACACTGAGTGGGACAATGGCTCCCCTCTGCCTGTCATCTAAGTACAGACATCAGAGTACAGACTACCTACTACACACACCAAGGGATTCCAACACCCCCACCCCAGCCCAGGGCTCCAAATGAGCTTTGAGTGGCACCGCTCACTCGCCATAAATCATGTAATTTATTAGACTCGTTAAGGAAAACAAACAATTAAAAATGCTTTCCATAGTTTCATAACTAAGTCATATTGTGGTATGGTCAAAAAGTGTTTCATCTATATGCTCCATCTCTATTTATGTAAAATCCAACGTCTGTCTGTCTGTCTGTCCACTTTTCAGTAGAGAACTACTTAACAGATTTAGATCAGGTTTTTTTCTATAATTTGCTTGAACATTCAGGGTGATTTTGTGACTTCTGTCATCATGCTAAGAATCATAGTTTGTTTGCAGGAGTAATATATTCACGCTAATTCAAGGCGGAGTTCTGCGGGCTGAGGGGAGGGGGAAGCGTAACATCAGGAGTAGGGAGCCAGGCAGGGCCCTCCTTACTGTCCTGCTTCACTAATACATTGGCGGAGCCACAGGGGACATCTTGTGTATAATACAAATTTGACTGATGGACTCACTGACTCATCAAGAAAAACACTGTTTCCCCATTTAGTTAAAAAGCCGGAATTTGGCTGATTGGTATGTGTAGGGTAGGAGATATCTGCTAAGAAAGGACATTTCAATACCTGCTTCTCCCTTGCCCCACACAATAGAAAAAGTAAATACTCTAAAATCTCAAAAATGCTTTAATGGATGTGATTGAAATTTGATGACATTATAGAAAAAAGAAAAATTGTTGGTATTTGTTAGGGCAGCATGGTGGCTGTAAGAAGAATGTAAGTTTAATGTCACTGTGCTCTGTACAAGAAATTATTTTATAAATTCCCTCACATGTGCAGGCCAAAGTTAGCACACAGGAGCTGTCAGCGTTTTAGAAACTGCTAGCCTAGCATTTGGAGAATGAAGGGGACAACTGCGAAAATAGGCATTGTACTATTCCTGTATGTTAGAGATGAAATTGAATCCTTTCCTTTCCTTGTTTGGAAACCAAGGAAAGGCCTACACGTGGAGACGACAATATATACTGTAAATACTTGGGCAGCAGCCAAACACTTGTGAAGCTGAAGGACGAATGGGTGATATCGTCATTCGTCCCAAAAATCCTTTCAGCGCAGTGACGGAAAATGGCAGACTATATATATCAAGCTCCCACCTTGTTGTCATGCTATAGCTTCCTCCGTCTGTAATGCCGCGTAAATCGTCAGTAAAGAATGCTAAGTTATTATCTCTTATATGAGTTTTTACCGCCGTATCACTATGAGAGGGATATCGCCTTCTAATTTCTTATCTGTATATTTTTCGGTTACTTAAAACGCCACAATTATAAAATAACTTATTCCAATTAGGGAGCTATATCCCCTAAAGGAAACAGTGGTGTAGTGGTAGCGCTGCTACCTCGCAGTAAGGAGACCTGGGTTCGCTTCCTGGGTCCTCCCTGCGTGGAGTTTGTATGTTCTCCCTGTGTCTGTATGGGTTTCCTCCAGGTGCTCCGGTTACCTCCTACAGTCCAAAGACAAGCAGGTTAGGTGCAATGGTGATTCTAAATTATCCCTAGTGTGTGCTTGGTGTGTGTGTGTGTGTGTGTGCCCTGTGGTGGGCTGGCTTCCTGCCTGGGATTTGTCCTGCCTTGCGCCCTGTGTTGGCTGGGATTTGCTCCAGCAGACCCCCGTGACCCTGTGTTAGGATATAACGGGTTGGATAATGGATGGATGGTATTTGTTAATATCATGCTAATGTATGTACTTTGCACAACACTGCTTTATGCAAACTGTGGACAGTGCAGAAGCGATTGATGACACACTTCAAGATCAACAGTAACTAGTAGGGTGGGTAAATGACTGAAGACTGGGAGGTGTCCTGAACAGGAAAAAGGAGACGTGATCACATCATGAAAGTGGTAGGAGAAGGTTCGGCAAAGCTCAATGGTTTGCAAGTGCTGTTTTTTGCTGTTGACTACCAACACTTTTTAATTCGTACTAACTCCCATCTTGGTTATCTGTTCCAATCTTTTGGCTTTCAGCCCCCAGTCATGGAAGTGAAAACTACAAAGCTTTATTGCTCTTGAGTGCAGCACTTAAAACATTTAGGGTGGAGAGGTGTCTCTGAGGCTAAGGATCTCTGTGGCTATTTGGAAGGTTGCTGGTTCAAATTCTGTTCCTGCCAGAAGGAACCTTACTCAATTGGCCCCTTGAGGAAGGCCCTGAACCTGATAATTGTTGCAGGGGCTCTGATCTCCAAAGGTCATGTGAAAACACAATTTCCCTTTGTAGATAAACTATATAAAAAGAAACATTTAGGCACAAATCTCGCACTTCAATCACGGCACTTAAACCATGCAGACCAAAGCAATTGAATTTTTAGTGTGTATGCCACAGAAATTGGGTCACGACACACTCCTTACGGTTCACGTTAATATGTTACACGTAGGTGCGAGCGACTTATGTTTGTCCACTTCACGCACTGCTTTGCATATACAGTACATTTGTATCTGTGGACTTTAAAAGGGGACCACATACAACTGATGAAAAAGAAATGCTGTATTTGAGTGAACAACATAAACAAATGAAAACTGTAAATATCTAAAAATAATACAGTATATCATCTAATTTCACTTTATTCCTACTGAATACTATTTCCAATTCAAAATAATACAGTTTGCTATAAAATTGTGTTTTGCAAGCTTTGTTGGGCTGAATAGCTTGTTCTTGTCAAAAGTTGTCTAATGTTCTAATGCAGTGACCATCAAAAAAATCCAAGTCACTAGGAAAAGCAGGAATTGATCTAATACGGGAATGTTTTGCTCAGGACAATCGTGTAGCGCATGTGACAGAATAATAATTTTATTACTTATTATTTGACTGATGCCATTATCGAAGGCAACTTACAACATTTGAGATACATCCATTCATCCATTTTCCAACCCGCTGAATCCAAACACAGGGTCATGGGGGTCTGCTGGAGCCAATCCCAGCCAACACAGGGCACAAGGCAGGAACCAATCCACCACAGGACACACACAAACACACCCACAGGCCAATTTAGAATCGCCAATCCACCTAACTGGCATGTCTTTGGACTGTGGGAGGAAACTGGAGCGCCCGGAGGAAACCCACACAGACAACATGCAAACTCCATGCAGGGAGGACCTGGGAAGTGAACCCAGGCCTCCTAACTGCGAGGCAACAGCGCTACCACTGCACCACCGTGCCACCCCATTTGAGATACAATTGGTTAAATTTCTTTAATATTTCCAATTGGAGTACAGGCAGGTGAAGTGACATGCTCATGGTCATACAGTTTCAGTAGCAGGATTTGAACCCCCAATGACAGGGTTTGAAGTCCTAGGTCCAAAACCCTACCCACTACACCACAATGACTGCCAATAATCTTTGCCTTACAGATATTGTGTACAAAAAAATCACCTACTTAGTTATGCAGAACTTGTGAATCACAGATTTACCAGTAGCACTATTACTGACACCCATCATCTTATGAAATTTCCAGGCAAAGCTAAGTAACACAGCTAGTTTAAACTATATTTCACATACAAGATTTTGTCATGCTCACAGCTGAAATGTCATAATGATAATACATGTTTATAAGAGGTATAGCCTCAGTCTAAAATGGTTGTGATTTTTCAGCCATCACTATCTATCCATCCAATATCTGCGCTCCTCAGCTATTTCTCTGACACCCACTATGTCTACTGAATTGTTCTGAGCTTTTCATCATTGATTACCTTACTACATGAGTCATGGTTACTGACATCCGTTTTAAAGATAAGCACAGAGTGACTTTTTGACAAGATGACTGTATGTAAACTATGTAAAAAATTGTAATTGTAATTGTGGTTTTCCCCACTAGACCTTCAAGTATATTGTGCAAGAAACAATTACTGCACTGCACAAACTGACATTAGACTCCATGCAACGTGCACTTGTGAGGGAGTTGTTGAATATACTGTACAATATATTTTTATATGGTATATCATTTTTTTGACTGTTACACTAAAGCAATGTATTGTTTTAATTTATAGAGGTATGTTGTGATTAAGAGGTCAGTTACAAAGAGAAACAAAGACACAACATAGATTTATTATTGAAAGTCATATTCAGTTACACCTTTATAAAGGAATTACCAAACAGATAGTGTTATGTTAAACATCAATATATAAATTAAAATGAATGAATCTCCTATTTAAATAGCAGATTACAAATAACTTCAACCCACTGCCTAATGTTCGTGACATTTTAAAATGAAATCATTTTTAATGCTGCATTATTTTTATCATTTGTTTTGATAGCATATACTTAACAATGTTTAATTCATAAGACTGGCACTCTTTGTTCTCTAACAAGTGTATTAAATCGTGTCTGCTTGTGTCTGTGTTGTCACTGCATTTGTAATTAATCCATTAATAGATTCAGTGCTTAGTGGTTGCTATTAGTAATCTGCTGATTTTCCTTTTTTTTTTAGTTATTTTGTTTCTTATGTCATTCTTATTGATTAAAAGCTGCTGTCACTATGGGGTGGTATAACAGTTAAAAGGCTTCTGTGTTAGCATTTCCTTTTAGATACTTTTTGTCAAAATAGGTTCTTGAATGGCTCAAAATCCCATTTTATAATTACAAGGTGGCAGGCTGGCACACTTCAGTGCTGCTGCCTCACAGATCAAGTATCCTGGGTTCTAATCTTGCACCTGCTCATGATCTGTCTGGAGTTTGCACCTTCTTCCCATGTCTGCTCAGATTAACTCTGTGTATTCAATTTTACTTGTGTGGCGGTCAGCTGGAGGCTATGCCCGGCCGGGACGCCTGGAAGGACCGGGAGAGGGAGTATGCCTACCAAGAGAGGGCAGCCACCCTGGTTTGTATGGGGGCCACGGGAGCTAAGCATGGAAGCTCAACCCTGTAGGGGCCCGTGGTCACCACCAGGGGGCACCTGGAGAACTGAGGAGCCTTGGAACGTCTGCAATTCTGACACACCCGGAACTGCTGCCTAAAGGATTACCAGGGACACCCGGTGTGTTTCCAGGTGCTCATGCGACACTTCTGCCACACCAGGGGCCTCATGTATAAACGGTGCGTACGCACAGAAATGTTGTGTAAGAACGTTTCCACGTTCAAATCGTGATGTATAAAACCTACACTTAACGTAAAGCCACGCACTTTTCCACGATACCTCATACCCTGTTGTACACAAGTTCTCCGCTTGGTTTTGCAGACTGGCAGCACCCAGCGTCAAAGCAGTGCTACTGTTCCTGTGTGGTTACTCTTTATTTTACTGACACAGCTTTCTAAATACACTGAAACTAATATTGTTGATAAGTGTAATGCATCTGATTGTAATTAAGTTGTAACAATATAATGGTCCAGGGAATAGCCATAGTATTCAAAATACCATAACTGCTTTAGTGTTGCACCATCTTGTTCTTCTTTTTCTTCTTTCAGCTGCCACAGCGGATTATCTTTTTCCATATTACTCTCACTGCACCACTCGGAGTATTTATATCACTGTATCTGAGTGGGGAATCACAGCAGCAGTTGATCGGAAAGAAAATCATCAGTATACAGCATCAAGCACACGCTGTCTCAGCCATGGCAAAACGTTTCAAAGCCTTTCCTGTACGGACCTCGTGGTTCAGAAACAGTTTCATCCCAAGAACTATAAACACACTCAATCAATTGCTCCTTGTAGAACTGTTTGTACTTATAAGTACAGTTACCTCACTGTAAACTTGCACTACAGTTATAATATTGCACAACCTGCACCACTTTATAAAGCGTGTATTTACATATGATGACGGTATCATTTTTAAGATGAAATGCAGCAAAATATGTTGATTATATTCTACAGATAAAACTTTAACTTCATTTAAATAATCTGTATTGTTAATAATTAAACATGTGAGGACACAGTGCCGCAGTGCTAGCAAGTTCACGTATTGTTCCTGCCTTGCGCTGTATATTTGCTGAGGCTGGCGCGACACTGGAAGGATAGATGGATAGAATAATTAAACACGTACTATGAAGATATTTCAATGTTTCTTAAACGTTTTGAAGAATTGTCGTTGTAAGCTTACAGATAGCTTAATGTCTATTACAGAGCTGATTGTGTGGCGATTGGGTATTTGGGGAAAGAAAAGTAAGGACAGGAATTGAAGGTTAGTACGTTTGAAAGAGACAGTACTGCTACAATAAATTATTTCATCGAAGGTCGCGCATGGTGCAGCAGCATCTTGTGTGAGAAATGAACAATCACTGCGCCATCGTGTTCTTAATGACATGCTTTCATTCCAATCATCATGAAAATGATACCACATATACATCTCAGTATTTTAATTATTCAGAGAGCTGTAATATCACGAATGTAATGGATTCTGTGTCCTGTCGAAGAAAGAGAAAGAACGGAAGCACGTAGTGATTCACACACATAGAGCACATTGAAGATCAAATACAAAACAAAGCATTCAAAATGCTACTTTAGTTACGATGGGATTTGAGAAACTGGTTAATTAAATGATTTTAAGATGAAGTTTATGATGTTCTACTTTAATGACAAAAATAACTACGTGATTAAAGTGGAAATTTGGAGATTAAAGTTGACATTTCGTGCTTTTTTCCCAATGTGTGCCTATTTTTTTTGTCTGTACCCTAATAAGCTCAGACGGTGGGCTACAACTCACCTTTTCACAGTGACTTTGATATGTGACTTCTTTTTTATTTTGGCACTGTGCAACTTTGTGAACTTGAGCTTGCGAGTTTCTCTGACACGCTGTGTCACTCGATCGGCTTCCTTTTGTTGATTATACCACTGTTTAAATCAACAAATAGTATGTTTTTCCTTTGCCTCCACTTGGTATTCGCTGAAATTCTTATATTTTCCCCCGTGCTTTTCCCATTGTCTTTTCACAGAAGGCTGAGCTTAAGGGCGATTTAAATTGATTTGCATATTCATAGAAGCGTAATTCTGGGAGGAGTTGGGGCGAGACAGAAGGTGCGTGCACGAGCATTACTTTTCACACTGACCGGGATTTATGGAGCAGAAGAACGTGGAAGTTGGAGTACACACAGATTCCTGCATCTAGATTTTTCTGTGCGTAAGCACATTTCAGCTTTTGTACTTACGTCATGTTATAGTGTGAATTCTACACATGGCGTTATGCATGAGGCCCCAGGAAGTTCCGCAGGAAGACCTGGAGCACATCCGGATGAGTATAAAAGAGGCCGCCTTCCTCCAGTCATTAGCCAGAGTCGGGAAGATGAGGACAAAGCTCTGGAGAGAGGAAGAAAGGCAGTGGAAGAAAGGAAGGTGCATTGGAAGGCCCGGACTTAAGAGTGCTTGGTGCAGGGGCACTGTGTGCTGTGCAGGACTGTTTTGTCAATTTATTGTAAATAAACTTGTGTGTGTTAGGACTTAGCAGTGTCTGCCTATCTGTGTCTGGGCTTGTATTCCACACTTGCTTATCCCAAATGCTGTGCCTTAAGCTAACTGGTGATTCCAAACTGGCTCTGTGTGCGCTAGAGTGGATCTCTACGTCGTCTGCCTTTCACCTAGTGCTGCTCTGGCTCACAAAGATCTGGATTTAGATTGTGATATGTTGCGTACATCGCTCTGTGTCTTCATGGGAAGAATAACAATAATGACAATACTGTACTCTAGATCAGTGGTTTCTATCCTTTATTTCTTCACTGTCCCCCAGGTAACTATGTGAATATACAGAAACCAACACACACACACACACACACAGGCCATGATATGCACCTTCTTGTGTTTTGCTTCAGGTGCTTGATTTGGAAGTTACATTTATTACCAAAAACATATTTGCTGCTAGCACTATTACGCTGCTTCTATTTTGTAAGCATAAACACAAAATTAAGCAGCAATTTAAAAAAACAGCCTGTGTTTTTATTAAATAATGGTTATATTACTAGTGACTGAATTTCTTCATCAAATCTTAATAAAACAAGCTGGTTTTTTCTGGCATAATTAATAAAAAGTAATTACCAAAATATAGAAGCTCACTCTCCTCACTTGGTATAACAATTACCTGTTACATAATGCATAAAAAGATTATGTGTTTCCGAAAATAGAAAAATGCAGAATTAGTCATGTTTATAACTTAACTACAAAAGCGAAATCATTAATTTCTGGATTAAGAAGTGGAACACTTCCATTACGATAGCGGCATTTAACATGAGTGGAAATGGAGGTGTCCAGATGTAACACTTGTGACAGCAGATGGCGCTATACCAGTGTTTAACTGACACAGACAAATGTAGGAGGCACACTTGTAAAAACACGAATGATTTTATTTTATCTTCACCTCATGGGAAACGCTTTCCTCATTTTCATTTATCTTCTGCATCCCGCCTGAAAGTTTCCTGAAGCTGCTGAGTGGGCCACAGTTTCCAGGTTAAGAACCCCTGCTCTAGAAAAGTATTTCCACCAATTTTGAGATTTGATATTTTGTCAGTATAAGTTTTTTTTAATTCAAATACTTTGTTAAACAAGTGACATTGTTAACCCTTTTGGGTCCTGTGAGAGAATAATTTAGAGGTAACAGTAGTTAAGTATTTTGGTTTGCAATGCACAATGAAATACATAAACATTTGTTTTAGAAATATCATGAGGAGACAGAATATTCAAGGGGGATGTAATGTTGTAATGTTCTTTTAGTAAGACTTGTTCCATTTTCCTAACAGAATAAGAGCTGAATTCAAAGATATAATAGAGAAAGACTTTTATTTTAGGCCGTGTGGTAGATAGGGGGCGCTCTTGCTCCCTTGAACCCCTGTCCACAATTTGACTTTATTCTTCAGCCACAGTGTACAAAACACCCTCTCCTCCACAATACTCATACAAATCACTAATAATCACAATAATACAATCCTCCAGCTCCCAGACGCGTTGCCACCCTTCCACCAAGCTCAGCTCTCCGTCTGGGAGCTCCCACAGTCCTTTTATATTCCCTGACCCGGAAGTATTCTCAATCACCAGTCCATGTAATCCTCAATCACTTCCGGGTCCGGTAAAAGTTCTTTTCTTCACCCAGGAAGCCCGTCGCTCTTCCTATGACGAACTTCCGGGTCATAGGGCACAAATGAGTCCTCGTTCCTCCCTGCAGCACCCTCTTGCGGCCCCTGAGGTATCCAGCAGGGCTGAGGATAAAAACTACAGCGTCCATGATTCCATGCTGGTCTTCAGGGCACCTCCATACTGCAGAGAGGGCTCCATCTGGCGACCTGGGGGTATTGGCCGGGATGACAAGCCGGCCACATCTCACAGCCGGTAGTGCTATATGCTAAAGCACCTTTTAACCAATCACAGTATGATATGTAAGTATTACTTCAGCAGTGTAATACAAATTCAATTGTCTGTGTACTTTTGGACTATTCTGACCATGCTGTAACAGACTGCTGTGATTAATGCTTCCCCTTCAGCATTTGCTGTAAGAGTGAATAAAGGACGCAATGAACAGGCTTCCTCCTGCCTGATTACTGACATACAGAGGATTTATCAAAAGTTTCTTTCGTTAATTAAGATATCGATTTCTACCACAGCCCCTAAGCTGGATACCGCCTTGGAAGCCTCACATGACTTCTCTGTGTGTGTTGGAGGGTCACACTTGCCATGTGGCCTCAAGCTGTCACTTAGCTGTTTATGCCAGAAAAATGCCCAGTGAATAAAGAGTGTGTTCTGGAGTAGTATAAAAGTAGAAACAGGCTAAATCAGCAAGTCCGCTTAAAAATAAATGTGCCAGAGTGGTACTTAAGAGCGATGCCATAGGGTGAACCATTTGTGGCTCCTAACAGACCCATCCACAAGAAGGTTGCAGAATTAGATAAACAACAGGCTCCTACAGTTGTGATAAGTGGCGCTATGCTGATTTTAAATGAATAATTGCGCCCCATGAGGTGCAAGCTCTAATCAAGCACAAGTAGGTACGCAAACATGCTTCGCTCCAGGGATGATAGGGACTGCCTGGCTGATGGCGAAGGCATGTGTGAATATGTGCATCAGTCAGGCTACTCATTATTGCCTTGGAGGGAGTGGCACCTTCACCCCATTAGGAGAGGCAGCATAAGAGGAGCCTGCAAGGGACAGGAGGGACTCAGAAGAAAAGGTGAGAAGAAAGGAAGTATAGAGGTTGAATGGAGAGAAGCAGGCAGGAAGAGGAGAGAGCCAGTATGTGAGAAAGAGAGAGATAAAGAAAGAGGGGAGACATGCAGCCAGGAGGAGAGCCCCTTGGGAGAGCGTGCAGCCAATGCTCAGGGGCTGAAGAAGGCCAATCAAATTCGGCAGTTCATGGAGCTGTTGGTCAGGCAACTCTTCTGCGTAAGCTTGGTGAAAGCAGAGGGAGTTGGGGAGGCTCGGCACAGTGGCCTGCCAAGGCCAAAGATGGCATGGAGCCCTGCTGGGTGCTATGGGACAGCAGTGACCCGAGCCTGTAGAAGCTGGTGGGCTGTACCAGTCAGTTAGATGTCTCCTGTACTGCAAGGCCTCGTGTGGAGTAAATAGAGGAGATGTCAGTTTTAAAGGGTTGCAGCAGAGCTCGTGGTTTCTAAAGGACGGTTTCCCTTGCAGAGAATTGTAACCTCGATTTTATGGATTTATTGGACTGTGCTTTTAATCTCCACGTGGACACTGTTTATTTTAATTGAATTATTTATTTATTGATATTTTGGAGCACTGCACTCTTTTGGGACTCTTTGCTTTGGAATTGTTTTTAATAAAATCACTGTTCACTTATGCACCTAACTCTTGGTATGTGAGTGTCCTTACTTGACCGGCTCATCCTTGGTTGCGTTACCGACGATGACAGGTTCAAGAGGCTCCAGAAGGTGACAGGGAGATTGGAGCCTACCAGCACCGTCACAAAAATAAGTAGCCATGAATAGATGGTAACAGGTTTGTGAAATGCCAATGGCTTGTTATTATAAAAGGACTCTCACTGCATACATAGTGTCCTGCTAGGTAGCCTACCTAACATTAAAGATTTCAGTTTTTTTCTACATATTAGGAAGTTTTTCAGAGTACAAAGAACCAGCTTCATAGGCAAAGAACCCAGAAAGAAATGGTGCTTCATGAAACAATTCTTCTACAAGGAACCACACAACCATATAGTGCCATTAAAGAACCATTGGTTTTAAGGGTGTATGTCACAGATATGTGAAGCAGTTGTGATCCATGATTTGCTTTGTTACTAACTACCTGATACTGATAAAATGATGTGCATTATGTGTTTATACACTTACACTTCATATAATTCATGACCGATTATCGGACAACTAATAAATTGGAAGTATTCTTCTACTGAAACAGGTCTTTCTTTCTTTCTTACTTACTTTCTTTAATGACATCTTTAAGTGTAGCAAAGTAATTAAAAGCAAATTATACAAAGATATTTAGTGTGTCACACACATTCACTTGACAGGCAGTCTAAGAGCTTAACTGAGGGTTAGACACAGAGTCAGAGGTTGATGAAGTGCATTAATGTCTCTTCTCCCTCTCCTACAGATCCCCAGAAGGGAAGCCCAGCTAAATCACTTCTAGCTCCCTCACTCCCTTCCTGACCTCGCCCTCCTGCTTACCTCACTTCCGCCAACTCCCTCCTGGGCCCGCCTCTTCCTGCCCACTCACTATAAAACCCAAGCACCTCACCTTGCTAGTCAGTCCTATTTTGGACTCTTTAAGAGACACTACTCTGGTGCTTATTTTTTTTCCTTTCTTCAATTGAAGCAATTTTGGTTACAGTGGATCCCCAAACCTTTTCTCTGTTTGTACAGCATTTCAGCTTCAAATAAGCACACATGTACTTCTTTGCTATGGAAGCATATCATGTAAAATACAGTAACAGTTGATTTTTTCCTTAATATTAAATATAATAATAATAATGATAATAAAAACACATCAAATATAATATAGTAAAATAATTTAAACTAATGCATGTAACTAAATGTTTTTATTCTATTGAACATTTTTTTTGTGATCATTGGCACAAATCACTTGCAGAACTGGTGTGTAAAAGGCACTTGTACAAAAGACAAAACAACTCTTATAAACCATTAGCTGATGTGCAGAGGTTCACATGGTGTCATTCACAATGTTTTTCCTTTTTTGTGGGACTGTAAAGATACCCAGGACAGAGAGAGAAGAACAATGTATGGTAAATTCTAGCATGAGTTGCCCATAAGCACTGTGACTTTAAAGTAAAAGTTAAAAATGTAATACATTACAATATGGTTTAAATAGAGACAAGAGTTTTGCGGTTATATATGAGGACTGTTTGCATCTCTCAGACTGACACAGATAACCTGTCTACAGACCCATATTGTTTTGAAAAACTCATCAGAAACTTCAAAGGATTTTGTTGGACAATTATCTTATCCAAAGATCTTGACCATACATTGTTCTTCTCTCTCTTGTTAAATGAACCCTAGCCTAAAGGGGTCTATTAATTTTTAACATTTAAGATTTCTCAGTGTTGTTTCCTGTCCTAGTGTGTATATATAAACACACAAAACTCCAGTTTCTGTATTACACCTTGCCAGCATGAAGAAGGGGCCTGAGTTGCCTCGAAAGCTTACTGTACATATTCTAATGTTATTAGTTAGCCAATAAAAGGTGTCATTTTGCTTGACTTTTCTCTACATTCATAATGGCTAACACGGTACAACACCCTAGTACTATAACTTCATGAGTGTGAAGACAATATTATTGTGATGCAGCTACCCAAAATGGCAAAAAATAGTGTATGGCCTCAAAAAAAGAAGCAAACAGGCCATGATATATGCCAGCTTGACCAGAAACAGGTCTTACACCAGGCAGCCTGCCCCCAAACTCAACAGGCAGACTTATAGACCTACTCAAGCCCAAAAAATGTCCCAAATCTACAAGCATGCCCCCCCCCCACCAAGTGAAAGGAAACCATAAATCTGAGCTTAAGGAGCAAAAACAAAACAGTGCTCTTTAAAATCAAAGCATTTATTAAATAAACAAAGGAAAACAAAAAAATGCCAAAATACAAGGAAAAATTTCCAAAATAAGGAAAAAGGATTTCCCAAAAAAGGCAATTGAAAGCAAACAAAGCCCAATCTGCTATCCAGTACTCAGAACCCAAATAGAAGCAGTTAATTTACAAAAAATAGAAAAAGCAGTACAATACTCACAAATGTAATCAGTAATCCACAAATTTCAACAGCACTTTACTAGTAGCATCTCCTCAACCTCATTATAAAGGATGAGGATGGTTCCACAGTAGATACAGTATGTTATACCCACAAAACACAAGGAATGGATTCAAAGAACTTAAATACACAATGCCTAAGTAATAAAGAAACATAAGAATAAAAACAAAAATGACATAAAGCAAAATCACATTAAAAATAACATTTCAAAAATGAGAAAAGTAAAAATAAAGTGAAAAACAGACATATGCCAGGAACAAACTCTGGCTGTAACATATCTCTCTATTGTATAAAAAAACATGGGACAAGACGAGACCTGTTAAAGGAGACAAGATGTGACCTTCTCAGATAGATACTTTCACAACCTACGAGACGAGACTTTGTGCCAAGAGATTTAACCGCACCCTGGGCCAGAAATAACAGACAAAGAGTAGATGACAAAGTAGAATATCGTAAAGAATTCAAAACGTTGGCGCGATACACATACAGAGCAGGTTAGAGATAATGGAAGTAGGAAAATTCGAAAGTCTCAAAAGGAAATTATTACTCAGTGAAATGACGGAACAGCGAAAAGAGATCGAATAGTGTTTGAGGATGTCTGGGGCAGAAGAGAGACAAGGCAGTGAGACAAAAGGACAGCTGCTGTACAGGTGTTGAAATGTTCAAAGTGCCGTACAAAATTTTAGAGGACTTTCGGATGAGTGACCTTGGGTTGCATTCAGCCCCCTTGTTCACAACAGCGTGTAGTGCAGGCTGTGAGCAAAGCCCCCTAGTCAAATAAATTATAATTGTAACCTTAATGTGCAAATGTAGATAGCCTGTTTATCTAGTCAAAGAACTTCTCGGTGTTAGAAATGCTCTGTTTTGGAAAAAGTTTTCTTTGACTCAGGCTGCATGGTCTATTCAGGCACTGTACTGCCGGCTCCCAAATTAAGATATTAACAAATCCAAAGGTCTGAAGGGAGTGGGTATTACTCTCATAGTTTATTCTACTCTTGTGTTATAATAAGATATCTTTATTAATTGAATATTCAGTTGTGGGCCAGGGTGTTGACTTCAGTTGCATCTATTAAGTTGCATTGATGGATTTTCTTCACAGGCAACAGTGTCAATAAATGTCAGGGTTTATTTGCTTTAGCTGGCTCATATGGTAGGGTTGTATGCATGAGGACTGAGTGTCAAACTTCAGTAGATGGCAATCTGCAACATTACCCACAAATGAATAAACTTTTACTTATAAATCCAACATATACTGTATTCACTCTACAGAACTGTTTTTCACAACTTTTGAGTTTCTTGCTAGACAGACTCAATCACAGCATTCTCGTAGTCATAAAAACAGGGCCATGAAAATGAATGTGTTTAGCAATAGCAATAGCTAAGGTTTTCATCCTCTGGCCATAAACTGCATTTTTAACCAACAATTTAGTCATTCAAATGGTCTTTCTTTACACTGCTTTTGTATGTGCTTTAATCCCTTGATGTCCATTCTATCATTTTTTTTCGATAGTTCTTGCTTTTAATTCACTTTATGCGGATGTGTATAAAGAAAACACAAGCCGCCTGTGCAGCAAAAAGCATTAAGAATGCTCAAAGGAAGCAGTGGGGCCAATAATGGATAGCACAAATGCCCCCCACCAAGTCAGCATAGTGGCCGCAGCATATGAGTTTGTTCTTGTTCTTGTTTTCTGGGTCAAAGTACTTTAGCTTTGTTGCTTGAATTTCAATTTTTTATTCCCTGAAGTCAATATTTGACAATGAATACAGCTTAAAAAAACTGTATCAGTATTTTTTATTTAACCTTAAGAATAATGATATAAAGATGACATCCAGAGTGACAATATATATATATCACTTTTCAGCATTTGACTACCCATTGATCTAAATTGTTTTACTCTCCCTATTAATTCTGGAAACAGCATTTAACTTCCCTCAACAGATTAATTGCTTAGATAATTAAATTGATTATTATTACAACAGATGTCAGTCCACACTACATAGGAAAATATATTGGATGTTAATATTCTAGCTTGAAGGCTTGACTCTTTCAGAAATAACATCATAAAGAAAAAATTCACAGCCTAGTGTCTTTATTGCTTTATGTGTACAAAGCCTGACTGCTACTCTGCTCTAACATTCTGTGTTCTCAATTGTTTTAATGGAAGTGTGGGGGCTACTTCAACAAATTTAAAAAATGTATTTCTTAAGAAACGTGCAGCAATGGTGAATAGCCTCTGGTGTCCTCCCATGGTTTTCAGCTCTCTGTCCATGACCCACTTTGATCCTAAACTGGATACACTGCTGTGTTCCATTATCCTAAATTCTGAGCTGGGTGCACATTTATCCTAATCTTTGCATCTCCAGAACATCATAGCAAGCTTTAATATTTTTTAGTGTTTGTCTTTTTATTGAATTGGTAAATGGCAACATTCACAAGTATAAATTTACCATCTGCCTCAAAAGTAAAAATATTTAATACTGTGAGTGCCACAGAGGACATACGGGCATCCTGACTGGACAACGGCATGCCTTTGGGATAAAACGGAAGGTGGTAGGGGATAGACAAGGAGAAGCTAGAGGCCAGTAGCAGTTCCAAACCCCATTTTTTTGTTGGTAGTGGTCCACTGGAGGCGTCCCAGCTTGGAGAACCTGCAGGGGTTCCTGGGAACTGCAATCTGGAAGTGCAGCCCTGTCAGGGTCCATGAGTGCCACAAGTGGGTGCTGTCGGGAGAGGACTACTCTGTTTCCTAAAAAACATGGAAGTACTCTCCAAAAGTCATGCTGGGTCACCAGCAGAGGTGGGCAGTAACAAGTTACATTTACTTCAGTAATTTAAAAAAAAAATTGTACTTCTAAGAGTAGTTTTACTGCACCATACTTTTTACTTTTACTTGAGTACATTTGTGAAGAAGAAATGCTACTCTTACTAAGCTACATTGGGCAACACTCGAATCGTTACTTTTTTCCATTTATACATTACACTATATTTTTGCCAGAGTAATATTATCTTGAAGTAATGCTACTCTTACTTGAGTACAATTTTTGGTTACTCTACCCACCTCTGGTCACCAGAAACTCTATTGGGTCCAGTATAAAAACAGTCCGCTACCTTACTTTGGGGAGTCAGAGTCAGAGGCAGCGGGCAACGCTTAACTGGAGGCGGAAGGAGAAGGAAAACTTTATTGTTTGTATGGTTATTGGGGTGTGTTTCATTGTTTGGCTGCTTCTTGGATTAAAAAATCCATTATTTAAACCTGTGACGGTGTTGGCTATTATTGTGCCTGGTATTTGGGGCTTGGTAGTGCCCCCTACTGGATACATATTGGCATAGCTGGCAGGATTTCTGGCCATCTACTTGGGAGAAACTTGCAATTTTCTTTTTTATTAATTATTATTGCGTCTGGGGTTTGGGACCCCCTATTGGTTATAATATATATTAATAATGAATTCTATTGTTGTACTTAGTTATAGATCTTAATAATTATATGCACACAAGAAGGGAATTTCTGGGTAACACCACTGCCCATTTTCAGAACCTGACTTGTATTCTTTCTCCAGCACTTCATTATGCCTGATAATTATTCCTGAATCCTTCATTCTGTCTGTTGCTATGCAACACCAATTACATAGCAATCACATGATTAGAGGGACCGGGGATATATTAGAGGAAGCTGAATTTGGGGTATTACTCTTGCATTTTTTACCTTGTGCCATTGCATAAGCTCCCTTTTAAGCTATTCAACTTTAATTCAAATTTGATTTGATTGTATCTAATTTAGTGTTATTGATGTGTTTGCCTGTGTTTGGATTTCTCTTTTCTTGTGTTTTTTTTGGATACCTTTTCCTGATTATTTGCCCAAGCTAAGTATGACCATCTGCATCTTCTCTCAACTATTTTTTTTTATCACAGACTTCACATTTTCTTTCTGTTGTTTAATCTTTGTACTGCAAAAATGGTGTGTGGTGTGTACCAAGCTAGACAGAATATTGTTTTGTTCACCCTGCACAAACGTCTTCATCTGTCAAGTAGTTTTTTGCACTGCTTTTATTGGTGTTGTTTGATGACCATTACCAGTCAGTAGAGTTGATCAGTGTAATTCGACAAAATGTTTTTCACACCTTGTTCATGGGAGTTTTCCCTGAAAATTTTAAATTGCAGCTGTTTACGCAAAAACAGCCACACGATGCTTTGCAAAGCCAGCATGACATCACAGAATTGTGGATGACACTACCCAACCTGTGTTACCTGCCTGATCTTTCACGTATGTTTACTGTAACCACCTCGCACTTTACAGTACTGCCCAATTTGTTTTGCACATGCATGAATAATGGAAGGTGTATATACAATCAGGTCCATAAGTATTTGGACAGTGACACAGTTTATACAATTTTGGCTCTGTACACCACTTTCAGCTTTAATTCAAGGGTTTAACAAAAATATTATATGAGCTGTTTAGAAAAGACAGCCATTTTTATACCACTAGTCACTTGAGTGGACAGTGATGCAGTGAGTAAGATCACGATTCTACCACTATAAAAGAGGTGGTGCACATAAAGCGCAGATTCACAAAAACCTATCCCTACATTTACTCCAAAAAAATAATCATGGATTTGGTAACAAATTTTGTTAGGGTATTGACTAACATTTTTGGATAGTGTTTTAAGGATTCACTAGAAACTAGACAGTTTTACAATGATTCCTTTGACACTTCCCAAATACAATATTCCTCAGTTTTTTTCCTTTTTGAAGACACAATCATAGCATTTCTTGGAAGAAATATCATATAATGGATTGCTTTCTTGCAACAGCTCAACAAGTCTTTCTGCCTTCCTGTATATTCACAAACATTTCACAGCCATGCTTGCAGAGTGATAAACACGGACTCACTTCCTGATTGGTCGTCTGAATCAACTTTAGGACCTCTGAACTAAACAAATACCGAAAGTTATTTGAATGTTAAAAAACGAGAGGTACGAGGTATGTCAGTCATTTGGATTGTGACAGAACACATCTCATACTTTGCTAAACTGAAAAATCACTTTGGCGCTCGCAAGGTAAGCTAAAATCACATCGAGCATAGATTTGTAAACTATGGGTCACGTCAATTTGGGTTTTCCAGAGTCGTGATTCACAATAGTACTCTAAGGGAAAGGGTAACACATGGTTTGCAGAGTGCCTTGCCATGGATGGCCGCTAACAGTTTAAGCCAGGGGTGCTTAACTCCAACCCTGGAGGGCCGCCGTGGCTACAGGTTTTCATTCTAACCACTTTCTCAATTAGTGACCAGTTTTTCTTGCTAATTAACTTTATTTAAATTGAATTGCTATTCAAGACTCAAACCCTTTAAATCATGTGTGAATAACATCAGTCCTGGAGGGCTGCATTTTTTTTTCCAACCCAGTTACTTCAAGAGAAGTCACTTAATGCTGATGAAGCACTTATTGCTCAAGTGATATTTTTCTGGTTCATTTTAGTTATCTCACTTGTTAAGATTATGAGCTCTTATTTTCTTATTTCAGTTTTAAACAGTTGCATTCACTGCTTTTAACTGTCCTTACTAGTAATAAGTTGCAAATGATAAAGGTACCAGCGCTTCTCCATCTATCGTGTCTCCATTTACACCTGTGTATATTTATTGTGCTCCATTTAGTTTAATAAAATACTTGGAAGGAAACTGAAGAGAAAGCGAAGAACTGAAAATTATTCATTATCCATTTTAGGTGTCAAATCATTTGGATGAAATGATTAGAAAGAAAAAAAAAAAATCTACAACTTAAAAATGACCTGACATTGCAGATTTAAAACACTAACAGGTGTGACAGATGGCCTGGATGGAAGGACCAGAGGAGAGAGCATCTGCGAGGCACTACCTCCTCTGGGACACTAGAGGGCAGCCTTCTTGGGCAGCTTTGGCACCATGGATTCCCACAGGGCATGCTGGGACTTGGGAGTTTGGCACAGCCCTATTGGGTTCCGTGGGGGCTGCCAAGGGGAGCTGCAGTATGCCTGCCCTGTTATGAAATAAAAAATAATAACCACATCAGCCAGAAATTACATTTTTGTGGTTACATTGTATATGGAGAGATGTGACATACATTTAATTTGCTTTTTATCTTCAAATAAAAAAATGTAGTTTGTGTGGGCCAAGTAGTATATCAGTAGTGATGCTGTGTTTCTCCCAAAATGCCAATCATAAATTCATGGGAATGCAATAGAATGGAAGGGTGAAACATCTCAAGTGATAACTCTAAAAATTCCCACAGCCAGTTTAAAGCAGCATTAACCCTTGTTTTATCTGTATGAGACATTTGCGGAGCTGTGATAAAATGGTTTTGTTCAAAGGAGCAATTTCTATGATAATTCATACCACTGCTCCCAGATAAAATGACTAATAATGATAAATGAAGCGCAATGATTTGGTTGCTGAGAATTCAAGAGACAAAAATGCATTTTTATAGGTGCATATGGCTTTTATACCAGATATTGCTTTATCTATTTATTTGCTACTGTATATTCATATCAGAACATGTTATTCTTGTTACTTAATGCATTATTTTTAAATAAGAGTTCAGAGTTGCTCAACCCAGAGCTGGATAAACACTGAAGACAGCTTCAAGTTATCTCACTGGTTCATTTCAATCATATTTTATTTAAAGCTCAAATATACTCAGGTAGTCAATATTAGCAAACAAATATCTGTATTTGCTTTTCTTGTCTATTCAAACATTACAAGATTTTTTTTCCCCACTTCTGATTAATCCTCTAGCTCCTCTGCTCATTTTTATCTCATTATTTAATTGAACTCACAGAAGAATTCCAACTTTCAGTCTCTGCATAGCTATTGGGAAACCTTTATGGGTTTTTTGGTTAAGAAATAAATATGAGCTATTTAACACAAATTACATTTTGGTTGTCACAAGTGATTTTAAAAAGCATGTTGATTACTTCCATCCATTCTGTAACTTAGAATGTGGTAACTTTTACACACATATGACATGCTAATGTCTAAATGTTATGTGAGTGAACTACATCCCATGCAAATGTTGGTTTTTGCCTTGTACCCCACATGGTCAGGTCAGGCTCTGCCTTGAGAGACCATGCACCGCTTAAATGGGTTCGGTAAGAACTGAAGGGGGCACTAATGAGCTGTCCTAGAATCCAGCAAGTATTAATGAGGCCAAAGGAAAATTTCATTTTTGTTTCTGTCCATGATGTAAGGAAAGTTTTGTTGAAGTAGTCAACACCTTAATGCATCAAACAGAAAACGATTCAGTCCACCAACCTCATTTGATTAGCAAATAGCTAAGCTATCGCAATATTTCATCTTCATACCTTTGAAAGGCTTTCAAGGTTTCTGTTTCTTGTGACCGTGTAGTTTATTCCAGGTTTCCACAGCTCTCTCCATAAAAAAGGGCTTTTTGTCTTTAGTCTTAAATACACTTCGCTTTGATTCCCACAACTGTTCGCAAGTAAGTCATTCTGTATTTACTCAGAAAAAATCAGCTGGGCCCACTTTATCAATGCCTTTGGGAACTTTGAAGAATTTTGTATGTGATGTAATCCTTGGATGTCCATTCTATCATTTGTTTTTCTGGAATTTTGGGAATTTTCACCCTCCCTACTAGTCTTATCTGCTCAAGACTTTTCAAGGAGGTGGCTAAATTACTCCAGATAAAACATCTAAAAACATCGGTCTACCATCCGCAAACAGACGGACTGGTGGAATTATTTAAACAAACTTTAAAACAGATGTTATGAAAAGTAGTTAACGAGGATGGGAGAAACTGGGATCAGTTACTCCCCCTCGTATTGTTTGCCTATCAGGAGGTCCCACAGGCCTCTACAGGGGTTTCTCCTTTTGAACTATTGTATGGAAGACAACACCCAGCGAGCTTTTGGACATGCTAATAGAAGGATGAAAAGAAGAGGTCCTTCCTACCTCAAATATATTACAATATACATAATTACGCGATAGATTAGAAAAAAAATTAGACCCATACTAAAAGAAAATCTGGAAAAGGCTCAAGCAGCGCAGTCTCATTATTACAATAGAAACACCACCATCTGGGAATTTATCCCGGGTGATTGTGTAATGGTACTCATTCCTAGTTTCCATTCTAAATTATTGGCACATTGGCAAGGCCCTTACGAAATTAAGGAAAGAAAAGGACTTGTGGACTATTTGGTGAAATAACCGAATTGTTGACCGAGTGAGTGAGTATATCATATAAATTTGCTGATATCGTGGAAGAAAAGGGAGATCGATCTCTTCTCCCTTTTTGTATCAAACTCATGTCTTAAATTTCGGACCGGATTTGACCCTGGAACAAAAAAAGGACCTAGAAAGTGCTATCCTGTCTGTACCGGAAGTAGTGAACGAGTTACCAGGACGGACTGCTCTGATTGAACATGACATCATCACTGACCCGGGGGTAATTGTCAGAGAAAGACCCTATAGGCTCCCGGAGTCAAAGAAGACGGAAGTAGAGTTGGAAATTAGATGAATGCTGGAGTTAGTGGTTGAAGAATAAGTTACAGCCCCTGGTCTAGTCCAATTCTCTTGGTTCCAAAGCCCGATGGGTCATGGCGGTTTTGCAATGACTTCCGACGCCTTAATCAGATCTCTAAGTTTCATCCGTATCCGATTCTGCAAGTGGATGATCCACTTGATTGGCTAGGTAATGCTCAATTCCTAACTACGCTCGATATGACAAAAGGGTATTGGCAAATTCCTTTAACGGCTTCCGCTAAAGTAAATAATGCATTTAGTACTCCAAGTGCACATTGGCAGTACACTGTCCTTCCATATGGTTTGTACGGGGCACCAGCGACCTTCCAACATCTAGTAGACACACTGTTACAGCCCCACAATTCATTTAGTGCCGCCTATCTGGATGACGCTGTTATCTATTCCGGCACGTGGAAGGAACATGTACTGCAGGTAAAAACGGTGCTGTCCACACTAGCACAAGCTGGACTTTGTATTAATCCCAAGAAATGTTTCTTCAGGTTAAAAGAAGCCAAATATTTAGGCTGTCTGGTGGGTGGGGGTACCGTTAAACCACAATGCTCTAAAATTGATGCCATCATAAACTGGTCCAGTCCGGTGACTAAGAGGCAAGTACAAGCATTTCTGAATTTAGCAGGTTACTATCACCGTTTCATACCTACTTTCTCAGAGATCGCTTTGCCCTTAACCAATTTAACAAAGAAAAGAGCACCCTTAAAAGTGGTAAGGGAGGATCATGCTGATGCTGCATTTAGTAACTTAATGTTGGCCCTTACGTCAGCACCTGTTTTGGAATTTATCCTGATTTTTCCTTTCCTTTTATACTCCAGACCAATGAATCAGACACAGGATTAGGTACCGTGTTGAGCCAATGCATTGATGGTGCTGAACACCCCATCATGTACCTCAGGAAAATGACAACACTGTTAGCAGCAGCGCCCCCCCTCGTCCAGGCAGGGTATTGCCTTGGATGAGCCCTGAAGGTGTCCTTCTGACACATGTGTTACTATATATATATATATATATATATATTTTGTCACGCACGCGCGAATAGAAGACCGCGGACGGACCTTAACACGTTTCGGAAGACATTCGCCGGCAGGGAGTGGCGGGTACTAACCTTTCCCCTTTGCTTTCTTTCAGGAAAAAAGACACTCCGCCACCATAAGCCTCATTCCCGCAGCACGTTACTTCCGCCCTTCCTCCACCTTTTTTTCTGACGTCATCAGTCCCATCCTCCCTCACAGTTCCTTCCCAGCATTCCTCCACTTCCGGCTCCTCCTTTATAAAATGGCCGCCGACACCATTTTTGGCGTCGCGCATATGAACTGTTTATGTTTATATTTTGACCAAATTTTGATTTATTGAATTGTGGATTTGTCTGCAATATACAGGGCCGGAAACCCCAAACCTTTATGTCGTTTCTTGTTGAATCTTTTACAATATATATATATATAATAAACACAGTACCCTCCATAATGTTTTGGACAAAGACACATTTTACCTGGCATAAAAAGTGTTGTCATTTCCACATGGTGTAACCAAAATGTATGCAAATAGCTTTACATGAAAGTCTGCAATGTGCACTTTAATCCCAATGTCTGAATTGTTTGATTGGTAATTCTAAACTGTGGAGCAGAGAAGGTAAATCAAGGGAAAATGTGTCTTTGACCCAAAATTATGAAGAGCATTTTCTTTACAAAGGCAGACCACATGATTAAAGACTTTACCCATCTTGAACATCTTACAGCCAGTCATGCTGAGAACCATATGTTTATTTTCTTATAAATTCTTTAATAAGTGCTGTATTCATTTTCTATTGTTGATTTTGTATTACTGTCAGTCTGTAGGAGAAAGGCAAGTAAGAATTTCAATAAGCTATATATGCTGGAAAATAAAATTGAACTTATACTTGAAGAAGACATTTTTTGAGTAAGTGGAGATAGTGAAACAAGGAAATACAATAAAAATACAAAGAAACATTAACAATACACATTAGTGTCCCTCTGAGCCTACTTATATGAAATGTGAACCTTGTCTACCTTATAGGGCAGCTGTTCCTCGTTCCCCTAATTTAACACCTTCTTCCCACTTTCCGTCTATTACCCACACACCTTTCTCTATACACACTTTCCCTTCTTTACATCAGTCATAACAATGGAAGAAAAAGTAACCCACAATAATAATTAGCAAATGAGGTGTTCATTTCCCACCTTATAAGATGTGATTCAGACTCTCTAATTGAATTTGAAAAATATCATGAATTTTATAAGAATTATATAGAAGCTGTTTCCACACCCCTTCATGCTCAAACCACACATCCTGTTTCCATGATGGGTGCTGTGTTACAGCAGGGAAGAGAAGAAACAGCCTGGTTCCTGTTTATATCCATAGGCAGAAAACTTTAAAACAACGGTTATTATTTTTTAATCTTTCACATGTCCTTGACTTGTGTCTCCAGGTTCATCCAATTGGTGAGAAGCAGATACATTTATATCTCCAGCCTGACGTCAAATCAGTGGTTGTGTCTCTTTTGTAAAAGCCCTGGCCATGGACTTCTGGTGTTACATAATATAGGGTAATATATTTTAATATAACATATGCAATGAGAACTTTGTAAGAAATCAATTTGATTATCAATGGCAGCCTAACATTTATGTAGTATGCACTATTGATAAAGTAATGCTTAACATATAAGACTCAAAGCTGCCATTGTTTGTTTAAAAAAGCATTCCATTATAAACCAATACACTGCTTTTTAAACTTTATTATACATTGTTAATAAGCTAATATAATGTTCCTCTATCTCAGTTACTAAGGTGGTTTGTGTAACATGTACTAGAATTCTCTCCCTGTACTCAGTGAAGAGCACTATGCAAAAATACATTTAATTGTATCTTTCACAAGTTCAGCAGATTTGAAAACTGTAGGCCTAGTTCTTATGGTTCCCAAATTGGTCATTAAGGTGTCAATATCATAATATGCATTCATATCTGTTAGTGTCTACAAAAACCAAACATGAAAACTGAGCAAATAAAATAAATTAATTTAAAAACTAAGACAGGCCTGTATGAATGAGGTTTGAGCATCGATGGGTGTCAGACAAGATCCATTGCTCCAGCTACTATTCATGGCAATCCTGGAAAAAGACCACAGAAAAAATGTAGTGCCTGGAGGAGTGATGGTACAGCAAATACATATTAGGGACTTTTGATTTGCAGATGTCAAAGTCTGTTGCATTTACAAATGATCCTCTTCTGCACCCTGCTAAAAGTGTATGAGGATAGCAAAGACTTTGAAATTTACATCAACAACAACAAGACCAAAGTGATGGTAATGAGAGGTAACTGAAAAGGGTGGGGAGGGGACTAGAATGTGTAGACCAGTTTGCATGCCTTGAAAGTCTGATAACATTGCATAATGATTTTAGTAAGGAACTTACCGTCATATGAAAAAGATTGGGAACCTCTCTTAATTCTTTGGATTTTTGTTTCTCATTGGCTGAGCTTTCAAAGTAGCAACTTCCTTTAATATATGACATGCCTTATGGAAACAGTAGTATTTCAGCAGTGACATTAAGTTTATTGGATTAACAGATAATATGCGATATGCATCATAGCAAAATTAGACAGATGCATAAATGTGGGCACCCCAACAGAGATATTACATCAATACTTAGTTGAGCCTCCTTCTGCAAATATAACAGCCTCTAGACGCCGTCTTCCTATAGCCTTTGATGAAGGTATTTTTGACCATTCTTCCATACAAAATCTTTCGAGTTCAGTTAAATTTGATGGCTGCTGAGCATGGACAGCCAGCTTTAAGTCATCCCATAGAGTTTTGATGATATTCAAATCAGGGGACTGTGACAGCCATTCCAGAAATTGTACTTTTCCCTCTGCATGAATGCCTTTGTAGATTTCGAACTGTGTTTTAGGTCATTGTCTTGTTGGAATATCCAACCCCTGCGTAACTTCAACTTTGTGACTGATGCTTGAACATTATCCTAAAGAATTTGTTGATATTGGGTTGAATTCATCCGACCCTGGACTTGAAAAAGGGCAACAGTCCTTGAACTAGCCACACAGCCCCACAGCACGATGGAACCTCCACCAAATTTGACAGTAGGTAGCGCTTTTTGTTATGACTAATAACTCCATTTTTGTCTCATTAGTCCAAAGCACTTTGTTCCAAAATGAATCTGGTACATCTTGTCTAAATGAACATTTGCATACAACAAGTGACTCTGTTTGTGGCGTGAGTGCAGAAAGGGCTTCTTTCTCATCACCCTGACATTACAGATGTTCTTTGTGCAAATTGCGCTGAATTGTAGAACGATGTACAGATACACCATCTGCAGCAAGATGTTCTTACAGGTGTTTGGAGGTGATCTGTGGGTTGTCTGTAACCATTCTCACAATCCTGCGCATATGCCGCTTCTGTATTTTTCTTGGCCTACTGTGCCTGTGGCCTTCCATTTCTTGATTATATTCCTTAAAGTTGAAACTGACAGTTTAAACCTCTGAGATAACTTTTTGTAGCCTTCCCCTAAACCATGAGACTGAACAATCTTTGATTTCAGATCTTTTGAGAGTTGCTTTGAGGCTCCCATGCTGTCTGTCACTCTTCAGAGGAGAGTCAAAGGGAATCACAACTTGCAATTGACCACCTTAAATACCTTTTCTCATGATTGGACACTCCTGCCTATGAAGTTCAAGGCTTAACAAGCTAATCCAACCAATTTGATGTTGCAGGTAATCAGCATTGAGCAGTGACAGGCATTCAAATCAGCAAACTGACTAGGGGACCCACATTTTTGCACAGCCAGTTTTTCACATTTGATTTCATTTCATACAACTAAATATTGCTTCACTAAAAATCTTTGTTTAGAAAACACCCCAGTACTCCGATGTTCCTGTGAAATGAAAGGCACACCACTGTTATCTTTTGTGTTGAAAGGAGAAATTATTATGCAGGCTAAGAGGGGTTCCCAAACTTTTTCATATGACTGTATACTGTATAGCAAATGGTGCCATTTTTAAAACTAAGTATAGTACGGAAGAGTAGAATTATCAATAAAACTAATATGAACATGCTGGATGCATGTGTGGTATCTATACTGCTCTATTCATGTGAATCATGGACTCCAATAATAGCGTATATTGAGAAAAGGAATACACTTGAAATGAGGTGTTACAAGAAGATGATTAGATTTCGTTGAAAGGACATGATGAGAAATGAAAAGATCAGTGAAGATTTGAACAGAAGAAGAACAGTTGTGGATAATATCAAAGCAGGGAAACTAGGACTGTCTGGTCACATATGCAAGATGGGTGAGAACAGGTGAATAAAAACTGTGATGTTTGGAAGAGTCAAGACAGTAAGGAAAGAGGACAGCAAGAAAGAAAAAGTTTAGATGATATCTGAGCTGAGCATTCAAAGAACAGTCCACATGGTCTAAGAGGAAAATATGTGCAAGGAAGAAGACTCCCACTATTGGATTTTGCATTGCAGTGATGGCAATGATAATTAAATGTATTGCTTGGAGCTGCATCATATACTGCCGAGATTATAAACGGAGTGCCAAAAGCCAGTGTTAGAGAAATGGACCAGAAGATGAAAGAGAAAATAAGGTCAGGAATAAGTATGCACTGAAGACAGAAGGATAATCAACCAGAATACTAAAACCCAAAACTCAAATGAGCATTCTTATTCAAAAAACACATAAAGTCCTAGCTAAATGCACAATAGTATTTCATTCATGAATTGAAAAAAAATTGATGGCAGAGATAGTACACCACACAATTAAAAAGTGTCAACATGGTGACATCACTGTTATGGCCTGAGATAAAATAGAACCAGAAAGTAAGAAGAGAAAAACAGAATCAAGCACAAGGTGATAAAACGTCAAAGGGAAAACCAAAGAACAGTGAAGAGAATAGCGTGGACCACTGCCAACAATACCTAACATGATCTAGCAACAAAATCATGATGTAGATTAAAACTCTGAGGTCAAAAAGCAGAAGCAAAAGATACTAACCATGAATAAATATGATTTTCTTTAATTACAGTAAGATTTTGAGAAGATTTATTGTTGAATGATATGATACACATGATATGCACACCATGCACATGGCAATGGGTGCAGTATTAAAACAAGGTGGCTGTGGTCATCAAATAAAAACTATAGAATAGCAGCATGATGTTAGAAAACACACTGGGTTGGTTGCAGTATGCTTTCACCTTGGATGATCCTGTGCTAATGTGGTCCTAGTACATATTTATGATAACATAACTAACTTTCAGGTTTGGTGTCGTTGCAGTGTGCCTCGGAGCTGCAGACTACAATGGGCCAGACTAAGTCTATGTATGGTTACAGTGTGCTACCTTAGACTACCTTGTGAGCAGGTTTAATGTTCTTAATTTTACAAAATAACCATGTTTCACATTTTTATTTGGACTGAAGTATATAGCGTGATGGCAGTGGGCTGGCACCCTGCCCGGGGTTTGTTCCTGCCTTGCACCCTGTGTTGGCTTGGATTAGCTCCAGGAGACCCCCGTGACCCTGTGTTAGGATATAGCGGGTTGGACAATGGCTGACTGACTGACTATATAGCGTGATACTGAATTAAACATACTTAACTAAATTCAATAGAAAAAGGCCAGCAATGCATAGAAATATTTATATTGCAGAATATAAGAAATAGAAAAATATGGATCAACCTACATTTAACTAGTAATTTTCAGTAAAAAGAGTTAGAGTCAGTGTCCTTAATTAGAAATGGCTTGGCCACAGCTTCAGAGAGTGCAACTTGAAAGATTCTGCCAAATTCTTCTTTGCTGTGTTCATTTAGAGTGTCACAGAATTAACAAATCAAATTTTAATTGTGAAACAGTTATACATACAGTGCAAATGTTAGTGAAATACTTAGTTATAGATGCTCAAGAAAAATCTAAATATCATAAAAAACCAACACACCAACACGTTTTAGACCTTCTGTCCTCCAGATATGATATGCAATCCTTCAAAATATGTATTATATAGAGCATATGCTCAACTGTGAAGTTTGCACGGTGATGAGACATTCTTTAGGAATGTTTTCCAACCTCTGACCTGGTATTTGTTACGCTTTGTTGACTGTTGCAGTAACTTGGTTATTACACTAAAAGCTGAGTGCGTAATGAATGTATCAACTGTGCTGTTACTGTATTATATGCCTAGTTGAGAAATTAGTTAAAGACAGACAATTAAGCTTCAGATACAATTCTACTAGCGAGTAATTCTCATCATCATTGCTTTCTATATACTTTCCATAGATTTCACTTTTTCATGCACTTGAATAATATTTAGATTAATGACAGCAACATTAATTTCAATATGTTGTACCTTAACAACTGCAATTTTTTATTAAGTTTATATGAGGATGTACTTTTTCCCGTGTGCTTTGCCCCTTTAAATCAAAAGAAATGTGTAGCTGCATGTCATTAAATTGAGAGAGGGAGAGATGGTAATTAATGACGTGCCGCTTTTAACGGGTAGAGATCTGGTATTTGATCTTGTTCCACTGTTCACTGAGACAGATTGAAGACCTAAGGATCATCACCTCTTAATACTGTGCTTTTAAGTGAGGTCTTGATCTACTGCTAGTACATTGGAACAGACTTCATAGGGTTAATTCAAAAAGATAATACTGTAATAGTAAGACAAAATACATATACATTAGTAATGTAAAATACATAGATATTACAAAATAGCAATATAAAAGTCAATGTCATATACTGAATCTCTTGGCTGCTTTATGGTGTCAGTTGGGGCCTGTGTCTATCAACAACAATATTCGAGGAGTCATTCAAGAATACACAAAATGATGGCACCTGTGATGAAAAACAAAATATTAAATGGCAATGCGCTGATAACACAAAAATAGCAATAAAAAATAATAGCATAAGCAAAAAAAAAAAGGTTGTACAAAAATGGATTCATCACATACCAAAACCTATAAATCATAAGAGTTAGCGAGGCTTTGAAATGTTTCCCCTTAGTAAACAATGTGGAAATTTTATATTTATTTACAATATAATATAACATTCACAACCTGACTCGTTCTTACTTTAAAGAGGGTTTTTATTGTACGTGGAAGAAACTTTACCTCTGCAGAAATACGTGTATTGCATTTCATTTCAATTGATGCGCTTGATCTTCCACCATCACATAACAGGAATCATAGCACTAGCAATTTGTACCTGTTTAATTCAGTGCACCCATATGAAAAGAAACTTGAAACAGTTAAAGAAAAGAGACCACACTTGTCTACCAGTGAAAGCTCTGCTTAAAAACTCAATCTGGCTAGAAATGGACTGGCGTCACTCAGATATTGCAAGATTAAGATTGGACTCGACTCTTAGAATGGATGAATTGAAAGTTCAGGTAAAACCATAAAAACAGTTCTTCTTGTATGTGCTGCAGTTAAAAATGAGGTTTAGATTATTTAAAAATAGTTAAACTTGTTAATACTAAGCCTCAAATATTAGACAAATGTCAGTGAAAACATTAGCAATAAGCAGGGTGTAAAAGAAAGACAAAACGAATATAAAGGTTTGGGGTTTCCGGCCCCATATACTGTAAAAACAGTAGAAATGTGATAAAAAATAGCTGTCAAAGTCAGTACACATTTGCACTACACAGTTGACATTGAAACATGGCGGAGGAGGAAAATTTATAAGGAGGGACCGGAAGTAGAGAGGTATGCTGGGTAGGAGCCGAGATGGATGGTGGGATTGCTGTCGTGATCAGGAGTTGACAGAGGAAGGTAGCGGTACGTGGGTATTGATGCAGACTGATTCATGGTGGCGGTGCGTCTTTCTTTCTGCGGGGAAACAAAGAGAGAAAGGTTAGTACCCGGCTATTCCCTTCTGGCATATGAGTTCACGATACCGTTTAGGTCCATCCGCGGCCCCCTACTCACACGTGCGTGACAAGGGGTGGAGTGGGACTGTCTTTCAGATCTGGAGTGACATGACAAAGAACAGCACACTCTGGGGGTGGGCATTATTATTATTATTATTTTCCTATAAGGTTCTTATTGTTTCAAGGAGTTTATTCTTGTATTATTAGGAAGTCAAGGCCAGGGGGCTGATAAAACAAGGCCTACTAAAGCCCAATGATGCTTTCATTGTGTGACTTTGGGCTATATAAGAAATAAATCATTGTGTTTATTGTATTACTAGACCGCAACAGTAGCTGCAAAAAAAAAAAAAGAGACATAAAACTCCTAAATCAGCTCATTTCAATGCAATCATGCAGATACTGGAGCAACAAGTTAGCATGGTCAAGGGTGCCAGCTTGTAGAGTTGTTTTACATCTTTGTACCTCAGAAAGCTAAGGCCATTCTTTCCAATCACTTTTACCACATGCTGTATCTTAGAGATTGTTGGAGATCAAGATCTTTGGACTGGTGATGTACAAAGTCATCAAAACTTGTAATACCTTTATGCACGTAACTTCCATCTGCCTGAGTATGTCTTTGTTTATCCTCCTCAGCTGTTTTTGCCTTTGTCATGTATGCAGACGTACAACCCTCCATTGTTTCTGGCACGCATCAGGCAGTTCAACTAACTTCCTCCCTTTCCACAGGGCCTGTGTCATCTTTAATAACAATAAATGTAATAATTAATAGGACTACAACTATGTAGTGTGTACTGCTGTGTGCCATAGCTAACTGTAACTTTCCAATACATAATACATGATGACTGTATAGCTATAATATATTAATACATATCCTTCCATAGATAATTTCTCCATATCCTGCAATCATAATAATATTTCAAGCTGGTCATACAATTCTTTGTAATATTGAAAACTGCCTCCAAACCTTAATGTTGCATGCACTAAACATTTTCCTTTTCTTAATAGGCTACACACAGCTTAAACTCAAAAGCCTAAAGCTACATTCCAAATCTAGGTAGTGGTGCTGTTTTTTAGGGAGCTAACGTTAACTGTGTTGTCATGTGACGCACCGCACATTAATGTCAGCTAGACACAGCATGTTAATAATGCTAGAAACTCGGTGTACTTTAGGCACCATGACAGACTCTAAGGTTGATCACATTTGATATTGTTACTAGTTATTTACTTTGCTGTCACCTAGTGCTACTGAAGACATAAACCGACAGTGTTGTAAAGCAAACAAGTGACACCTTTTCTAACCTGTTCTAAATAAAATTGACACATCTGCACATTTCACTGTATCCTCCTCCAGCGCTGTTTAATTTTACTTAATTATTGCTTCCTCAGCACCACCTTTCTTTTTTCTTTTACCTTTGGTGTCCATTGTAAAATGGTTAATTTGTACTGAGCGGGTTAAGAAAATGGATAATTTCAATGCCACACGCACAGAGTTGTACCAGTTGGGGAGGGGGTCCCTTAGAAGGGATACCTGCTTGGGAAGTTGGGCTATACCACTTGGGGCCTTTTTTATGAATTTATTAAATGCATTTTCATTAGTTTATGAGATTTTAAAAGGGTATACACAACAGCTTGATTGGAAATCTCCCAGTGTTCCTGATGCCCACTCCGCCCCTGGCAATAAGGAAATATTAATTAAGCAAAGAAATTTATATTTTAATTATATGTTTTTTACACTAAAAAAGAGAAAGAGAAGTATTACATCTGCCCAGAAAAGGAATTTCACTTTAGGAACTAAGGAAACTGGATTGTCTGCACATTTCTGGGAGGAAATAGAAAATGTAAATCCAATAAAAACTGAAAAAACAGTAGATCATCTTCAAGATGAAAAGGAAGGTCTGAATGTGCCACTGCTACTGATTTACTGTAAGAATTTTATTTTCTTTATTACTATACGTTAATTGTATTATAGAAGCTTATAGCTAAAGTAGGCAACATTATATTGGATACCTTTGGCATTTACTCATTTGTAATTGTATTTTATTTTGTGGTTTGATAAAAAAAGAGAAAATCATTAGCTGTTCATTTGATCTAGGTTCTTACATTTTCCTGGGCTTAAATGTTGAACTGTGGGGGTATCAACCGTTCCATTGAAGGTTTAAGCAGGGTTAGAGGTGTTAAATACTGATCTGTGAGACAACTGCCTATGACAGGTAAGCCAAACCACAGAACGCCCCAACACTAGGTGCAAGGACAGGAGATCTGCTGGGTCAACCTCAAGAGCACTGCGATCACCACTGCCTCCACATCTCTCAGCCCTTAGGCTGGTAAAACCGTATGGATAACCGAAGTGTCCCTCCAGACCCAGCTCTTGACATCAACCCAATGAGAAAAACAACTTTGACTGACTTACTGTAGCTGGAAGGGCAGTAACGCCATGAAAGTTTACTTCAAGAGACCTGGCTTACTCGGTTTATCAGGGTGAGCTCAGCACCATCCTTGATTACCTTAAACAGAGCTACTGATGTGCTGCTGTGAAAATGTAGGCACCATATGTGGTCTCAAAGTTATACAGAAGAAATGCTAATATTGTTAGACATGTACCTCAGCACCGCTCCAGAAAAGAAGTAAATGATAGAAGTGGAATAAATGGTTGCTTTAGGAGTCTCCTTTCTTACAAATTCGTGTTTATACCAAAACAGACTTATGGTAACTTCAAATGTTAATTGATAGCTTTTTACCATGAGTAACTCCCTTTAAATATTCAAAGAATGGCATCTGTGCACAACTCCTCTTTTCAGTTTGCTTGCAAGTATTCTCTTAAAGCTTTTTTAAAAAATAAATAAATAAAAAAAACACGAAGAGAGTAATTGTGGTAATAAAAGTGACAAAGCACCCTGAGCAGTATCTCTCATAACTATTCTTAAATGGAAGCCTGCTTTTCAGCTTTTGATTAATAAGCCATCCAAAGTGCCACAATGGACTGGAAAACATTTTTTGCCACATGATAAATTAGTTTCTGTAGCAAGAAAAATATAAATTATCTGAAATAATGCTGAGTCCATTATATAAGTTGCTATTGAATCTGTAATATGTTGTTTTTCTGCAATTATAAGAATGCTGTCCTCTACTTTATTGACCACAATATAACTGGTGACCGGATCAAATAAGGAAATTAAATCTTGCTTGTGGAACAACAGTTTGAGAAATGAGAGCCATCTGTTATTTTCAGGATAAGACTTGCTGTGATACTTGGATTTCTCTTCATTCCTGTGCTGCACTTCCCTTTGTCATGCGGTGAATTGCCAAGGTGCTTCCTGACAACATGCCAAGAACATGTCCCTTTTTTTACATTGAGAATATTAACCAGGTAACCAATAGCTTTCGGAAAAGTGTGTTGTGGGTGCGCACGATTAAATTAAGTCATCTAGTTTAAAAAATACCTTGCTTGTTTTGTCAAAAATACATACTGAGATTAGCAAATTAAGACAATGTTTTAAAGGAAGCAACCTGGGCATTTACAAATGTGTTTTTTAAGTAATTAAACTGTAATTAAAACAAAAAATGCACATTGAAAGAAGACAATCATCGGTGTCACTTGGGATATAAAATACTCGTATCTAAAACAGCTGTATTTATTATAAAAGAAAGTTACATTAGATAAAGAGTGAAGTGCATACTCAAGGACAAAGAGAACAAGTAAATTAGCTGTTCACTCAGTTGCTCTTTTATTAATGTTATGTTTTGGTGAAACAATTCAGTGTCATAAATCTATACATATAAAGGACAGTTGGGATCCGAGAGATTGTGTTTGTGGAGGGATGGAGAGTTAAGGTCACGTCATCATCTCCCCTCCCGTTCACCTCATTTCGTTCACTTCATTTCGCTCCGAGCTGAGCTCCGCAGCTGACGCGGTCTTGCCGTTCTTTTTCCTTAGTGTCTAGTCCTCTCTCCTTTACCGAGTTACTGTTTACTAGACGTAGTACTTACTGAATAGTATTTTTTCCTTTAGTGTTTCTACTTAGTGTTTCTTAGTATATTTTGGCTCCAGGAGGACAAACCAAAAATGTTCTATATAAAGAAGCTCTATAAGTCACATATAGATACATAATTATTCCGACTGCAGCTAAGTGCACGAGGTCTGCTAGTTTACAATAGTTTAAAAAAATTACAAAGGAAGCATATGCTTTATCACAACACTGTAAGTGAAAAATAATGGTGAAAGTAAACAATTTGTTGAAAGCTAAATTTGTATATTAAAAAATACAGTAAGTGACATTTAAATACATGTAAAAAAAATGTTCCCATTTGCAACACATGAATATGTACACATGAAAATACACCCGTACGGTTCAGTTTAGAAATTACCGCTGTTGCAAAGTGAGGGCGGCACGGTGGCGCAGTGGTAGCTCTGCTGCCTCGCACTTAGGAGACCTGGGTTCCTCCTCCTGGGGTCCTCCCTGCGTGGAGTTTGCATGTTCTCCCCGTGTTTGCTTGGGTTTCCTCGCACAGTCCAAAGAAATGCAAGTTAGGTGCATTGGCAATCCTAAATCGTCCCCAGTGTGTTTGGGGTGTGTGTGTCCTGCAGTGGGCTTGCGCCCTGCCTAGGATTTGTTCCTGCCTTGTGCCCTGTATTGGCTGGGATTGGCTGCAGCAAACCCCCGTGACCCTGTAGTTAAGATATAGCTGGTTGGATAATGGATGGATGGATGAATGTTGCAAAGTGTTGACTTTGGAAACAAATAATTTTCCAATCATTTTTTAGGTTCATGCAATAAGAATGAAAACTGGAAAGATGTAGTATAGCTCCGTGAAAAAAGCAGTTTATTAAAGCTACAACAACATTTATTTCTAAAAGGAAAACAAACTAAATTAAGTATGAATAATAATGAATTAGTAATAAAAAATAAATCAGTACAAGTTTACATAACATAGTCTCACACATGCATGTCTGTGGATAACCATCCAAGCTTTTCTCATGTATGTAGTACCACCCCGGGCCAAGAGGTGTTGCTACCATTAACAACTTTGTCATGTTCTTCCTCCACAGCCTGGAGAAAGTGCCCATTGAAGGCAATTGATCCCACCCCTTCCAGTAAGAGATGCTCATAATGAAAGTGTGTCAGACAGACGTCTGATAAATACAGGCCACTTGGCAACATGGCATTTGTTTTGTTATAGTTTTCATGCCATTGTGCATTGGTTTTGTTTAAAGAACTGTTACCAAATGTTGCTTTATCACACTAAAAAAAACACTAATCACTTACTAACCATAGAAATAGAATTCCTTTATATGGTTCTAGTTGTCTTCCTAAAGTACAATGCAAATTGTTCTCTAAGTCACAGGTATAATTAATTTCCAATAAACTTTGTTTTGACTGTGGCCATAGAGCCAGGTAGCATCTTAAGGGTATTTTTCAGATTTTAAAACTCCCATCATACTTAGCCCCATTTTGTTCCTGTGCAGGCTGGAAGCCTTCCTTTTGAGTTTGAAACTAGGCAGCTTGCATTTCATTGCCAAGGGAGACTGGAAGTACTTTTGTGCATATGACAATAAAGAACCTTCAACCTTCAGCCTTTTAGTGGCAGAAATTAGCTTTTTTCATAGGGCTACAGGACTGATACTGAATGATTTGGGATAGCCTTGGAGCTGTGTTGCTGCTCCTCTGGATAGAAAGGAACCAGTTGAGGTGGTTTGGGCATGTCGTAAGGATGGCTCTCCTGAGCTCCCCTTACAGATGCTCCAGTCATGTCCCCTGCAGCTAACCCAGGACATGAAGGGATAGTATCTCTCAGTTGGTTTGGAAATGACTGGGAATTCCCCAGGATCAGATGGAGTCTGTAGCTGGGGAAAGAAAAATCTGATCTGATCTACTTGACCCTCACCAGGAAACATGGTTTGAGATGAAGAGATGATGATGGGATGAGTATGTTATAAATACTGACAAATTAAGAATTCTAAAATATATATTCATTACAGAATCCCTTTATTTCATTACATATGATTTTTTGTTATTTTAAGCATTTCATACAAGTGATTTACATGGCTGCAGAGACTGTGTCTCCTTTCACATTTACGCTTATATTCTTATGGAATGTCGTAGGTACAATCGGTAGAGGAGCCGTTCAGTGCAATATGAGATAGAGGCAGGTGATTAGGAGAGTGTGGAGCGAGCTGGTAGCAGATGTGATCAAATGCGCCAGGAGGGCGCCCATGTAAGGCCAAGGGGTGGCAACAGGAGACAAAGAAGCAAGGCTCAACACAGTGCCTTGCCAAATGACTCTCAGCGAGGACCCAAGATTAGCATAAGAGTTAACTGTGCCTGTTGACAGTGCATCTACTCTGTCTGCCAGACCCTTATCGGGTAAGAAGAGGAGGAGTCCGTTATAAGAAGGTAGTGCTTTGGTACTTCTGGTTTCTTAAAGGAAGGATTTTGAGAAATTAACCTTGTTTTTATGAATATATTTTTACTAGCCAACCCACGGCGTACCATACGCCGCATAATCAGGCCGGTTTTTTAATAATTTTTAAGCACAGGGAGAAAATTTAACATTTGCAAAATCGGTAATGTAATAAATCAGCAAGAAAAGCAACATTGTAACAATGCACGGAACGAACCAACACACAATCGTCTGTGCAGCGTAGCGAGGTGGGAGGGGGGTGTGTACAAAGTGCAGGAGCATCTAAGAAGACGCATGTTTGTCGCGGATGTGAATTGCTGTATGTAGCGTGTACAACACTTTGCTATACTGCACGCGGTCGTGCGTCGAAACCGAAAACTCGTTTTTTAAAGACTGCTCACTTCATTGTGTTTTAACCTCAGTTGTAAAGGAATGTTTTAATGATCCCATGGGATACCCCTCGCAAACAGTTTTACACGCTGCATATGGCGATTCACCTCCGCGAGAAACATGCCTCTATTAACAGTCAACGTGAGGGATGGGGGTGTGTACAAAGGGTAGGGACGAAAACAGTGGGAGCGTATGGTTTGCAGCCCGAATGGGGTTCAACGGCTTACCCACGCCTAGACACACGCTCAATCTCATGAATAATTATTTATTGAATGGTAAACACTTCTGGAAAGACACGGTTGTCTAAAACGGGTTGGTGTGAGAATACAACAGTAAGTGAATGAAAAGATGGAACTCTGGAGAGAGCAAAATACAAAACAATAGTGAACCCGCGGCATAACAAACGCCGCATAATTATTTATTGATGGTTGAACACTTCTGAAAAGACACAGGGACACCCCTCGCAAACTGTTCTACACGCCGCATACAGCGATTCACATCTGCGACAGACAAACTGTTTTACACACTGCATACAGCGAATCATATCCGCGACATGATTTTTCCTAGATGGTCCTGTCGCGTCCACCCTCGCACTCGAAGCATACACACTGCCTGCTCATGTGTCCGCTCGCAAGAGAAACTCACGGAGAGCCGCCCACCAGCTGCCTGTGTGTGTGTCTGTCTCTAGCGCGGCTTTCTCTTGCGCTGCCTCTGTGTGAACCGGTGAGGCACAGAGAAGGTCAGCTACCGAGAGAGGGTCTTGACTGTTGCAGGGCCTGCATTGGTGAAGCAGGTGAGAGGGTAATGAAAGGCACAGGGCTTATTGGTTTTTAAAGACTGATTCCTTCATTGTGCTTTAACCTCAGTTTTAAAGGATTGTTTTAAGGATCCCAGGGGATAGTCCTCGCAAACCGTTTCACACGCTGCATATGGCGATTCACCTCCGCGAGAAACATGCCTCTATGAACAGTCAACATAGCTCGGAGGTTCATGACATTAACCTGACCTGCACTGCATGTGGCCTCTACGACAGACGAACATAAATGACGCCGGTTTTTCTGTGTCGTTGCGTCCGAGTTGGTGGGCGTGGCTCTGTGAGTTGTCGTCGTATCCAATGGTCTTGGAGATGGTGGGCGTGGCTCCTTCCTGTGTGCGCCATAGGTGTCTCACTTGTTGGCGGCTTAGTGAATCCACGCCCCTTCCGGCGTGCTTTCCATGGTTGTCTTGCCTTAGTGAATTATATATATAGATGATGTTTGTTTATTGGCTTTTAACCTCCACTGGTTACTTGTTTGATTGTGATTATTTATATATTTGTTTGTTTATTTAATAGATTACGCACTGCACTATTTTCACTTTATATGATTTCATCCTTTGATTGTCTTGTAAATGAAAGCACTAGCACCTTTTTCACCCACTCTTGATTGTGTGTATTTCCCCACTGCCCAGCTCATCCTCAGTTATGACTATCGACGGCTCCGAGAAGCATGGAGTCAACCTGAGCCATCACAACTTCCCAGTCTTGACATGTGAACTATAGGAAGAACAGCTAAATAATAGCAAAACCAATAATTTAAAAAGCAGTAGCTGTATCTCTGACAATACGATTTATCTTTAAATCAGAAGAGATTATAAGAACAACCTAATTTTAGTCTGAATTAGCATTGCAATGTGCCTCCTTTTTAATTGTGACATTTAAAAATATCTGTTTTGTACAGAGTTGCATTTTCTTCCCCATTGTAATAGGCACACTAAAATGGTTCCACCTCAAATTTGGCACTGCTACTTTCCAGAAGGCACCAGAGCCACTCAGACTAATCGTCGAGCTGCTAACATGAGATAACGGCACCTGACAGGACTAAACTACTCATTGCAACCTCAAGAGCCAGAATCCACTGAGCTGCAACTACTCAATTTTTGCAATGTCCGGGCTGATGATCTCAGCTGTCAGTTATGGATTTTTATCAATATGGATATTAGGAAAAGTCCCACATCATTCACAGTATCCCAGAATATAAATTAATCCAAGATTAAGTGAAGAAAAAAAAATGGTTTTATTGTAATATTAGAAGTAAGAAATATTTTGACATTTTGAAACTCCTCATTTTAAGTTAAATATAAGAAAAATGTAATCCATTGAATTATTGTTTAAATAGCATCAACAAACTGTATGGTATTAACAGACTGCAAAAGCCATTGGTAATGCTTAATAATCCAGTAGTCAAGTTCAAGTCTTTGAACTAAAGAAAGCAAGTTTTATGACATACAGAAGGTAAAAACTGAATGTTCTAAGGGTCACATTTAAAACCAATTGCTTATATATTAGTGCATTAGCAAAAGCTGATTTAGGTTTTGTTAAACCCTTTCTGTTTGCTTGATTTTTAATATCTGAAGAGCTGATCTTAGTACTGTAAATGTAATAAAAGTGGGTGCACTTATAAGACCAAGCACATAAAAAATGGCAAGTTGATCCAAGATAAACACTAGTAGAGGGTCAAACATAAAAAGAGTAAAAAGTATGAAAAACATTGGCAAATCCAAACCCATTCTGCCACTCTTTGCCTGCTTACACTGGTCAGGGAGGTCTTTCTACATGTTAAGGGTTCCTATCCACTTTGCCACCTCCACTTGCACAAAGCACTTCCTTACTTTCTCTTAATACCACCACCTCGAGAGAACAACTAAACCCCGGGTTTAGATGATCAGAATACCGCTAGAGAAAAGCAGTTCGTTATTAAAATCTTTTGGGGTAACGTGACCAACGCTCATCCTTATTTTTGACCACATGCCCCGGATCAGCATAAGACAATAAGCATTACAACGATGAAAGAAAAAAAAGTAAAGTAATCCCCTCAATAAACAAATACATAACAAAAATCAAAAATAACCTTCCTTAGATTAGGGTGCTAGATGTTCTTGTTTGAAATAACTCGGTTTCCCAAATGGGTTCATTGTCCTTACAGTTCTCAAGCAATATGTAATGTTGGAGGCCTCACGGAGTACACCAGCAGCCAAGCCGATAACAAAAAAGGTTCTGTTCCACCAGTCCCAAAAGGTCGTTTGCCCCGGTGAAACCAAAAAAGTTTGTCTCCAGAGGCGCGTCTCCCCTTGTATCGCCGAGTTAAAAAAAAAATCTTCTTCCAGCAGGTGGATTCTTGGCGCAAACTCATTGCTTCTCCTTGCTCCACCACTCAAGGTCTCTCTGTCTCTCTTCCCCTTCTTTTCCAGTTAAAGAGTCTTCAGCCCCAACCGTCCTGTCCGTGTTGTGTCCTCCCCTTAAAGGCGTATTTCCCCAATTTTCCCCAACTCTCAGCAACCCATTTCTTGATGAGAACCCTAAGGAGACGCAAATTGACACGGGACAATAGCACATGTGGCACCTGCTACACCTTTTCTCTCTAACCAGTGAGCCTTTGCTCTAATATCACACTCTGCCTTAAGGTGTCTTTAAGCCACTGTTGGGGTTACATCTGCCTAAACCTTTGGATCAGTTCTGGAGTTTTGGTGGTTCAAACCTGGACTCTAAGATTGATTTACCTTAATTGCCTCTCAGACCTTTAGTCCTCCTGAAGTGGCCAGGGGCCTCATGTATAAATGGTGCGTACGCACAGAAATGTTGCGTAAGAACTTTTCCACGTTCAAATCGCGATGTATAAAACCTACACTTGGCGTAAAGCCACGCACTTTTCCACGGTACCTCATGCCTTGTCGTACGCAAGTTCTCCGCTCGGAGAACTGGCGGCACCCAGCATCAAAGCAATGGTACTGTTCTTGTGTGATTACTCATTATTTTCATGACGCGGCCTTATAAATACAGTACACAGAAACTAACCGCATATTGTTTATTAGTGTAATGCATCTGATTGTAATTAACTCGTAACAATATAATGGTCCAGGGAACAGCAATAGTATTCCAAATACCATAACTGCTTTAGCGTTGTTACTCTCACTTCTTCTTCTTCTTCTTCTTCTTCTTCTTCTTCTTTCAGCTCCTCCCGTTAGGAGTTGCCACAGCGGATCATCTTTTTCCATATTACTCTCACTGCACGACTCGGAGTATTTATATCACTGTATCTGAGTGTGAATCACAGCAGCAGCTGATCGGAAAGAGAATTATCACTATACAGCTTTAAGGACACGCTGTCTCAGCCACTGCAAAACGTTTTAAAGCCTTTCCTGTACGGACCTCGTGGTTCAGAAACAGTTTAATCCCAAGAACTTTAAATGCACTCAATCAATTGCTCCTTGTAGAACGGTTTGTACTTATAAGTACAATCACTCCACTGTAAACTTGCACTACAGTTATAATATCTCACAACCTGAGCCACTTTATAAAGCGCGTATTTACATATGATGACGATATCATTTTTAAGGTGAAATGCAGCAAAATATGTTTGTTAAATTATACACATAAAACTTTAACTTCATTTAAATAATCTATATTCTTCACTGGGAGTGTCGGGAAGGATAGAATAATTAAACATGTACTACGAAGATATTTCAATGTTCTTTAAACGTTTTGAAGAATCGGCGCTAAGCTTACAGATGGCTTAACTTCTATTACAGAGCTGATTGTGTGGCGATCGGTTACTTGGGGAAAGAAAAGCAAGGACTCTTGGGGCCACGCCAATATATATTGAATATAAAACAGAAAGAGAAAATAACAACACAGCTAAAAACGCAGCGACAAATTTCGACAAAAGATAAATGCTTGTCATGAGCACGAGGCTCATGAAACACATGTTTAATAATGTACTTTAGCTCCTACAATCATGAAAATGACATCACGTATACATCTCAGTATTTTAGTTATTCAGAGAGCTGTAATATCACAAATGTAATGGACTCTGTGTCCAGTTGGAGGAAGAGAGCCAGTTTAAGAAGCAAGTAGTGATTCACACACATAGATCACATACGAGTAGAAGATCAAATACAAAACAAAGCATTTAACGTGCTACTTTAATTACGATGTAATTTTGAGAAACTGGTTAATTAAACGATTTTAAGATGAAGTTTATAATGTTCTACTAAATGACAAAATAAACTACGTGATTAAAGTGGAAAATTCGAGATTAAAGTTGACATTTCGTGCTTTTTCCCTACCGTGTGCCTTTTTTCTCTGTACCCTAATAAACTTTTATATGACACTCAGACAGTGGGCTTACAACTCTTCTTTTCACGGCAACTTTGATATGTGACTTCTTTTTTATTTCCGGCACTGTGAGATTTTGTGAACGTGAGCTTTCAAGTTTCTCCAACACGCTATGTCACTCGATCAACTTCCTTTTGTTGATTATACCACGGTTTATTTGAACAAATAGTATGTTTTTCCTTTGCCTCCACTTGGTATTCACTGAAATTCTTATATTTTCCCCGTGCTTTTCCCATTGTCTTTTCACAGAAGGCTGGGCTTAAGGGCGATTTATATTGATTTGCATATTCAAATAGGCGTAATTCTGGGAGGATTTGGGGCGTTACAAAATGCGCGTGCACGAGAGTTAGTTTTCACGCTGATCGGGATTTATGTAGCGGAAGAACGTGGAAGTTGGAGTACGCACAGATTCCTGCATCTGGATTTTTCTGTGCGTAAGCACATTTCGGCTTTTGTGCTTACGCCATGTTATAGTGCGAGTTCTACGCACGGCATTATACATGAGGCCCCAGGTGTCTCAGGCAGCCACCTTGCCCATTCTATTATGTAGAAGATGATCTTCTGCACTTAATACCTATGTGCTGCAACTTATCATGAAATAGTTGTTGCAATCTATTACCAGCCCTCCTTTACTTCACTTAGTGACTCCTTGAATAATTTTCACCTATTTTGTGGCGTCCTGTAAGGAAATTACATTTTTCTTTTAAGCCATAGCTGTTTCACTTGCACTGGTGTCTCTACTTATTACCCAGAATCACGTTCAGCGACATTGGAAATGTGTTTGGTCAGAGTAGAGGTGGATGTGCAAGAGAGTGAGCAATGGAGCGATGTCTCAAAGATGTCTACAGCCCTTATGGCCCTGATTTGGAAGTGGGCCTAAGAATGCTATGTTAGTCTATCTTTGCCTTATATTTATAATAATATAGATTGCAATATTAACAGAAAAAAATTATTCCACATGCTATCTGTGCTTATTTCACCTTTGTTAACTCAGACTATTCAGAGAGGACAATGACCTAATGCTACCTTTTTGTCTCAGTGTGAGCTAATCTGTCATCAGTTTCAACTCCAAGGTCTAGTGTAGTGGCCTTTTAAATCAAAAAATTTCAAGAAACTGCATCAGATTATGAGTGCAAATTATTGATGCTGATGCATATGACTTGAAATGCATGTGTCAGAGGACAATAAAATGAGTATGTAAAAGATACTGTAAATCATCTTGGTTAATGTTAGCCACCCATACCTTTCACTAAATCAGGACGGTGGCTTTAAAATCCTACAGACAACATGCTCAGAATGTCTTCCCCCCCCCAGTGTGCCATACATCCTTCTACCATAAGCATCACCACTGTAAAGTATTAGGGAGACAAAGACTGTTTTGACAAGTATGATGACTGTGCCACGGTGAAAGCTGTGCCAACTGTTCAAAGCACATACTTCTTGTCTTTAGATGCGTACCTATGTAGATGTAACAAATTTCACTTTTTCTTGTGTAAACATGGCTAATTTAAAAAACCATGTGTGATCAGTTTATCCAACATCTTATTCCAGCCAGGCACCATCTCATTAATTTGCTGTTGTTTCATTCTATCTCATTTCCAGTGTGAGCTTTCCTGCAAGGGACAGAGTTTTGGGTTCTTCACAGTCCCATCCAACTCCGTATCCCCTCACACTATCTACACTACCGTCCATTTAGGGTCTTTAACCCCAAATGTTTCTTTGTTTAGGAGGTAAATTTAGTTTATTTTCTTTCACTTCTTCCAGAGAATCTTTTTTCATCTTCACTACCTAAACTGAATGATGTTTTCCTAATGTAATTTATCTCATTCTGAGGCTCCAATAATCCATAAAAAATTACACTAACATAAATACTAATTACCGTACTCCCATCCGATCCTGTTTATTAACTGTGAAAAGTAATTATTCATTTTATTATCCCTTAATTTTGCATTCTATCCTTTAACGATAGTATTTTGTGTTTCTTTTTCCTATTCAAATGGAAACCTGTTGTATGTGAATTTTAGTGGATTACGATTACTGTATTATTCATTATAAGGGGGCAAGGGGCAAAGTCGTTGGCCTTTAAGCCATAAAGTTACCTGTTCATTTCCCAGTTTCACCTCACTGTTTGACCCTTAACCTCTATGTAGTTAAATTGTAAAAGTATGTAATAAATGTGATTGTAATGTATCCTGATCATCTAATTTGTCCTGGGTAATGTATATGCCAGAAAAAAATTATCATGTGGCCATTCTTGCTTAAAAGATGAATAAAGAAGCAGCTGCTCTGAAAATAATCTGTCAATTCTGAAAGCCTCACCTCCTTGCAGTGTCATCATATCACTCTTGAAAATAATTACTGAACACCCTTCTCGAACGTACCTCTTGACCTTAGGTTTTATTTTAAACCTTTGGTTTTCTAAGATGCTAGAAAATTCTTTTAGTCCTAATTTCCAAATGTTATCAGATTTTAAAGTAATTCAGGTAGCACGTTTTTCTTATTAGACCCATTTGAACATTCTGTCATATATAGATTTAGGATCCTTTTATTTTTTAATCCATAGGATGCCTTCCTTAATCTTTGTTTATCTTCCTTGTTTTTCAGTGATAAATCTCAATGACTTTTTGTTAAATAAATGAATATTTCTGGGTCAGTAATTAACCATTATTGGTTAATTTGTCAGTTTAATTTTCTTCTCAATAAATCTGGTATGCCTCCTCATTTGCTTGCCTTTATTTGGCAGGTGAAAACAAAAGAAGTACTAGATATATGATCAAACAAATGTAATTGCCAGGAAATCCGATTCTTATTATCATATCAGGCATTGACTAAACAATCCCTTGGAGACTTCTAAAAAATGTACTTCAAAAGGGTTCTTCTTTTTTCATAATTTCAATACAATGTGATTTTTATAAAAATGTTCACATATTTTTCTCTTCTCTCGGGGATATGCTTCCTCTGAATGTCATATTCATTTTTATATTAATAATGTCTGTTGTAGACTTGTCAAATAATTGCTATTTTAAAATAGTGGTAAAAGTAAAGTAATCAGTCCAAATTATCCAATTACAATCACCGATTTAATAAACTCAATGAAATTCAACTGAATTTGTTTTCACTCACGTTTTCCTCACACCCCATCGCTAATAGCACAGCCACTTTCTTGGTGCAGTGGACAAGCAGAACTGTTCAGGATTTCAATCTAATGTTTAGAGTTTTTATTTCATTATTTTGACACAAGAAGACATGAAATTTGCCTCCTCAATGCCAAAACAAACCAAAAAAACACACATAGACAACAAGTCTAAAGTTAAACATAGATTTTGAAATACATTTATATCACTTGAAAGCATTACTTTGTAAACTACTGTACTTCTAATGATATGACTGTAGGTTTTACATCAAATACATATGAAAGCTCTATTTCATATTAAATAGCTGCATGGCACTGGGAACAACAGAATTTTTTTGAGGATCTTTAAATCTTCCATTGTTAAATGGTGTCTGTCATCAGCCATGATGATTGCCAGTAAGAAATGGTTTTCATCCTCCCCAGAAATGCATCTGATCTCCATGATATCATCACCATACTTGATAATGGAACAAAGCTCCTTGTTCTGTCTCAGGTCAATAGCGCACAGCATAGGTAAAGAGACACAATACAGCTTTGAAAAGATGCCCTGTTTAAAAGAACAGGCGTCGTGTACTTTGAGTGTTTGCATGATACAGTGCAGGCATCTCCAGAGTTAAGAACAAGTTCTGTTCCTGTCAATATTCATAACCCTTTGCACTTAAAATGTCCGTTAATGGTAACATTGGCAAAAATGCATAATGCTTTATTACTTATTTTACAGAAAGAAAGTTTTAGACTTTATGAAATTACAGAAAAGCAATATTACTGTACGTTAAATCACAAAACACAAATACTTTTAACTAAAATGAACATGGCTATGTATAGTTTGTTGACTTTAGACTTAAACAGCCTACAGTTTTTAATAATGACACATTATGCCATTGAGGTGGAAAAACTGATGGCACCAAAATCACCACTGACTGACTATTGAACCCTCAGCAGAGATGTGCTGTCCTAGAAAAAGCCTAGCTGAGACGTGTACTTATTGTGGGAATTACAAGCAGCAGGGCCTGTGAGTGAGCACGTGTGTTGCAACTTTGGGGATCGTAAATCTAGACCACTATAAGTTGAGATCTACCGGTATATATATATATATATATATATATATATATATATATATATATATATATATATTGTCACACACGTTTGAGTTGGAGGCAGTCAAAGAGCCCAAAGGTGAGTGAAATCTCGCAAGACAAGGGTTTATCACGTGGTACTTACCTAAATCTCTTTCTACCTACAGAAAACTGGAAGAAAAATAAACCCATCCATTTTCAGTTCCAAAATGGCCGCGGTGACATCACTTCCGGTTCCCATCCAATGACATCACTTCCGGTTCCACACTCAACTACTCCTGTCTACTCATGATGACGTTGGTTCCGTGGTCCCGCCTCCAATCGTCACTTCCTGCCAACCATTTCCTCTCCCATCATCCCATCTGTTATATAAAAGCCATTTTGTTACTGTGATGCATTCATTCTGTACTGAAAAGTCATTCTGAATCAACCATATTTTCACTTTGTCTGGACGACAATATATGGGGACGATCCCCAAATCTTTTCTATTTTTGAAAGACTCTTTATTTATTACAATATATATATATATATATATATATATATATATATATATATATATATATATATACAGTACACAGTATATACTGTATATATGTGTATATATGTATATTTATACAGTCAGACCAATCAGTTTCTCAATTAGTATGTGGGGCTGTATGGTGTTGAATGCTGAAGAAATTGTGATCTTACATAGGAACCAGGCTTATCAAGAAAAGGATAGATTGTCAACAGGTGGACTGGAGACTAGGAATGTTATATCATGTATAGCAGCTTTTTCTGTTCTTGTTTCCAGAGTAGAGAACGTCCTGTCCAAAGACTGACATCATATTCGACCCCACTTTACTCTTCTCTTTCCAGTATTGGTAAAATAAAAGTAGCACAACTCAGGGAGTCCTCATCGCTTAACTGGCTGCAATCATGAACAACACTCCTACTATTGTCATGCTGTTGTAAGAAAACACTCATAAAGTGTCTAGGAAACCCAAACACAAACCCTATATACTATAAAGGCACAAAAGAAATGTGTGGTAATGCTATATTGAAACTGGTTCTATTGTATAGGTCAAGTCTGCCCCGGAAGTCTGCTTCCGTTTAAGATGGTTTCTGGGAGGAAGAAGAGCATAAATATGGGTTGACCCCAGAAATAATGTCATAGATGGCGGTATGTCAATCTTTTTTTCTGCAGGGGGCAAAAAGAAGAGATTCCAAAATTGCTTAGCACCCTTGGGTGGTCTGGGGTAATATTGTCATCGTCTAAGCCAGTAAGTTGTTGCCCAAGTGCTCACATGTGACACTGTTCATGAGACACAAAACAAGCCCTGCCTTTCTCTATAATCGAATATTATCCTCCATTTACCAAGCTGGGGCCCCGGCCATTTTGATCTCATTTTGTATTAAAACATATGATGTAAGATAACCAGCAGAACATCACCTATAACTCTGTTTGCACAGTAAGCAAACAGGTAGCTATTTTGAAAGGGGTCAGTCTCTCATTAAAATGTTTTTTGCCAAATATTCAAAGTATTTTATTGGAATGGAACTTAGCTCAACTAGCCTACAGCCGTTATATTTGTTTGCTCTGGAAATCTTGAAAATTGTAGTTTTGTGAGCAACTGCTCATTCAACACAAAGTCAAACCAGCAGTACCCAAGGATTCTACAAAGAGACAGTGTAACGAAGGAAGTCCACTCTTCTTCTCAGGTCATTGGATAGTGTCCAGGCTTTGTAACCATATAGCAAGACAGGAAGCACCAGGACTCTAAAGACTTGGACCTTCATACTTTTGCATAGATATCAGGAGCACCACACACCCCTTTCTGACAACCTCATGACCCCCCAAGCTCTTCCAATCCATCTACTGACTTCATAGGAAGAGTCGTCACTCTGCGGTGAGAGTGTTGACTGTGTCGACAGGTTTACTTATCTTAGCAGTGACAGTCACACCTCAAGGGCCAGTTATAAAAGCAAATGAAAACCTCAAGATAGAAAGAACTTCTTGAAACAGGACTTTAGAAGCCACCATTATACACCTTCTTGCCCCACAGCCCTGTTAGTTAGCCGCAGTTTTGCTGACCTCCATCCTAGTAATATTTCTACCATTTTTGCACAGCTTCTCCCTTACTTGTACATTTTGTTACTTGATGTAATTATTTTCAAATACTGTATAAATGTCTTTAAATTCAGCTAAGAGCTTGTGATGATTGCCTCCTGGAAAGGTCACATGTTTTTTTCAGTACTCAGTCCTTTGACAGTTTTCAGACCTTACCAGACCTGCTTCATGTTGTTTTCATTAAACCACCTCTTGATTTTTTCTCTCCATACATCAATTTACTTCACTTAATTGACTTGTTTATTCTTTGCTGTGAAACCTGATTTTCTTCAGCCTTATTTTCTCAAAGAGCACGTTGTTTTTTCCAAAAACAGTGCCTTTATATCTTTGGTGATCCATGGCTTACTATTTGGGTAAATTTTGACAGTTTTCTTCTTAATGATCATAGCTTCACAGAATTTCATGTAATAACTGACAGTATAAATGGCCTCACTTAGAGTCTATGAGGATGTTAGCAAATCCTAATCAGTGTAGAAGAAGAACTCCTGTAGCTCTGCTATGCTGACATGGCACCAGTTCTGTGCTTACTGTATGATTATTTTTTCTTGATTCATTTGTGTATTTTGGAAGTACTGTAAGTGAATAATGACATGGCAGGACTCATCCAAGACTGCCCAATCGATGAAAATGTAGAAATCTTTCCATAAAACTTATCCAGTATGTTGTTCCATCTATTATTGATATTCTTATGCTGATGTATTGTGCTAATTCTAATTCTAGGTTACGTACATATTGAATAAGGCAGGTGACTTGGTTTCCAGTTTTTTAGTCAGTTTCATGAATTGTTTCAGCTGAAGCTCCCACACGAGCATGGGGCAGTATATAAACTACGATAACAAAGATGTGATTCATGTGACAGATAGTATGGTTGAAGTTCAAAACTGCATATTTTAATATTCAGCGTGCAGATGCACCACCTATCTGCTTACTAGAATACAAATTCCTTTCTTCATGTTCACAGACAAATCCATCATTTCAGTATTACTGTTCAAGTCTCCAGGAACTTCATGAGTAGCTTTTCATGGCACACATTGAGGTATGGCACAGATGCCCTCAAGATTAGGTGGCTGTCATGCTATGATGTGAAGTCACATGCCTGATATGTAATATCGTAGGATGGTCTTGGTGGCTATTTTATGGCAATTAACCATTTTCTTTAAACATCTGTTTACATTTTTTGATATTTTAGTTTATTGATAGAAGGCTTCTGTGGAGTTTTGAAGTATACTTCTATAGACAAAGCCTTATTTTGAGTTTTATAAGCCAGTAAGAATCATAACTGTGGCAGCCTTTACTGAGTGTTTGGCATTAATTAAAGCCTTGATGAGATACTTTGCCAAGCCATATTTTAAGTTTAGGTTTATTGTAATATGTACAGAGTATAGTAAAATTCTTATACTATACAGTGATCAGGCTTCATAAATAATACAATCCATTAATCAGAATGTTTCATTCCCAGTGACTGGACATCTACCAATAAATAAATGATCTGGGTGAAGCAATATTGAAAATTTATGGATTACATAAATAAAAAAGGCTTTGGTTCAGAAAATGAATGTATGGATGACTGTATAGTTTACATTTGCTATTTTGATGTAAATGCATCATGCTGTGTATATGTACAGTAGGGTTTTGTCTTACCAGCTATATCATGGTAACACAGTCAATTGCAGGGTGGGGGTGACAGCGGTCACTAAGCACTTCTACTCCCTTCCCCACTGAACAAAGGATGAACCCCAGGATGGATTTTAAGCATCACTTCCAGTACAACCCCAGAGGTCTGCCCTGGGACCAATTTTAAACTCTGAAGGCAAAGGAAGTGACAACCCATTTGAATTCATGTTTTCATAACATAGCGAAATCTGCAACAGAAGACACTGAAGGCACTTGAGACGGAGACTCACAAGGGCCTGAGGACATCCTTAATCTTGTTTTATTTTTCCTTCTTATTTAATCCTCTTTATAAAATATTCTATTTGCTCATTTACACAGAATCATACTGGTATATATTGTGCATTTGTATGTGAGTGTGCATAATGTAAGTATATATTGTCATCTCTCTATTATAAAAAAATACTGGGAGAGAGACTAGAGAGATGAGACTTGATCTTCTCGGAAGACACTGTAACGTCATGCGAAGACAATTTGACGTCGTGCGAGACAAGGCAGTGAGACGACATTTAAAACAAGTTCACGGACATCTAACCAAGCAGTTGTTGGAATGCTTTTGACAGACAGACATCACGTGCTCCCAGCTCTTAAAACAATGACAAGTGACAAGCAGAACATGCAGCTTGCCAGCAGCAGGAAGCCAGCAGATGATCCAACCGCTTCTCCTTAGCGTGCGTTCATCCCCCTGCCCCCTTTCACAAGGCAAGCGGCAGAGATGTGAAGTAGCAAAAGGACCGCTGCTGTACAGGCTTTGAAATGATCGACGCAAAGCGCGACAAGCAGAAAACACAGCTCGCCAGAAGCAACAAGCCAGCAGATGATCTGACTGCAACTCCTTAGCATGCGTTCAGCCACCCCCCCGCCCCACTTCACAAAGTGAGCAGCAGAGACACAAAGTGGCAAAAGGACAGCTGCTGTGCAAGCCTTTAAATGATCGACGTGCAGTGCAACAAAAAAACATGCAGCTCACCAGCAGCAGCAGCAGAAAGACAGCAGATGATCCGACAGTATCTCCTTACTGTGCGTTCTGCCGTCCTCCCCTTCACAACACGAGCAGCGCTATACGTCCTGTGAGAAAGATTTAACCACGCCCGGGGCCAGAAGTAAAGGACAAGTATTGTTTTTACAAAAGTTTTAAAGTAAAAGTGAAAATAATGCATATGTAACAATTCTCATAAAAATAACAATCTCTTTAAATTGCATATCCGGTAAACCAAACCCGGGGGTGGGCGAGCAAAGCAGGCAGGGGGTGGAGCCCCCTAGTCTTGTAAAATAACACAAAACAAGTCATCAAAAAGAGTTGGGGCGCCACTGGCTTCCCCATGTAACAAAGTTACGTTTTACCTTAGATAAGAGACAGAGCTCAGGTATTGTAGACATAGATATTCTAGTTCCTGTGTCTGAGTAACATTGATGGCATGCTTCTGATTTCTGGCTGTTTTGTTGTTTGAAAGACTGGAAGTGGCGGGAGGTGAGTCTCCAATGATGTCATGTATCTTTAAACAGGCTGAGCTCCTTCTGGCTGAGGAAGGAAGTAACGGGACAGTTAAGCTGCAATGCAACCTACAAATCCTTCTCCTGTGTTCTCACTACATCATACCCCAGAAAAACAGACTTTGTTTGGGGTCTTGTTCAAAAAGCGGACACCACTTGTTTTTAAGATTAGGCACCCATATAATATGCACTATGCAGCACAGTGATGGAGTGGTAGCGCTGCTGCCTCACATTAAGGAGACCTGGGTTCGCTTCTTGGGTCCTCCAAGCGTGGAGTTTGCATGTTCTCCCCGTGTCCGCATGGGTTTCCTCTGAGTGCACCGATTTTCTCCCACGGTCCAAAGACATGCAGGTTAGGTGCATTGGTGATCCTAAATTGTCCCTAGTGTGTGCTTGGTGTGTGTGTGCCCTGCGGTGGGCTGGCACCCTGCCCAAGGTTTGTTCCTGCCTAGCGCCCTATGTTGGTTGGGATTGGCTCCAGCAGACCCCCATGACCCTGTAGTTAGGATATAGCGGGTTGGATAATGGATGGATGGATTTTTTTTTATTTAAATATATATGTCTGTCACTATGTGCAGTGCTTTCACACTGTGTAATATCAAATGGTGTTTTCAACAATTCAATATTATGAGCAATAGTAATTCAGTTAAACAACTAAATGAAAAATAGATAATATAAATGCGCTTAAAGGATATTACATCTTCTGCTTAAATTTTCATATCAACTTCACAAAAAATTGCTTGTGCTAGTTATGGAGGATGTCATCCAGGAACAAGCTGTATAATTCAAAGATAAGAAATTCAATTTGTAAATTTATCTTAAGGGACATGCTTTCTAGCATTTTAATAAATAAAATATTTTCATATATGAAACTTGATATTTGTATTAAAATTTAAGATGAATATAAATGTTGTTTCCTTGATTGCTGTAATAACTCTGTTATGCATTTTATTTGATCTAGGGTCTCATGTATAAAACCCTTGATATAATTCCACACAAAAATTTTGCTTATGCTAGAAAGGCAAAAATGCTGTGTGCACAAAAAGAAAATAGGATATATGGATCCATACGCACTCTCGGTCCGACACCAAGTTCTCTTGATAAATCTCAAATCAAATGAAAAGTTTGCACACGTCCATGGGCTTTTAGCCACTCCCCATCACTTACCACTAGTAGCTATGTATGGCTTTAAAAACCGTCCTTTTGAATATTCATGATCTAATGACTATAAATTTGGTCACATCCCTGAGAGATGTGTTTACTTTCAAACTATCTGATAGTACAACAAAATGAAACTTCATTAACTGTGAACTTGAGATATTAACGACATTTCACTGAGTTTAAGGAGTTGCCGGCGGGGTTGTTCCCTCAATAGATGCACTATGCTAGTAAAATAAGTGTCAAATAAAGTTTCTTTTTTCTTCAGATTTTAAGAACACTGTTAACGTAAAGACCCAGGACACGCTGGAGGGACTATGTCTCCCGGCTGGCCTGGGAACGCCTTGGGATTCTCCCGGAAGAGCTGGAAGAAGTGGCCGGGAGAGGGAAGTCTGGGCCTCTCTGCTTAAGCTGCTGCCCCCACGACCCGACCTCGGATAAGCGGAAGAGGATGGATGGATGGATGGATGGATGTTAACGTAAATGTGTTACTCAATAAATTAGTTGCACGTTGACTCAACGTTAGCATTACCTCATCATAGTAAAGAGTCTGCAGTTTGTGTCCCTGGTGTTTCCTGCATGGAATTTGCATGGATATTCACATGGGTTTCCTTCCACAGTGCAATGACATGCGAATTAGCTGAGATGGTGATGCTAATCCATCCCCTGATGTGTATGTGTGTGTGTTCACCATGCAAAGGGCTGGCGCCTTGTCTAGGGGTTGTTTCTGCCTGTACCTGTTGCTTTCTAGGATAGGTTCCAGCTGCCCCCCTACCCTTAGAAAAGCAGGTTTAGAGGAGGAATGGATCAATGAATGCTATAATCCACCCTGCCCAAAGCAGCTCTCAATTGCACATTGCCAATCCTTAAAACAGGTAGAGAAATACTCTGTACAATTAGCTAGGTGGCTTAGCAATTGGCCGAATCTTAGGAGCAGATTGAAGCTTCTGAGTTTTTAGTTCAGAGGAGCATTATTTTTGCCAATTTCAAGTTATTTCAGAACCCAGTTGTGATTATTTTTAAAGGCAGATACTGTATATCATCCGTGGGCTGTGTTTATATTTTTGGGTAAGAGCCATTGATTTTTTTTTCTCATTTCACAATAGCCCAGAAAGCCCTGAGATTCAGGCCGGTCCGCAAGCAACCATGAGGGAGGCCCAAAAAAGCGCTGACTCTACAGGATCAAAGAGGAATATGCGACAAATCGACTTTGACACCCTATACCGAAAAAAGTGGAGAAGAGCATTGAAAGCGCGGACCCTGCGTTAGCGCGGGACACACGCTAGTAAAGAGAGAAAGAGAGACAGAAGGAATATATATATTTTTTTTTTGTGTGTACATTTTTTCCTGCTGATAATTTTCACTGTAAATGTTTTTTGCACCCTGAACTGTGAGTTCTTTTAAGTGTCTGTGTGGAATAAAACCACCCCCTTTTTTATTATTATTATTATTATTATTATTAATTACCACGCTTCTTTTAACTTCACCTGTTTGTTGTCTGGTACAAATATTGTAATCCAGTGTTTCTCAACCTTTAAGTATTTGCGACCCGAGTTTTAATCGCGCCCCCACCTAACATTTTTTTAAATTGTAGATGCATATTTTATTATACCTTTTATCGACATTTATTGAACTCTATATTTATTGTTCTATTTATCTTTGCGCCCCCCTTTTGTTACTTTGTGCCCCCCTAGGGGGGCCCGCCCCACAGGTTGAGAACCACTGTTGTAATCGATATTTAACCCACTTCCTATTGTCCAAATGACTTGAAATTTTGCACACTTACTCACTTCATAATAATACATGAATCAATAGTTTCACTAATTGATCAATTAATCCATGTTAATTAAGAAATGAAATTTTCACATGAAGAATAGTTAAAGATTTCACCAATAGATGGCACTAGTAATGGATAGAAATATTAAAGGAAGTGTTAAAATATTGATTACAAAATTATACTAAAACAAACCAGGGACTAAAAACTTTAAAATAATATATATATATAAAATACTTTTTAAAAACCATGCTTATATTGTTAAAAGTGTACTAAAAAGTAAAAAATAAATCTCTCATACATCACTCGTGAAATAAAAGCATGGGCGCTTTTCATCAATCAACATTCAAAAAACACTTTTTAAAATCTTAGCAAAAGTGCTCATCTTTTATTTTACAAGTGATCTATCAAAGACTTATTTTTACTTTTTAGTACACTTTTTAACTTAATATAAGTGTGGTTTTTAAAAGTATTTTTATATATATATATATATATATATATATATATATATTATTATTATTATATATCTACTATCAGTATTGCATCTGATTTCTACCATTGGTCTCGGTCAGCATTGAACTGCTACTACTACTACTATTAACACAAAGGGTCTCTAATTACAAAAGAAAACAAATTCTAAAATAATGTCTACTGGAAGACACTATCATGAGAGTTCAGTACTGTATCTCACCAGCATTTACGGATTTTTTTTATGCTGCATTACATTAAACTATTAGAAAGATGAAAAAATGTGATTTAGTATCTAAAAGATGTACTAGTTATTAATACTGAAGGAGTTAAAATTTCCCCAGTAGATTACCATTTAAAAAGGATTAAAATTACTGGCCATTTCCATTGAATGGGATTTATTTTCATTTCATCTTTTGTTGATATTCTCTTGAAGTGGACTTGCCGACTAGCCAAGTGCCCTTTCGCAGGGAGTTTTTTATTTTATTTTTTTTTCCAATCTGCGATGATTGCATCATGTACCTGCTGTGAAAAACTTGAAAATGCACTTAGGCATCAGCCTGAGTAGCAGATGGTAGCTGAAGAAAAAGAATAAATACATCAAAGCTCTAAGTTGTGAAAAAGCTGCATTTTAAATTTCATAATACAAAAGCATCCAAGATATGTCGATACTTGAATCCTGCAAAACGGTCAATGGAATTCAATGAAAAGATATGCAGATTCCATTTTACCCATAGTTCTATATCTTTTACAGACATGACATATACTCTATACTAGATATTTAGGTTTGCTTGCACAAAAAATGTAAGATAAATGGCATAAGCATGGCATTGGGTACACGCTTCCCAGGAAGGAATTTAATTTCTATGGCAAAAAAGCTACAGAATTGCTCACAAAACTCTGATTAAACCTTTATCTGTGCACCTCGTGACTTGCATTTTAAATTGGAATATTGCATTCCATTTGTTAGCTGAATCCTTAATAAATGTTCTTTGGTGGTATTTAAGTATCATAAAGTATTTTTTACATTTTAATATCGTCCCTTCTGGTAGCTTTGTTAAGAAAGGCAACCATAATCGTTAGTCTGTGGGTAACCCCTCAGGCTTGTCTGAAGCAGGTAATACCACCCCCGGGCTGAGAGGGGGCACTTGCACTAACCTTCTCCTCTTCTTTTCCTTCTACACCAACAAGAAGACAGCCAGTGAGGGCAACTGACTCCGTCCCTCCCAGCTTTCAGCCTTTAAAACCCACCACTACTGCTCAGTTCCGATTCAGCTGAACCATAGGACAGAGCACCAAAAAACTTAGCATAAAGATTTGTTGTAGAGGGGCACATAGCGGACCCATTTTTGTATCCTTTATTGGACTGTATTAAACAAGAATGACCAGGTTGGTGCCCCAGTATTTTCCTGTAGGAACCTGCAGTTCCTTATTCAGCCACAATATATACATTCATCTTTTTATCTTTTGTCACACACGTGCACATGGGAGGCAGCTGAAAGGCTCACAAAGGGATAATTCCATGCCAGACCAGGGGGTGCCTCTTTTTTACCGGCAGACCAAACCCGGGAAATTTCACCTGGACTGAAGGACGTCACTTCCGGTTCCGGGTCCAACGATGTCACTTCTGGTTCATGCCCTGATTACATCATTTCTGGTTCCTGCCCCTATGACATCACTTCCCCTGCCCGGCTTTAAAAACGCCATCTTTGCTTGTTATGTTTGTTCTATTGTTGAACTGAAGTCTGTTGAGACCTGTTCTATGGAAGCAACGTTTCAATTTTGGCAGCCTAATTCAAGTATATGAGTGGCTGTCCTCAAACCTCTTCCTATGTCTATCCAATCTTTTCACACTATTTATATATGATATAATGTCTGTTTGTATGTATTTATATTCCCTATACAATCCTAAACACTTTGACCAATCTGAACCAAATTTTGAATAGTTACTCTTTAGGACCATACGGACAAAATAGGCTACAATGAAACCTGAACACCACCACCCCTTCCCTACCTCTGATTTCATCCCCTTGTCACATGAAATACATAAGTATTGTTTCTTTATTATTGGTGCCTGGGGGTCACAGATCTGGGTTACAGAATACAAATCTGGAATGTTCAAAATTCAAGGCGGATTATCCAATATGGTGGACCAAAATTTTTCCATATGAAAAATGTAGATATTGTATCAAAGGTACATTACTTTATTTTTGGAAATTTGACCACTATTTCATTGAAATGGTTTTACATCACACCGCCCCTAACAACATGTTTTACTTCAATTCTGACACCTAAAAGTGAAAATGATAATAATATCAATACCCAGCTATAAGATAGGCTTCCCTGCTCCACCACAACATACAAATCTATCACTACTGTCATAGATAGTGAGCAAGCTGTATTTAAGCCAATTGATTTCCTAAATTCTTTGGAACCAGCTGGAATGCCACTGCACAGGTTAGGTTTGAAAATTTGGAATCACAGATAATGCTATTGCTTAATATTGACTTACTAAAATTGTGCAGTGGAACAAGGTTATGTGTGAATAAATTAATGTCAAACATGATAGAAGCAACAATTTTAACTGAAAAGGAGAAGATGTGTTCATCCCATCCATGCCAATGATATCCAGTGACATGCCTTTCAATTTTTAGCAATTGCAATAATTAGTGCAACTTGCATTTGCTAGGACTACAAATAAGGCTCAGGGACAGTCAATTAGGGTAGCAGGCATTAACTTAGGAAGGCCACGCTTTTACCACAGTCAGCTATATGTTGCTTGCTCCAGAGTGGGCACACCAAAACATTTATACAGTTACGCATCAGAGGGGAAAACCAAAAATATTGTGTATAGCAAAGAATTAGATTAATTATTTAGGCATATTGCAGTAATACATTAATGCATGTATGTGCTTAGTGTGGAAGAATAAAAAAATACACTATATGAATTTGTAAATTAAATATCACTGAATTAATTTGTATATGTTAATGTGTAATTTTCACATTTCCACAAATGCTAATGATTTAGATACACTGGGTACTTTAAACTAGTGTGTATATGCATATAAATAAAGAAGATTGCATCAGGCTAATAACTGCAACCCAGTGAGCTTAATCCTTTTTATGGTTAAATTAATTGACATCATGTTAAAGAAAAGATATAAAAAAGCAATTACTGTATATACTCACGTATAAGACGCCCGTTCAAAAATACGACAGTTACATTTTTTTTTTTTTACATCTTTTTGCCTCCTCCAATCTCGCACCAGTTTCTTAGACACATCGAATTTTGTTGCAGCAGCACAGTTACCAATTTCTTTCGCCACTTCAACAACTTTTAGTTTAAAACCAGCTTCATATTATCTTCTGAAAGAACGCTCCATCGTAGATAAGGGATGCTCTTACGATAAAGGTGTATGAGGGTGTGAGATACAAAACGGTGCAAACGTCCCTTCAGAATAGTTCGGGTATTACTGTGTGGTCACGTATGCACAATACATAGAAAAAAAGGCCATGTGCTCCGTGGTTACTCTCTCAGGTGGGCATTTGCATATCATAATCTCTTGGACCAATAGCATGAGTTTTCCGCATTTGACTTATAAGACCGACATTATAAAATACCGGAAATTATACGGTAAAATCAAGCCCTGACTTAGGAGAACTTAAATACGAGTATATATGGTAAGTGTACTTATTTAACTCGACATAGAAGTTAAAAGGGAATTCTGGATTTCTTTTTGAGTTTTCTTTATAAAAAGGCACCAAACATAATTGTAAGTGATAGATTACATGATATAATCTATCTAAACATTCAACAAGACTTTTGATGTGGCAACCCATGAGAGGCTCATCATCAGACTAAAAGTTGTAAGGACTCCAAGGCTATCAATGCCGGTATTGCTGTTCTTTTGAATGTAGCTAAAAAAATTATTTCAAAATGTTATCTTGGCCTTTGAACTGAAAGTCCCCTGCAGTCCATTAAAACACAGATCATGTGACCGATGGGTTAGCTTAAACCCTGAGTGTTTGCGATATTTGTACAGATAGACGGAATTCAAATATGATTGGATAGCTAAAATGACAGCTAAAATGTTATACACATGGTGACAAATGATTAGCTATAATTACACCATGAAGTTTGGGGGAGTGACAAGAGCAAGGGAATGTGGCTTTTAAAAAAAGATGGGTTACTCTTATTAGATTCTTTACTGTCTGTAATCAAATAAGGTACTTTTATTAACAAGTCCAGAAAGTGTATCAACATTTGTAAATGCAGCATATTTAAATGACAAGGATGACTTGTAAACTTAAATAATTGGAGTTTTATGGTGGTATTTCCAACTTCTACTTTTTCTGCTGCTGTGTTTTTAAATTCTCTGTGGAGCTTAAAATGAATGGTATCATTAATGAGGGCAGCCAGTAGTTTTTTTATAATTGTTACCAATACATTGTATATACAGAGTTGCCAGATTGTAAGAATGCCATTCTATTAATGTGTTGTGCCTCCTTTGGCCTTGAGGACAGCCTGAAGTAGTCTGGACACGGACTCAGAGTGTTGCTAGATATGTTGTACCCTGTGGAAATGATTACACTGCACGGTCTTATTGTGAGCAGCCCCTTACACCGCATCCCAAAGACGCTCAGTGGGGCTGAGTTCCAAGGATTGTGCAGATCAATAATGGCAAATTATCATGTTGGATAAACTGTAGCCATGAATGTATGAATTTGGTCAGCAATGATGTTAACACATGCCATGCTGTTCACACATTCTTTAGTGGATATCTGATATTGGATATCTAAAATGTGCCAGGAAAACATTGCAATTAATGGCCTGAAAAGTTGACACCAAACAAGATGGCTCCATGCACTCATCTTGCTGGTGCCAATTTATGATCCTCCCTTTGGCATGATACAAAAGAAATCTAGCTAAGCAGCTTTTTTCAACTAGTTGTCTAGTTTTGATACTTGTGTGCCCACTGGAAACATTCTTTCAAATGTTTCACAGACGACATGGTGGTTTACATGGTTCTTGGCAGCTGTAACCCACCCTAAACCCATTTTGATAAGTGTTGTGTTCTGAAATGACATTCTGCATGCCAATGTTGAATTCACATATGATTTAGCAGATTGAGGCCGGTCTTCTTTGATGTATGAATCTAGACATTGTCCATAAGCTATTATTATCTCGGGATTGCCAAGCAATGGTAGTTCTTTGCTTTTGGCTTCCTTCTCAGTAAACCCATTAAAGGGCTGTGTGTGAAAAGCCCATGGTAATAGTTGGTTGTGAGGTGCTAGAACTGACACGTCTATTGCCAGCTATCATGCCATGTTCAAAGTACTAAGGTCGCTTGTTTTTCCCATTCCAAAACTAACTGAGGCTAGAAACACTGGTGTGTCTGATTTATATGACACGCCACTATCACATGACATATGATATGTTGCAAAGTAGAATTTCAGTAAAGATGAGAGTGTACCTAATAAATTTGCAACTCAATGTATATATTCCTTAGCTCGCCTGGAAACATCTCGGAACTCCAACATGGATCTGGAGGAAGCTGCATCTGATAGGGCGGCTTGGTCAGTATATGTACCTCAGCATTTTGCCATATTGACCATCACTTGGAAAAGCAGAGTAACAATGACGATAGTGATGAAGAAACTTAGCACTGCTGCTTCTCCCGTCACGTGCCCTGGGTTTGACTTCTGTGGCTAGTCTTTGCCAATGTGCTTTTTATATGTTATCTTCAGGAAATCAGGTTTTCTTCCCATATCCCCAAAGAACTTGATGTTAGGTTAACTAGTCATTCTAAAATGGCTCCATGTAGATGTATGTGTATGTGGGTTGTGAAACAATCTAGCACCTCGCAGAGGGCTGTTTCCTAACTTGTATCCAGTGCTGGTGGGTTGGATTCCATTCTCCCATGACTTTGAATTATTAAGCAGTTCAGAAAGGTTGAGAGTGTTATGTGTTATGTTACAAATGAATGAAACAGCGTTTCTCTACCCTGCACACCGAGAGACCATCTTCATTTTGCAATATTTCTAAAATGGAAAAGGTAGATCTTAAATAGGTCAGGTCAGTTTGAAGTACAACAAAGACATTTTGAGTGGATTAAGGTAAAGTAAAGTTCAAGACATTCAGATGTCAATTGTCAGTATTGCCTTGATATTTGCAGAATTTCCACCTGATTAAAGAACCTCTGATTTTGCATACAATAAGCACATATCATTTTCACTCATCTGCTATTTCACTTAACTAGAGAAGTTAATTATTGGCATAATTCCAGAGGTATCATCTGGTTTTATTGATAAAAATAACTAAGTGTCATCAGCTTTTAAATAAACTTTACTAAATTGCATCTTAGTTCCAGAGTCCATATCTAACTGCAGACAGAAATGAGGGCCCAGTGTCTGACAGCCATAGGTATTGAAAACAATTTGATAAGCCTGTAGTGAGCCACCTAAAAACAGTGCCTAGTGGTTCAACAGAGTCCTCATGAAGAATACTGGGACAACTGTATTAACTGTAAACGTGAATCGTAGTGATTGAAGTTGATTGAGTATCTACATCCGAGGATATACAGCATAATTTACAATGTGAGTGAAGGCTGATTCTCTGCTATGACAAGTGCCAAAGCTGTTTTTTTATTACCTATTTTTGTAGGTAAGACTCAAGTTGCAAGATTCTAAAAAAAGTACACAAATCTGGAAAGAAAGACGGATATTATATTTTTGACGTAACATTTGGAAAACTGTGAGGAGGCTGCTGCCATATTATTTGGAATGATAAACTAATGTAGGATAATGAACAGAGAACAGCTGCTAGGCTTATGAAAAGATACTTTAATATTAGGCAAAAAGACACAGATAGGAGCTAAACAGAAGTAAATTTCAGACATACCTGTTGTCACACACGTGCAAATGGGAGGCAGCTAAAGGGCTTGAGTAAGGGCAGTTCCGAGGCATACCGGGATGTGGCAGAGTGCACTGACTCTTTTTCTCCTTTTCCTGTAGACCATTCACGGGAGATTCCACCTGGCTCTCTTGATGTCACTTCCGGGACCGAGCCTATGGAAGGAGACCTTGCTGGCTCCGGCCCCTGTGATGTCACGTCCGGGCTCGAACCAATGGCTGAAGACCTTCATGAGCCCGACCCCTATGATCTCACTTCCTGTCTCCCCCTTTAAAAGCCTGCACCTTTTCCCTATTCCCTCAGTTCTGTTCTGACTCGGTTTTGTGCACATCAGTGCTATATTCATTTTTTATGACTTTGCAGCCAGGAAATCAATTATATGGGTGGCTGCCCCAAACCTTTCCATGGCTCTGTGTCAAGTTTCTGACACTGTATATTAGAAAGTGTTCCTGCATTGAGAGAACTGTAAATCCATGGGACAAGATGCAAAAATGCATTTAAAATCAGAGCCTTTTAGACCTTCAAATCTCAACTTTGTTTTATACACATTACCAGTAACAGCGTGCCACACGATAATGTGCAGTGAATACACTTGACTTAAGCATTCCTAGTTTTCATCCTCTTTCTCTGTGCGTTTATCATTCATTTGCTCAGAGGTTGATGCGCTTGCTGCTTCCTGAGCAGCTCTTCTTTTCTCCACCCTAACGGCCCACAATCTTTTCACGTTAAAACTGATTGTCAGTGTTTGTGTTACGATTACTTAGTACGTTTTTCTTAATTTTTTCACTTAAGCTGGCATTTAAGCGTTCAATCTACCTCAAGAATGATTTAACATATGAAGAGGTAGGGGAAGTGATGGGGAAGGTGGTAGGGATGAGAAAGGCGCCTGTACGCATTGCTTCGCACACCGCTCTGTTATGCGCTGCCGAGTGTTGATTCTACAATAAAATAAATAAAAAGAGTAATAAAAAATCATCATTCGGAAAGCGGATAGTAGACGTCACGTAGTATATGTGTACCAAATTTCAGGTCAAAAGGTCAAATGGTTTGCGAGCTACAGGTGATTTCAAATCCTGGACAGACAAACAGACAGCCATGGTAGTGTATTATATAAGGAGATATGAATATGAAGTATCCACAGTAATAAAACGATGTGTTTGTGTGTCAGTCCGGTTGCTGTCGCTGTCATTCCAGCATATGGTGCATCACAAACGTTTGTAGCAGTAATAAGCACACTGCTGCACCTCTTGTGCTCGGGATAGTAACTGAGTAGTATTAGTATGGCGAGGCATCTGCACAAGCTAATACAGTGAATGTGAAATTTATTAACCTGTATGAAAAAATATTTGGTCACAGAAGTATTCGTGTCTCTAGACTAGCTGACAGTGTCCTCTTTAACCTCATTATTATTGTTCTCTGGTCATAGCCTGTCCACCGCTAGCCACTCACACGCACACCACCTTCCCTGAGTTTACTTGTTTCCAATGAACAGAAGCTCCTAACACGGTGTTTGTGGCAGCAGGATGTGTGGAATGCTGGCTGTCAGAAAGTGAAACACATGTAGAAGAAAGAGGTTTGTCGTGTTAATGACCTTATGCAGTAGATTCCAGTTCTTGTGATGATGAAGCACATGAAGCTGATGGCTTTGCTCAAATGGTATACTCTGACCCCACTTCTGAATGTGTGCAGAAATGACACACATGCACTGCCCGATCCATAGTTAAAAAATAATTTTGGGAACTGCTGATCTAGACTATTCCAGGTCTAAACAGACCTATTTTAGATGATTCAAATGGTAAGGTAAGCTCATGCCTTTGTTTTTTATATAACTGGTAGCCTAATAACTATCACATATTAACTTTTTCTATTACTTCGTGTGCATACTGGCTTGTTGGTGGACTGACTTAGTTATGGACATTTGTGTTTACTTGCCCCTGGGTCCATGTCTGGATTGCGCCGGCACACTGAAAGCAATATCTAGGCTGCTCATTAGGTCTGATGTCATGACAACCTTCCTGACTTTCTTTACATTCAGTGTATATAATTCAGGAGGCGATATCCTGGTCAATAAAACCATCATTTGAAACATTGCACATCACGACTGAAAAACATGCCTGTTTACTTGTTTGCATTTTGTTACCTGTTACTTTGCACACTGGGAAGAAATCCTTTTTGAAAATAAAGTGATTTTTTGATGCACTGATAGAAAGAATCACTAAACACATTTGAACAGAATGCTGTTGATGACAAATCAGTTATGGTTTGGAAAGCTCATTTGGTAATCGTGCAGTTACTGAGCTGGCACTGTGTCCATTCTACTGAACAACAGGAAAAGTTTACTGTAAGTTTGACAAAAGAGCCTGCAAACTTGCAAAAAAACTAAACCAGCTATGTTTGTATTTTTTATTTATTTCGCAGAGACACAGTAGGAAACTAGTTAAGGATAAATTTCGCAGAAACGTTAGCTTGTTTTTTCATTGTACAGAGAGGCATAGACACATCGAATAAGTTACCAAGTAGCTTGATAAACAGTAGGACTGTAGCGTCTTTCAAAATTGGACTTGACGTTATTTTGGAAGACTTAAGTGGATGGGACTGGGGAGCTTTGTTGGGCTGAACAGCCTGTTCTCATCTAGATTGTTCTAATGTTTTAAGAGAGGCAATATGCTTTGCATTTGTCATTTCAACCGATGGCATGTCACAAACATTTGTAGTGATAGATAGATAGATAGATAGATAGATAGATAGATAGATAGATAGATAGATAGATAGATAGATACTTTATAACAGACAATAACTTTGTATAATGTTAACATTTACCCCCCCGGGTGGAATTGAAGAGTCGCATAGTGTGGGGTCTCCTCAGTCTGTCAGTGGAGCAGGACGGTGACAGCAGTCTGTCGCTGAAGCTGCTCTTCTGTCTGGAGATGATCCTGTTCAGTGGACGCAGTGGATTTTCCATGATTGACAGGAGCCTGCTCAGCGCCCGTCGCACTGCCACGGATGTCAAACTGTCCAGCTATGTGCCTACAATAGAGTCTGCCTTCCTCACCAGTTTGTCCAAGCGTGAGGCGTCCTTCTTCTTTATGCTGCCTCCCCAGCACACCACCGCACAGAAGAAGGCACTCACCACAACCGTCTGATAGAACATCTGCAGCATCTTATTGCAGATGTTGAAGTCTTCTAAGGAAGTATAGTCAGCTCTGTCCTTTCTTGCATAGAGCATCAGTATTGGCAGTCCAGTCCAATTAATCATCCAGTTGTACTCCTAGATATTTATAGGTCTGTACCCTCTGCACGCAGTCACGTCTGATGATCACGGGGTCCATGAGGGGCCTGGGCATCCTAAAATCCACTACCAGCTCCTTGGTTTTGCTGGTGTTCAGTTGTAGGTGGTTTGAGTCGCACCATTTAACAAAGTCTTTGATTAGGTTCCTATGCTCCTCCTCCTGCCCACTCCTGATGCAGCCCACGATAGCAGTGTCATCGGCAAACTTTTGCATGTGGCAGGACTCCGAGTTCTATTGGAAGTCTGATGTATATAGGCTGAACAGGACCGGAGAAAGTACAGTCCCCTGCGGCATTCCTGTGTTGCTGACTACAATGTCAGACCTGGAGTTCCCAAGAAGTACATACTGAGGTCTGTCTGTAAGATAGTCCATGATCCATGCCACCAGGTGCGAATCATTTTGTTACTACAAATGTTTGTCATGTGCCATCTGTTGGAATGCATTTGCATTTTGTAACTACTTGCATTGGAAAGCCTCGCAGTAAGGTGACCTGGGTTTGCTTCCTGGGTCCTCCCTGCATGGAGTTTGCACGTTCTCCCTGTGTCTGAATCGGTTTCCTCTGTGTGTTCCGGTTTCTCCCCACATTCCAAAGGCATGTAGGTTAGGTGCTTTGGCGATCCTAAATTGTCCCTAGTGTGTGCTTGGTGTGTGGTTGTGTGTGTGTATGCCCTGAGCTGGACTGGCGCCCTGCCCAGGGATTGTTCCTGCCTTGCACCCTGTGTTGGCTGGGATTGGCTCCTGCAGAACCCCGTGACCCCGTGTTAGGATATAGCGGGTTGGACAATGACTAACTGACTACATTGGAAAATACATTCCAAAATATGGTACACTACAAATGTTAATGCTAATGTCTACGTTGATAACCTAGATTAACTCAGAACCGGTTCGACCCTCTCCGCGTCTCCAGTTCGCCCTCAGCTCCTGGTGATGTAATAGTGGTAGGTGATTCTATTGTTAGAAACCTTAATATCGCATGCCCTAATGGAAAATCATTTGTTTCTTGTTTTCCTGGTGCTCGTGTCCGAGATGTGATGAGACGTGCGCCGGCAATCTACAAGAAGCACAAAGAGAGGGCAGTTGGAGCAATCGTTCTGCATGCCGGCGTAAACGATATAAGGCACCGACAATCAGAAATCCTCAAGGCTGACTTTGCAGCTTTGATTAAAGACACGAAGGAGAGGACCCCATCGGCAAAGATTTTCATTTCGGGTCCACTACCTCTCGTCAGACAATCCAACGAGTACTACAGGCGTCTGCTAGGATTGAACAACTGGCTACAGGGTTTCTGCAAGAAGCAAGATGTTGGTTTCATCAACAATTGGAATCTCTTTTTGGAAAGGCCGCATCTCTTCAAGCGAGATGGCCTGCATCCGAACAGTTTCGCGCCGGTCCTCTCCGAAAACATATCTAAGGTAATTTGTTTATCTTGACTATCTATCTCTGCTCTTAACCCCTTCCGAAATGATACTGTTGTGCTAGGACATGATAAGTGTTTAATAGATACTTCCATTAAAGTGTACAACATCAATACTGTAATAAGCAATCTCAATGCACGTAGAAAATCTAGGCAATACGGCATAAACTCCAATAATCTAATTAAAATTACTATTTTAGAGGAACAATGTATTAAAACTATAAAAACAGATCACAGATTAAACAAAAATACACACAGAGCGCTAATAAAAATAATTTAGTTCCTATTCCAAATATCAATAACGCATATAGTATTCATCTCTGCACCTCCGAAACATTAAATATGGCACTATTAAATGTTAGAGCTTTAACTAACAAAACGTTTTTTATCAACGATCTTATTAGTGATAAAAAAATAGATTTTATTGCACTAAGTGAAACGTGGCTTAACACAGATGGCGCAGCTGTTTTAATCGAATCTGCGCCTCTGAATTGCAGTTTTACTCGTGCAGACCGCCAGGGAAAAGGGGGGGGCGGCTTGGCAAACATTTACTCGAGCCGATTAAAATGTAAAGATGTCAGTTTTGGTAAGTTCAAGTCCTTTGAGTATCTCGCCGTTGTTATTCATGGAGATTCTCAAGTTCTAGTACTATCCGTGTATAGACCTCCAAAATTCAACGCGTCTTTTTTTGAGGAATTCTCTGACTTAATGTCAATTTTAATTACTAACTATGACACACTCCTAATAGTTGGCGACTTTAATTTTCATATAGATAATCAGTGTGATCTAAAAGTAAAAGAATTTATGAACCTCCTGGATTCTTTTGATTTGAGACAACTTTAAATCAGCCTACACATAAAGCAGGTCATACGTTAGACTTAGTGATTACTAAAGGACTGAAAGTTGATATAAAACAGATCATTGATATTGGTCTATCAGACCATTTTCTTCTACTTTTAATATAGAAATAATGATAAAAACACTCATGAGAAGCATATTGTTAAAAAACGCTTCTTTGACTCAGCAGCAGCTTTAAAACTTACAAACATTCTAAGCAATCAGTCCGTTTATAGTGCCAACTATAATAGCGAGGATAATGTAAATAGTAAGGTGGAAAGATTTAATACTAAAGTGAGAGCTGCTGTTGACATAGTTGCACCTGAAAAGACAGTAAAAATCTTCTAGCATTGTTATACCATGGAAGACCCAAAGAGTGTCTGATTTAAAGAGAACATGCCGTAGAGCTGAGTGTAAATGGAGGAAGACTAAACTTACTATCCACTATGAAATATTAAAAGTCAAAATAACAGAATACAATAACACTGTCCGTCTTGAGAGCTGCTATTTCTCAAGATTATAAATAACAATGCTAGTAATCCCAGAGTCTTATTCTCAACAATTGATCTACTAAACCCAGGTAACTCAAAGGAATGCCTCCTAAGTACTTCCAGTGAAACCTGTGAGGCTATCGCTGTATTTTTCAATCAAAAAATTAATGATATTAGAAATAACATAGTATATCTTCCCAACACTAAGGATCCTCCTAAACCCCAGCATCCTGTTATAAACAAATTAAACTCTTTCACTAGGATAGATTTACCTGATTTACAAAAAATAATATCTCAATTAAAACCCTCCACCTGCATCCTTGACCCAATACCAACAAATTATTTCAAAGAAGTATCGGGCGTGCTAATTGATAATGTTCTTGACATAGTAAATTCGTCATTAGATACGGGGGTCTTCCCAGACTGTCTTAAGACTGCTGTAGTTAAACCCCTACTTAAGAAACATAATCTTGACCCCTCGGCTCTTGAAAATTTTAGACCCATCTCTAACCTGCCTTTCTTAAGTAAAGTTCTGGAGAAGGCAGTCATTATGCAGTTAAATGACCACCTAAATAAACATGCTATTCTTGATAAATTTCAGTCGGTTTTAGAACAAATCACAGCACAGAAACTGCACTCGTTAAAGTAGTAAATGATTTGCGAGTGAATGCAGACAGAGGCCATTTATCTGTTCTCATCCTCTTAGATCTGAGTGCTGCATTTGACACCATTGATCATAATATTCTTAGAAATCGCCTTAGTCAATGGGTGGGCCTCTCTGGCAGTGTCTTAAATTGGTTTGAATCCTACCTGACAGGGAGAAAATTTTTGTTAGTTGTGGTAATTACAACTCGAAGACACATGATATCCATATGGTGTTCCACAAGGCTCTATCCTGGGTCCGCTGCTATTCTCAATCTACATGCTTCCGTTAGGTCAGATTATCTCAGGGCACAACGTGAGCTACCACAGCTATGCTGATGACACACAGCTGTACTTATCAATAGCACCTGATGACCCCGATTCTATTGATTCACTAACACAATGTCTGACTAGTATCTCAGAATGGATGAATAGTAACTTTCTCAAGTTAAATAAAGAGAAAACTGAAATCTTAGTGATTGGCAATAATGGATACAATGAGGCTATTAGAAATAAACTGGATACATTAGGATTAAAAGTCAAGACGGAGGTAAAAAGCTTAGGGGTAATTGTTGACTGTAATCTGAATTTTAAATCACATATTAATCAGATCACTAGGACAGCATTTTTTCACTTAAGAAACATAGCTAAAGTTAGACCTCTTATATCACTGAAAGATGCTGAGAAATTAGTTCACACGTTTGTTTTCAGTCGACTAGATTACTGTAACGCACTCCTCTCAGGACTACCCAAAAAAGACATAAATCATTTGCAACTAGTGCAGAATGCAGCTGCTAGAATCCTAACTAGGAAAAGAAAATCCGAGCACATTTCTCCAGTTTTGATGTCACTATACTGGTTACCTGTGTCATTCAGGATTGACTTTAAAATTCTGCTTATGGTTTATAAAGCCTTAAATAATCTCGCTCCATCTTATATATCGGAATGTCTGACACCTTATATTCCAAATCGTAACCTCAGATCCTCAAATGAGTGTCTCCTTAGAATTCCAAGAACAAAACTTAAAAGAAGTGGTGAGGCGGCCTTCTGCTGCTATGCACCTAAAATCTGGAATAGCCTGCCAATAGGAATTCGCCAGGCTAATACGGTGGAGCACTTTAAAACACTGCTGAAAACACATTATTTTAACATGGCCTTTTCATAACTCGGTTTCTTTGTGGTCACCACCACCTACTCAAAGCATCATGATGCTCCAACAATGATGGATGGATTAAAAGCAAGAAGTCTACGTGACCATCAACATCAAGTCCTTCCGTGAGAACCTTAAATCCAAAGAGGACTGTTTCATTTATGTTAGGTAGATTGCCCAGAGGGGACTGGGCAGTCTAATGGTCTGGAATCCCTACAGATTATATTTTTTTCTCCAGCCGTCTGGAGTTTTTTTTTGTTTTTTCTGTCCACCCTGGCCATCGGATTCTCTTATTCTACGTTAATTAATGTTGACTTATTTTATTTTTCTTACTGTGTCTTTTATTTTTTTATTCTTCATTATGTAAAGCACTTTGAGCTACTTTTTGTATGAAAATGTGCTATATAAATAAATGTTGTTGTAGATTTCAATCCTACTAAGACGGGTAGCACAGCTTGTTACCTATATTTGGATAAGCTGCCTGCTCTCTCAAAGTGTTTTTTGCTCTTAATAATATTCAGTGCATTAGTTTATACCATTGCAGGGTTTTCCTATGAGTACACATACTACCTGCTATAATAAGTTACTGTGGTGTGAGACAGATAAATGTGAAAATCAGGATCCTAAATTATTCACCTCTCCGGGAATCGCCACCTTCTCATGGCGGGAAGGTGTGAGTGTCTCTAGGACAGTTAAATCGCAGGTACAAGCAGCTGAAATAAGTTTTCTCCGCAGGGTGGCTGGGCTGTCCCTTAGAGACAGGGTGAGAGGCGCAGGAATCCAGGAGAGGCTCAGAGTAGAGCTGCTGACTCTCCGCATTAAGAGAAGCCCATTAATGTGGTTCAAGCCTCTGCCACAGATGCTTTCTGGATGCCTTCCTATGGAGGTTTTATGGGCACAACCACCTGGAAGAAGACCTATGGAAAGACCCAGGGCTCATTGGCAGGATCATATCTCCCAGATGGCCTGGGAATGTCTTGGGAAGCCCACATTATGAGTTGGAAAGTGTGACTGGGGAAAATAATGTATGGGACTCACTGCTAAGACTGTTGCCCCCATGACCTGGATTTGGATAAATGGTAGAAAATGAATAAATATTTTTGTCATCTCCCATTTTTTTTCTCAAAATCACTGGGTCCCCAATATAACCATGCATTACAACATGGTTGAAGCATGAGCATTTGCAATATAAAAAAGTGTGAACTGAGCACTAAAGCACATAGTTCCTCATCAGCAAGCCAGATACTTATAATAGAGTGCCTTCCACAAAAGCAGCTGATGCCTCTGACAAAGTAATCTCTGCAAAAATAGCAGCACTGTTTGCTAGCTTAGACCTGCAGCTTCCGTCTTCATGTGGGGCTGAAACCTCCACAAAGCATAACTTTGTTAAAAATGACAATTGGAAAGGAGGCACCAGAAATGTTTGGACCTCCAAACTCTCACAATAATTAAAACCTTGCTTTATGTTTATAACTTGGATTCCCTTTGCCGGACTCCTGTCTTTAGAGACATTGCACACTGTGCTGCAAACTACTGCTGAGAAGACCTGTCTCTGTATTCGATAACATTGATGCTACTGAGGTTTATTGTGGCTTGGCTGCCTAAGCAGCAACTCTCTCCATTCTACAAGGCTAGGTCAGGTTTTCTGTGGGAATTAAAATTTCTTCAACCTTTGCAAATTACTGCTCTGAGTTTGAAATAAAGTGTGGGGTTGCAAATATGAAAGGAATCTTAAAAGGAGACTTTTGAGCACCACCGAAATCTAAAACAAACACACATAAAGTTGTTTATCATTGGCTAAGCTTTCAAAGAAGCAACTTCCTTTTAATATATGACATGCCTTATGGAAACAGTAGTATTTCAGCAGTGACATTACGTTTATTGGATTAACTGAAAATATGCAATATGCATCATAACAAAATTAGACAGGTGCATAAATTTGGGCACCCCAACAGAGATATGACATCAATACTTAGTTGAGCCTCCTTTTGCAAATCTAACAGCCTCTAGACGCCTCCTATAGCCTTTGACGAGTATCTGAATTCTGGATGGAGATATTTTTGACTATTCTTCTATACAGAATCTCTCCAGTTCAGTTAGATTTGATGGCTGCCGATCATGGACAGCCTGCTTCAAATCATCCCATAGATTTTCAGGGTCAGGGGACTGTGACAGCCATTCCAGAACATTGTACTTCTCTCTCTGCATGAATGCCTTTGTAGATTTCAAACTGTGTTTTGGGTCATTGTCTTGTTGGAATATCCAACCCCTGTGTAACTTCAACTTTGTGAAGTCCCCGAACTAGCCACACAGCCCCACAGCATGATGGAACCTCCATCAAAATTGACAGGAGGTAGCAGGTGTTTTTCTTGGAATGCGGTGTTCTTCTTCCGCCATGCAAACTGCTTTTTGTTCTGACTAAATAACTCAATTTTTGTCTCATCAGTTCAAAGCACTTTGTTCCAAAATGAATCTGGCTTGTCTAAATGAGCATTTGCATACAACAAGCGACTCTGTTTGTGGCGTGAGTGCAGAAAGGGCTTCTTTCTCATCACCCTGCCACACAGTGCAAATTGCGCTGAATTGCAGAACGATGTACAGATACACCATCTGCAGCGAGATGTTCTTGCAGGTCTTTGGAGGTGATCTGTGGGTTGTCTGTATCCATTCTCACAATCCTTTGCATATACCCCTCCTGTACTTTTCTTGGCCTGCCAGACCTGCTGGGTTTAACAACAACTATGCCTGTGGCCTTCCATTTCCTGATTCCATTCCTTACAGTTGAAACTGACAGTTTAAACCTCTGAGGTGGCTTTTTGTAGCCTTCCCCTAAACCATGAGACTGAACAATCTTTGTTTCCAGATCTTTTGAGAGTTGCTTTGCAGATCCCACGCTGTTACTCTTCAGAGGAGAGTCGAAGGGAAGCACAACTTGCAATTGACCACCTTAAATACCTTTTCTCATGATTGGGCACTCCTGTCTATGAAGTTCAAGGCTTAACAAGCTAATCCAACCAATTTGGTGTTGCAAGTAATCAGCATTGAGCAGTGACAGGCATTCAAATCAGCAAAATTACAAGGGGACCCAAATTTTTGCACAGCCAGTTTTTCACATTTGATTTAATTTCATACAACTAAATACTGCTTCACTAAAAATCTTTGTTCGGAAAACACCCCAGTACTCAGACGTTTATAGGAAATGAAAGACATACCACTGTTATCTTTTTTGTTGAAAGTAGAGTAAATTATTATGCAGGCTGAGAGGGGTTCCCAAACTTTTTCATGTGACTGTATAAAGTTTATATACTTTACTAGCCTCCCCCGCGGCTCCACCCGCGTAGTAGTGAAACAGGACAAACTTTAAAAATCATGTTAACAAACGGGTATTGCTAGTTAAGTGAAGGCAAGGTACGCTCCAAAACGTGGCCAGAGGTTTACCGATTTGAACGGAGGCTACTGTGTGAGTGAGGAGGGCTCTGCCCGGCAAACCACTCCTGATGTCATGCCTTCCCCCTCCCCTCTGTCTTGGATTACCGAGAATATATCGCTCCTTCCAGCAAACTATGATTCTTAGCGTGATGAGAGAAGTTGCAAAATCAACGGGAATATTGAAGCAAATTATCCATTAAGTAGTTCTCTCATGAAAAAATACAGACAGACAGACGCTGGATTTTATACATATAGAGACATGCACTGATGAGCCAAAACATTTTGACCACTCTGATATGAAGCACATTACGTTGATTATCTCAAAACAACAGCACCTGACAAGGTCAGGGATATATGAGAGGCATATATGAGATGGTAGGTAACCTGACATTTGGTACTCATAGTCAACATGTTGAATTCAGAAGGTATGGGAATGTGACTTTGATAACAGCCACATTGTTACGGCCAGACAACTGGGTCAGAACACTTCTAAAATGGCAAGGCCTGCTGTGGTGAGTACCTAATGACAATGGTCCAAGGAGGGTATTGGGCGATGAAGAGTCAGTACAAAACAAAAGAAAGGCTACTTTGGCAGAAATCACAGATCATTTTAATTCTTTCAGGGTGGATGTCGACTTTTGTCAAAAGAAGGGGTTGATGATGGTATTCAACTGTGAACAGTGACACACCTTACCATTATGTTTTAGTTGCACTCCCTTTGCTAGAAGGAACGTTAGCTTCATTGGTTTGACCGAGATTCCCTGCGCTTGCATGAGCAGCGAGGAGCAAACAATGGCAAAGATGGCATTAACATCTGGTGAGAAATCAAAGCGAATGTGTAAAGCAAAACACTGCATGGACGATGTTTTGCATTTTATCACCAGATTGGACTCTGACTTGTCAGCCTCTGATTTTGATACAAGTGATCGAAAACAATTATGAGGTGCCAATATCAGCTGCTCAGTCCCCAGCTGATTGTAGTGCTGAACACACCTATGGCAACGTGGGAGGACCGGCACTTACAATGACAAGAGGGATAAACCAGTTTATGATGTACTGCAACTGCCATTGCCGCCCCCGCCCTGTGAAGACAGCCGGGCGGGCAGCCTGCAGCAAACTCCAGATGAACTGGCAGCCACAGCACGCAGCAGCAGACGTTTTATGTTGATTTCTGTGTGAAACCATTGCTTTGTACGCTTTTCAGAAAACTGTGGTTTTTTGGAAAAAATATTAATCTTTCAAAGTCATAAAGATAATTATTGAAGTAATGTGTCACAAATCATTACACCACACCCTGCTGTGTATGGGACTGTGTAGCCACAAGCCAGTCAGAGTGCCCCTGCTAACTCTTACAATAAGCACACAAGTGCTGGAACTGGACCTTGGATTAATGGAAGAAGGTCACTTGGTGTGATGAATCCCATTTTTCTTACGCATCATGTAAATGGCTGAGTACTTGTGTGTTGTTTACCTTGGAAACAGATGGCACCTGGATGCACTGACGGAGAAGGACAAACCTGTTGAGAGAGTTTGTTGCTTTAGGCACTCTTCTGCTGGGAATTCGTGGGCCTTTGACGCTTATCACTTACCTAAACATCATTGTAGACCAGGTACACACCCTCATGGCGATGGTATTCCCCAATGGAAATAGAGTTTTTCAGCTGGATAATGCACCCTGCCACACTGCACAGATTGCTTGTGAATGGTTTGAATTCCATGTGCATCCCTTGCCTCCAGATTCTCCATATCTCATTCCAAGCATCTGTGGAATGTGTCGGAAGAAGTATGATCCACAGCAGATCCACCTCGTGCATTGCCTGAGTCAGTGGATCTGTAGCTAACATCCTGTTGCCAGACGCAATCATTTATGGTTTGGAGAGCTCATTTGGTAATGAAGCGATATAAACACCATGCAGAGTCCTTCAGAGTCTATGCCTCAGTTGGTCAGAATTTTTTTGGCAGCAAATTGAGGAGCAACTTCATATTAGGCATGTGGTTATCATGTTTTGACTGATTAGTTTATATATGTTTTGTGAAATGATGGACAAGCACAGGTTCAAATATTGGTAATCCTTGTTTAAATGAAAAGAAGATACTCGTAAGTTGTACAAAACAAATCTAGGGCGCTGCCAATGAGAATCAAAATGTTTCTTAGAACAGAATGATCCCACTACTCTCACTCACCCAGGTCATAAGAAGATCCCAACTTCTGTCGGGCTGCCGCTTATATGCATAGGAGTGTGGAACGGGAGGAGTTTAGGAGGCACCTTCTGGCTGCAGTACTTTGGAGCTGTGAGTGAAATGCTAATTTAGTTACTGGCAGTGTACCCTCTTGTCCCATAGTGGCATTACTTACCTTATCTTAAAGGTGTCCCCCTGTGCACACATGTGTAACAAAAAAGTATGTTCACAAGTGTGTCAGCAAAACTATCTAAGAGGTTATGGGATTGGGAAAGCATTTGAGTTGGTGTGAATTGAAACCCTCTAATGCAGTTCCACAAATTTGTACAGCTGCAGGCTACCGGAAGTTAGTTTCTCATTAGCGGGTTGCCATGGCCATCCCCACCCTTTTACATGGTGTGGTTCTGTCTTACCACTGAAGCTCCTCTGTGTCATCAATTTCTTTGACGTAAGTCTCTTCTTAGTATTATGGCATTGGGTGACACTGGGAAGATCTCTACTCACAAGCTATGGGAGAAGTCCTGTGAGGATATTAAGGAAGTAGTGGTCATATACCAGCCTGGTAATCCCCATTTAAATGAACAGAAGATAAACGTAATTTGTACAAAACAACTCTTGGCTACTCAAAACATATTCTTAGGCTAGAGAGGTACCAGTACTCTTTCTTGCACTCTGAGTTCAAAAGAAGACCCCAACTGCTGTTGCCTGAGCCCCGAAGAGGTGTGGCTTGGGAGGTTTGTGGAGGTGTAGTCAGGCTTCTTCTGGCTGCTGTCCTTCAGAGCACTGAGCAAAACAATAAGGTTATTAGCGACAGCGCCCCCTCTTGTCCTGTAGTGGCACCACTTAACTTATCAGAGCCTTGAAGACCCCTCTTATGCACACATGTGTGACATACTGTGTTTGTATACTGTATTGTATATGTATGAATGTGTGTGTATATACAGTAATATGTGTGTGAGTGTGTCAATAATAACCTACTGTACCTTACAAACCTTTAAATTGTTCACTTTGCTTCCACTGTATTAGGCAGTCAGTCATTTCAAACCCGCTATATCTTAAACACAGGGTCACGGGGGTCTGCTGGAGCCAATCCCAGCCAACACAGGGCACAAGGCAGAAAACAAACCCCGGGCAGGGCGCCAGCCCACTGCAGGGCACACATACACCCACACACCAAGCAACAATTTAGAATCGCCAATGCACCTAACAGGCATGTCTTTGGACTATGGGAGGAAACCCATGCAGACACGGGGAGAACATGCAAACTCCACGCAGGGAGGACCCAAGAAGCGAACCCAGGTCTCCTAACTGTGAGGTAGCAGCGCTACCACTGCGCCACCGTGCCGCCCCATTGTATTAGACTTTTTGCTATTATAAACATAATAGAATTTCAACGATTAAAGTACAATACAGTATAGGTATAAATGACGCAGTTCACTTTAAATTCTGACTAATGAGAACATACCCTATACAGCATTAACTGATTCTATAATGTTTTAGTCCTTCATGTAACAGCAGTTTTAATGTAACCTGCAAGGCTCCACCACTGATGCACTGCATGACCCTGAGTAAATCATTCAATTCACAATGGTCTGACTTAGGTCAAAGCATTATTTAAATGTGTGTACTTTACACTTGTGATTTTTAAATATTTTTTTGAATAAAAGCATCAGCTAAATGATGAAAAAATAATTCTGCTCTGCAAAAATACATTGCCAATCTGCTTGAAATAACTGTTAGATTTTTTTTTTGTATTTCATAGTGATTTTTCTTATTGCCATCTTGTCTAAATTGAACAACAGCTCCTTGTATACCCATTATCTGCTGTGCATTTTTTAAATACCCTGCTGTAAAATGTGAGGACTGCAGAGAGGCAGAAATATGAAAAATTGCTCCCCAGAGTCAATAGCTCGGGGCCGACCAAAGTCATTTGTAAGCATAAGTGAGCCTGGCCTTTTACTCTTCAACTGCTGCATTTGTCTTGAGTTTTATTTCTCATTGTGTCAGATCTACTTTGTGGCTTGTGGGTCACTTCGTCCAGTTCCTCTGCACTGAAAATCCCTCCTCCTGCTATAGACCATTAGTATGTCACCACTACAACATATCATACTTTGCTCCTTTAACCTACTGTAATGTTGGCAGTTGAAAAGGCAGTACGTGTAGACAATAAATTCTAGAAGTTAACAACCTTTCCAGCTGGAATTGTATTGTTTCTCAGTCCTAAATCAACCCTTAATTAGTTCCACCTTATTTCTCCTAGTGAGTAATAATCCACTTTCCCTGGACCCAGCAGTTTTCTGCATTGTGAATAACCTCCTTCAGAATGCTAATGTTAGATCACCCTTTGTGCTTGTTCTTCCCTGACCTAACTACTGTTTTAATGAAAACGTTAACCTGAAGCATCGCAACAGTTTTTTGGACTCTGGCTTGCAAATGGCTCCCTGTCACTGATTTCACAGGCAAGAAGCGGAATCCCTGAATTAAGTACATTCATTTACAGTATTTGAATTAAAGGGCTTTGTCATATTCCATAAACTTCCTGAATCATATTTTGCAAAATGTCAAAAGAAAAAAAAGTTAAATGTGTATATCAGAATTAAAATGATATTCAGACTGAAGAGGAAAATCTGAAACATTTAAACTGAACTCACCCTTGTGGGATATCTGGCTTTATTTAGCTTATTTTTACTTCAAACAATGTTTCTTGCCATTGTCATAATCTAATAGGACAGAAAATATAAATAATTGAAAAATAACTTTTTCTTTTGGTCCAATGGATCACATGTACACTGTCAGAGGTCAAACCAATTGAAAACCTGAAATTATTCAAACTAAGTGATCTAAGAAAAGAAAGAATCAAGGCTGAAGTCAGAAACATGCCAAGGTCAAAACTAAAGACCTGCTTTGTAAATTCTGATATTTTGTGTCTGATTCCATGGCTTTTTGTTATGAAGCACGCAAGCACTATGAAGCACTTCCAAAAAAGCACACTAGAGGGGAAAAACGTCAAACTCGGCTAGTAACAAAGGCAAACACAGATCTTTATAAAAACACAAAAGTTTTAGTTCCAAAAATGCCATAAAGGATTTGGCAATCCCAAGCACACACGGTAATAAAATACACTACATTGCCAAATATATTGGGCCCCCCTCCAAATCATTGGATTCTGCTGTTCCAATCACTTCCATGACCACACGTGTATAAATTCAAGCACCTAGGCATGCAGATGGCTTCTACAAACATTTGTGAAAGAATGGGTCGCTTTCAGGAGCTCAGTGAATTCAAGCATGGTACCGTCATAGGATGGCACCTGTGCAATAAGTCCATTCGTGAAATTTCCTCGCTACTAAATATTCCATGGTCAACTGTTAGTGGTATTATAACAAAGTGGAAGTAATCAGGAACAACAGCATCTCAGCCACGAACTGTAGGCCATGTAAAAAAGTACAGAGAGGATAGAGTGCATGCTGAGGCGCACAGTGTGCAGAAGTCACCAACCTTCCGCAGAGTCAATAGCTACAGTCCTCCAAAAGCTCAAGGACAGTGCGTAGAAAGAGAGCTTCATGGAATTTGGTTTCCATGGCTGAGCAGCTGCATCCAAGCCTGACATCACCACGTGCAATGCAAAGCGTTGGATGCAGTGGTATAAAGCACACTGCCCGCCACTGGACTCTAGAGCAGTGGAGACTTGTCCTCTGGAGTGATGAATCACGCTTTTCTGTCTGGCAATCCGATGGACGAGTCTGGGTTTGGCGGTTGTCAGGAGAACGATACTTGCCTGACTGCATTGTGCCAAATATAAAGTTTGGTGGAAAGGGGATTATGGTGTGGTTTTTTTTCAGGAGTTGGGCTTGGCCCCTTAGTTCCAGTGAAAGGAACTCTGAATGCTTTAGCATACGAAGCCATTTTGGACAATTTCATACTCCTACCTTTGTGGGAAGAGTTTGGGGATGGCCCCTTCCTGTTCCAACATGATTGCGCACTCACCAATGCACAAAGCAAGGTCTATAAAGAAATGGATGAGCGAGTTTGGTGTGGAGAAACTTGATTGACCTCAGCCTGATAACACCTTTGGGATTAATTATAATGGAGACAACAAGCGAGCCAGGCCTTCTCGTCCAACATCAGTGCCTGACCTCACAAATGCTCTTCTGGAAGAATGGTCCAAAATCCCCATAAATACACTCCTATACCTTGTGGAAAGCCTTCCCAGAAGTGTTGAAGCTGTTAAAGCTGCAAAGCGTTATTAAAGCCTATGTATTAAAAATGGTATGTCATTAAAGTTCATGTGTGTGTAAAGGCAGGGGTCCCAATAGTTTTGACAATAGGCGAGATTACGTTCCTTTGGACGTGTGCAGAGGAGAGATGCTGAGTATATTAGGAGAAGGATGCTAAGGACAGAGCTACCAGGGAAGAGAAAAAGAAGAAGGCCTAAGAGAAGATTGATGGATGTGGTGAGGACATGCAGGTGATGGGTGTAACAGAACAAGATGCAGAGAACAAAAAGATATGAAAGAAGATGATCCACTGTGGTGACCCCTAACAGGGGCAGCCTAATGAAGAAGAAGAAGTGTATCTCAAATCCAAAATAACATGAAAACACCAGGCAGAAGGTCAAAAATCCAGAAATATCAAAAAGCACAGTAGAAACACAGAAACTCACCAAAACTCCCAAGCGCATTCGAGTGACCTACCAAGAACTGTTGGATAGTTCCTGGCAGTGATTGGCATGTGGCCCCACTTCTTGGGGGATCGCCTACAAAACACATGGGACATAACCAAAGCATTGATACACAGGCAAAATGAAAAACAAAGAACTCTAATAACAAGCACAAGCGATATTAATGTAAACAAAAGAATCAAAAATGGACAAAAAGAACATAAAACCAACATCAGAACCCCAGCCAGGGAAGGAATCCTAGCTGAAACATAACACTTTTTAGCATACTTTTCATGCTATTTTAAATATACTCACCTGTTAATTTGTATTCATTTTCCTGTTTTTTAAGGTTCCTGCTCTTTTCTGGCTTCCAAGCTAGTCATGTCTTCAAGACATCTCTGCAGCAGTCAATCAGCCTGCTTTCCTCCATGGAACACTTGCAGTGTAAACTTACCTCAGCCATGTAACATTTTCACTATAAAAAGGGATTCAGAGGGCAAGGAAATATGGCCAGCTTAATAATTTAATAAAGTAGAGGGCTTTGCCAACTGCTCGCTTCGCTTGTTCACCACCCACCCTAGCCCACCAGCGCGCGCTACATGCCAGCCACTTCGCACCGCTGACACTTGCGTTGTGAAGGGGAGGCTGAACGCACACTAAGGAGATGCAGTCGGATCAGCTGCTGGCTTGTTGCTGTTGCTGCTGCTGCCAAGTTGCTTGTTCTGCTTGTCACACTGCGCATCGATCATTTAAAAGCCTGTACAGCAGCTGCCTTTTTGTCTCACTGCCTTGTGTCACGGGAAGTTAAAGTGTCTCCAAGAAAATCACGTATCGTCTCCTTCCAAGCCTTCCAAGATTTTTTCTTATAATAGAGAGACTATGTTCCATCAGTTTGACTTCCTATTCTTTGCTTTCCTAGATTATCATTCTTAGCTGCTTGCTTGGGTTTTTTTGTTCATTTGAACTTTGCGTTTAAATTTGGGCTTTGTGTCAGGTTTTCCTTCAACACCGCTCATGAAAAGTTAGTTTTTCTTGATATGCACTCATGCCAGTCAGCCCGTTAACGTCAAAAAACACACTATAAGGCCTCTTTTTTAGCTCCTATTTTGGTAGATTAGAAATATGGTCTGTTTTTCACTATGTGGTAGTTTCTCACTCATTACACTGGCCACACAGTATCTTTTGATGCTCTGATTTATTTATTTATTCTTGAACAATAAGTTGAGGTAGATTTATCACTGGCATGATCGTCACATTTTTGTTTCTTTAAAGCAAGCAAACTTTGCAAGCAAGGTCTTATTTCCACTCAATTCTGTACAAAATGACGTGAAATCAAGTGCTGATGAGCTCATAAAACATTTTCATAAAGGATTTTTAACTAAATATTGAAAATGATCATTATATGTACGGTTATGTTAGGTTTGTCTAAATACTTTTCAGGCCCTGGAAATGGGGAGGCTAAGCATAAAAATGGTTGTCATTAATAAATGACTCATTTGATATTTTTTGATAAACCCTTTAAATTAAAGCTGAAAGTCTACACTCCAATCACATAATGATTGCTTTATTTCAAATCCTTTGTGGTGATGTGTAGAGCCAAAATTATGAAAACTGTATCACTGTCCAAATACTTATGGACCTGAATATGCTTTCCCAGTTTCAGTAAGGCAAACACAATTTAAGCTCCTTTTATAATGTTAAATCTCAATTAAAATTACACAATATTAAATTGTCATTAATTACCCTTTCAATGATTTTGATTTGCAAATCAAAATAAATAATTGACTTCTTAGTTTACAGCTGAATAATGTTTAAATGACAACAATTTTTATTTTGCTGTCAAGAATACAGCATTTCATGTTTCTGTTCAAGGTAGGTAATTTAATTTTTTGTCATGTTAAATTAATAAACCCAGATGGTTCATTATTCAAAAACTGTGTCACCATTTCAGGGAATGTAAAAAATCATAAGGCATCTTTACAGTATTAAATACCTTGCATGAATCTTGGCTTACTTTAGTTATTTGAACTTTCAGATAACACAAGTGGTCTGGTATTGTTTGAGTTGATCTGAAGTATGGCGTCACATGCTGGCCAGAGTTTTAAGGTGACAAAACAATTTAGCATTCTATTGTCCTTTGCAGCAGAGATGACCTTAGCTACACAGATAAGATCAAATGACTCTAAGACCCACTTGTACCGTCTCCCGTGCCAATCTTGGCACTACTTAAACAGCAGTCTGATGAGGTAAAATGAGTGAAGTTTCAACCTATCGGTAAAGGCAAATGAGGAGTCAGGGAATTCACGCAAAGCAAAACAAAGCAAGGAAATGAAATGGAAATATGTGTTTATCCATCAATAGTCTGAGAATTTCTGGTCTTTTATGGAATTACAATGATTAAATAGGGCAGCCCATGGCAACTCAAACCTTTTTGTGACATATTTGGAAAATGCACTTACTTTTATGTACTTGAAATATCTTTACAAATAAAAATCTCTATGGATAACTGATGGGTGAAATGATTGATGAAAATGTTTCTGCTCCATACACCTGACTTGCATGAAGAAAACTATAAAAACTACTTGCTAAGTGGCCAGGTAATAAATGTATACAGTCAGCTTTCTGTTTTAAAATGGGTTTTCTAGTTTTTCTACCACACTTAAAAGATTTTCTGCTCTCGGCTTCAGAAAGAATGCATGGATTATACATAATCACATATTAGAACATTAGAACAATCTGGATGAGAACAAGCCATTCAGCCCAACAAAACTCGCCAGTTCTATCCACCTCATTCCTCCAAAATAACATCAACGTGAGTTTTGAATGTCTCTAAAGCCCTACTGTATACTACACTTACTTATTCCATGTGTAAGAGCCATTTTCCTAGTTCTATAAAATGTATGAATATTTACTAGATGATAATGCATAAAATATGGGAGGTTCCTAAAACCCCCGTGAATAGAATTGAGTTGGTATTTTCCTGTCATCTCTTAACAGTTTTTGAGTAAACAATGTTCTTTATTAAGTGTTTAGCCTTACCTTGTGTAAGGTATAGAGGCATACGGTTTTTTAACCGTGTCCTTGAAAGAATTCGTTTTATGCTCGCGTTCGTGCTTATGCACGGTGAGCTTGGCGCATATCTAAGTGCCAACGGCCTAAGGGTCTTTTGAGTGTAAAGTAACTCGTAAATTAAAAGATCTAAGTTTTGAACCGTATGTTTAAAGCATACAGAAGAAGAAGTAAATAACCTTTAAGTACAGAAGTAACCAAAGCTTCATAAGAAAAACTAAGTTTATAGAAGATACATTTTTCCCTTTTTTTGCCTTTATCCTTTGTGTGTAACTATTTTTCTTTTTATTCTTGTATGGATTATTTGCCTTTAACTTTCACTAAATATTTTAAAACGAACTTTTGGACTGAGAGATTTCTTTGACACGCGTCTTACCCGTGCCTGACTTCACCTTACGCAAAGCGGCAACACTAAAGTTAAAAAACCAGCCTGAAGTTTTGAAACCTGCTAAGATCTGAACCTGTCTAGGACTGAAAGTTTAAATTTGCCTTGGATCATAAAAGAAAGCAAGCCTGCATTTTCAATGTCTGAGATCGACTGCAACGAAAGAAAACGACGACTTGAAAAAGACTCAACAGTACCTTGTCGGATCGTCATGGCGTTTCAATCCGGAAGCCAGAACGAACGTCGGCATGGTGTGAATGAAAATCGCTTTGAATATGACGTCACAAAGGACCGTCTCCAAGACAACATAAAGCCGTCCAATTCATTAACATCTAAACTTCAATCTGAAATGGACTACAAATACAAACAATTATCTATTACAATGAAGACTGTAAAGGATTTAAAAAAATATGAATTTTATTGTGAATCTATAAAATCGATCATCGAGAACTCGTTCCTTAACATGAGAATGGAATATAAAAGGTTAAACGACAAACTCTTATCCCTCCAGAGTAACGAAGATATACGGAAAATGCTACAAAAGGACTTTGATGCTAAAATGGAAACTATTCGCACATTTTCGGAAAATACGATGGAATGGGTCTTTGAAGTACGTCAAAATATAAGCCTCAACCAGCAGCCTGACTTTTCGGCTAGCCAATTCAAGGATTACAGAACAACGAATGACTTTCCTGACGTCTCGCCAGAAGATAGTGTCTCACAGGTTTCCATTCAAAGTTAAAGTCATATAAGTTCGGCGAATTCAGCCAAAGCCTCCCAAATCTCCGCAAAATCTAAACGTAGTACAAGTTCAGCCGGGACTTCTATGAGCGCCATCAAATCTCAAGAGGCAGCACACGCTGTGCTGTTGGCTAAAGCAGAAAACCAAAGAAAGCAACAGGCTCTAGATTTGGAAGAAATGCAGTTAAAAATAAAGAGAAAGGCTGAGGAAATGCAGAGAAAAGCTGAAGAAGCTCAGCTAAAAGCTAAAAGAGATCAATTGGCTTTAGAGGCAGCTATTGCAGAATCAGAAGCGAAATTAAAAGCACTTAAAGGGCGCAAACGCAGTCCTAATAGACTAAGCCAGAAACCAGATGTGAAATTTGAAAAGTCGTCAGATGCGAAAAGTTACAACTTTACAGATACGAATGAAAGTAAAAATAAACCTAAACAACAAAATGAAGCACCTCTTCAACAATCGCTTTATGATAAGCGTTACGATCAACAGAAACAACAACAGTATAAAACTCAAGCACCTTATATGCCACGCAAAAAGATCCCAATATTTGATGGCGATCCGTTGAAATATGTGGACTTTATAAGTGCATTTGACCAAGCTATCGATGAGGCAAGGAACCCGCAAGATAAATTGGACCTATTGGCACAGTTTACTAAAGGTTCACCTCACGAGATTGTTAAAAACTGTAAACACTTGTCACCGTTAGAAGGTTATCAAAAGGCCAGAAAGAAACTTGAAAGTCTTTATGGAAACCAGCTACAGAAAGCCGATGTCTATATGAGAAAAGAGAAAGGGCGATCGCAAATAAAGCCAAATGATGCAGAAGAACAGAGCGATACTGCGAACATTCTTGGCGAATGTATAAATATTATGCCCAACTTACAAAGCGGACAACAATTTGAAAGTAAGGATAACCTTCCTACTAAAGTCTCCAAACCTCCTCAAGACCTACCAGCACCGTGGCAATGCAAAGTACAGAGTATTGAAAGTAATGGAGAGCAGGCTTAACACCTCTCGCCGATCCAGTGAACTTTCTTAACGAACAGCCAACATCAGCTTTAGATACCGCGTACAGCTCAGCTCCACAAAGCCATACCTTCAAGAAGGAAAAGGACAAAACTGAGCAAGAGAAGAATCTTTTGAAAGACGTCCCAAGAGAAAGCAGCTTTGTTACAAACTTTTCTACAGCGGACGAAAAAATGGATACAGACACCTCAGTCAAAACGGCGGAGACGGCTGGACGCATAAGCGTAAGCACTGTCTTTTTTGCAATGAAAATCACGATCTTAACGAATGCAGTGCAATTCAAAATCTAACTTATGAAAGTAAAATTGACTTTTTGAAATCTTTTTTTTTTTTTTTTTTAAATTTATTTATTTATTTATTTTATTACAATCAATACATAGCAATCAAGTTTTTACAAAAAAAAAAGAATTATGCTAAGAACAGATCGATCCCCACCCTTGAGAGAGAGAGCAAGCCAAACGGTGTAAAATTTAAGGCTTTTAAAAATACCTAAATCAACAAATTCTCTGTGCTTTATAAAATCATTTCAAAATATTACTGATTAGATCCTGCCATGTTTTGAAAAAGTCTGCACAGATCCTCTAACTGAGTATTTGATTTTTTCCAATTTTAAATAATATAACACATCAGTTTCCCACTGACTTAAAGAGGAGAGTTTGGGTTCTTCCAGTTTATCAGAATAAGTCTGCGTGCCAACAGTGTAGTGAATGCAATCACAGTTTGTTTGTCTTTCTCCACTTTAAGACCCTCTGGAAGAACCCCAAACACAGCTGTTAATGGGTTAGGAGGGATTGTGAGTCCAAGACTGTCTGAGAGGTAATTAAAAATTTTTGTCCAGAATAATGTTAATTTGGAGCAGGCCCAGAACATGTGACCTAGTGAGGCTGGGGCTTGGTTGCAACGTTCGCAGGTTGGATCATGCCCTGGAAACATTTTGAGAGTTTTAGTCGAGACAGATGTGCTCGATATATAATTTTGAGTTGTATAATTGTATGCTTTGCGCATATGGAGCTTGAGTGAATTCTCTGCATTGCTACTTTCCACTCCTTTTCTGATATATTAATTGAGAGGTCATTTTCCCAGTGTCCTCTTGGATCTTTGAAAGGAAGGGATTGTAAAAGGATTTTATATATTGTAGAGATGGAGTCTAACTCCTTGAAATTGAGCAATAATTTTTCCAGCGTGGATGAGGGTGCAAGATGAGGAAAATCTGGAAGGTTCTGTTTAACAAAGTTCCTGATTTGAAGATAGTGAAAGAAATTTGTAGCTGGAATGTTAAATTTGGAACGTAATTGTTCATAGGATGCAAAGACGTTGTCTATATAAAGGTCTCTAAGCAAGTTAATTCCAAATTTTTCCAGATATTAAAACTGCATATGTTTGTGAGGGTTGAAAGAGGTGGTTCTTTTGCAGGGGTGCCACAGAAAGAAGCTTCTCCGTCTTAAAATGCTTTCTACATTGGTTCCAGATTCTAAGTGAGTGGAGCACAATTGGGTTATTAGTGTATTGCCGATAACGTGTGTTTATTGGAGCACAAAGCAAGGAATACAAAGAAGTACTGCAGGATTTTACTTCTATTGCGGTCCATGCCTGTGTATGTTCTTCTATTTGTGTCCAGGTTCTTATCGACTGTATATTTGCCGCCCAGTAATAAAACTGGAAGTTAGGTAGAGCCATGCCGCCTTCTGCCTTTTGTCTTTGTAGGGTCGCTCTTTTGATGCGTGGATGTTTAGAATTCCAAATAAATGAGGTTATTGTTGAATCTAATTGCTTAAAGAACGATTTATTAATGTATATTGGTATGTTTTGAAATAAAAAGGAGCTTAGGAAGAATATTCATCTTAACAGTGTTAATTCTTCCAGCTAGTGTGAGATGAAGGGTTGACCATCTATGCAAGTCTTGTTTAATTTTTTCCATACAGACGATAAAATTTTTTGATAAAGAGCTTTATGTTTACTTGTGATGTTTACCCCGAGGTATTTAAACTGTTCTGCAATGATAAAAGGAAGGGTGTCTAATCTAATATTATATGCTTGAATTCACGGAAAGAGTACACTTTTATTCAGATTAATTCTGAGACCAGAGAGCTTTTGAAATTCTGTGAGTGCTGCTAAGACTGCAGGCACAGAATTTTCTGGGTCCGATATATACAGTACCATGTCATCTGCATATAATGAGATTTTCTGTTCCAGTCCTTCTCTGCTAATCCCCTTTATCTGATCAGTATTTCGACAATGTATTGCCAGTGGTTCAATGGCAATTGCAAACAGCAGTGGTGACAAAGGGCATCCTTGTCTTGTGCCACGTTCTAGTTTAAAGTAGTCTGAGCAAATGTTATTGATGCAAACTGAAGCTTCTGGGTTAGTATACAGTAATTTAATCCATGCACAAATGTTCGGGCCAAACCCAAACTTCTCCAAAATAGTAAAAGGTATTTCCATTCAATCATGTCGAATGCTTTTTCTGCATCCAATGATAATAATATTTCTGGGGTGTTTGATTTAGTTGGTGAGTATATTACATTAAACAGGCGTCGAAGATTTGAAGATAAGTGTCGGCCCCTAATAAATCCAGTTTGGTCTTGTGATATTATTGAGGGGAGCACTTTCTCCATCCTTCTAGCTATGATTTTAGAGAGTATTTTAACGTCGTTATTCAGAAGTGAAATTGGTCTGTATGATGCACATTGTAATAAGTCCTTATTTTGTTTTGGAAAGACAGTGATTAGTGCTTGGCGAAAGGTTTGTGGAAGAGATTGGTTATCTCTGGCTTCTGTAAATGTTGCTAATAGGAGGGAGCTAGCTGAGCGGAGAATTTCTTGTAAAACTCTGCAGGGTAGCCATCAGGGCCTGCTGCTTTTCCACCTTGGAGTGACTTTATAGCATCCAGTAATTCTGATAATGACAGAGGTTTATCGAGCTCCTCCACACTAATAGCGTCAATTTGTGGTATCTGTAATTTATCCAGAAATGCATTAGATTGTATATTGTCTTCTTTAAACTCAGTAGTATATAGGGATTTATAGTAGTCTCTAAAAGTGCACATTATATTTTTGTGTTCGATGATTTTATCTCCATTCGTGTTAGTAATTACGAGATTGCGTTGCGCACTTCTTGCTTGTGAATTTGTTGCGCTAAAAGCTTATTAGCTTTCTCTCCATGTTCATAATAATGATGTCTGGATTTGTAAATTAGTTGTTCGGTTTCTTTAGTTGTCAAGAGGTTTAATTCTGAATGTAGAGCCTGCCTCCTCTTATGTAGAGTCTCGCTTGGTAGTCTGGCATGTTCTTCATCTATTTTAGTAATTTCGCTTTTATCTCTGCTACTTTCTTCGCTTCGGATTTATTTCTGTGGGAAAGATATGAGATAATCTGTCCTCTTAAGAAGGCCTTAAGAGTTTCCCAGAGTGTTCCTGCAGAGATCTCAGGGGATGTATTTGTCTCTAGAAAGAATTCAATTTGTTTGGATATAAATTCAGTACAATTCTCGTCAGCTAATAGAAGCGGATTGAGACGCCATCTGCGGGTGAGTGTATGGGGCTTAGTAATTTCAGCTCCAAGATCATCGGAGCATGGTCTGAAATAACAATAGCATCGTATTTACAAGATTTAATCTTAGGCAAGAAGTTATTATCTATAAAGAAGTAATCAATCCTTGAGTAGCAATGATGTACTGGTGAGTAGAAAGAATATGTTCTTGAATTTGGGTTTAAAAACCTCCAGGGATCTGATAAGTTGTGATCAGTTATAAACTTTGTAATTATCTTTGCGGTGTTAGTTGCGTTCCCCTGGGGAGGAAGTCTTATCTAAAAGTGGATTTAGAACACAATTAAAGTCCCCAGCCATTATAAGTTTATGAGTGTTCAGATTGGGAATGGATGCAAATAAATTTTGTATAAATTCCTTATCATCAACATTAGGTGCATAAACATTTATCAAAATCATTTTACAGTTAGATAAGTCTCCCATGACCATCACATATCTCCCTTCAGGATCCAATACTACATCTGATGCTACAAATGGTACTGTTCTATGTATGAGAATTCCCACCCCTCTAGTTTTCTTTGTAAAACTAGAATGGAACATTTGGCCAGTCCAGTCTTTTGCAGCCGGAACTGATCCTTACTTAGTAAGTGGGTTTCCTGTAAAAATACTATTTTAGCATTTAGACCTGTTAGGTGAGAAAGTACTTTCTTTCTCTTTAATTCGTGATTCAGGCCTTTAACATTCCAGCTTACGGTTAACTGTCCCATCATGGAGACACTGATTCTGAGTTTTTGGTGTCATATTATAGTCTTAACTGGAAGTGAAATAGTTTAGGTCTTAATTTCCTATTCCCCCAAGAGTTGTTGCCATGCAGCTTATTATTACGTTGATAGTTATAATTATAAAGATTGAGATGATAGATTAGATATAGATCAAGCCTGCTCTCTTTCTCTTCCCCTTAACCCCCACCCTCCCTTTTTGCCTCCCCAGGTGAGGCTAAAACCCACTTCATGCAGTCCCAGTCCTCTGACATACCCAGAGACAGAGCACGTCCAAAGCACATCAAGCCCCCATGCAGTGGCGCTTTAAGGTTAAAAGATAGAGATATCTGTTACCAATATAGTCTTTAAAAGAGGAAAAAGAAAGAAAAGAATTTTGCACTTAATATATATATATATATATATATATATACACATACACATATACATATATATATATATATATACATACATACATACATATAATCTTCATCAATTTTAGTGCATTAAGATGATATCCCCAGATAATAAACCCAGGTGATGGTGTTAAAGATGTGTCCAAAACAAGCACAACAAGTCTTAATGCAGTAATAGCAATAACAGCAAACCAAGGGTATGATATTGAACAGTCTCATTTAGGGTACACATGAAATAATTAGAAAAGAAAAAAAAAAGAGGAGGAAAACGTAATTAAGCACAATAAAACACAAACATTTAGCCCTAGTAATACTAAGTAATGATAAGTAATAAGTAAGTAATAATAATATAAGAATATGAGAATATATGCTGATAAAAACCCGTATTTTAAAACAAATAGAACAGACAGTAGATTATTAATCCTAGCTTTATCATTTACCGCCATGACTCACAATTATGTATCAGAATAGTCCCGGATCAGCTTTCTTAACTCATTTTCTGCCTCCTCCTTGCTAGCGAAAACATAGAAATGCCCTGCCATTCCACTTTCAGTTTTGCGGATACAGGAGGCCGTATTTGACATTGGCTTGCCGTAGCGCTGTTTAATATTATAGAAGGCGGCGTTTGATAGCTGTTGCTGGAGAGAAGTCAGGGAAGACGCGAATTGGCAATCTTCATATATAATATCTTCCTTTTTTTTCCTGAGGAGTTCCATCACCTCTAACTTAAATGATAATCGTTCAAAACGGACTATAAAAGATCTTGGTCGGGTCTGACGGTGTTTGATCAGCGACGCGTAGCCGCTGCTATCTCAGATTCTGCTTTAAAGTCGCCCCGATTATTTTAGAAAAAGTTCAGTTCGAATTTCACGGGTTTAAACTTTCGATTCTCCGGCAAGCCTTCAATTCTGACATTATACCTTCTATTCCCATCTTCTAAAGCAGCCAGTCTGTCTCCAAGTTTTTCTCCGAGTTTTTACATTCGAACTGACATTTACTGCTCTTTCCTCGGCACTGGCAGCTAGATGTTCGGCTATTTCGATCCGATTCGTGAATGTCTCACTAAGATGCTCCAATCGATCAGCAAGCGTGCTCAGTTTAGCGAGTTTTTCTCAATGCGCTCTTCAATTTTACCCAGCACCTGTCGAAGTTCAAGCTGTACCTCTTGACGAAGCCTTTCATTTGCCTGTTGGATTTCCTGTCGCAGACATTCATTGGCCTGTTTCATCTCCTGTTTCAGTCTCTCATGTGCCTTTGCCGTTGCTTTCTCATTAGCCTTCTCGCTTTTCTTTATATCTTGCCTGAGGTCAGCGAGCAACACTTTCAGTTCAGATAGCTCAAATGTGCCTTCTTGTACCGTAGATGAAGCAGCAGACTCTGCTGAAGCGGTGTCCCGCTGCTCCAGTCCCGCGTGATTGCGTAACTGAAGCCGCGGACCTCCCGGCCTTTTCCAGTTTCAGGTAATCCTCTCCAATCGGCGAGCTATCCACATCTGCACTCACGATCGCACCTTCGCTCCCCTTTTCGCTCTCAGCAGGCGACGATGTAGCGGACCGTGGTCCCGAGGAGTCTGTACTTTCGCCCATCTGATCCAGGTCTGTCTCTGAGAGGCCGTATCTCGAACTAGGGCTTGCTGATCGCAGCTTGGATGTAGCTTTAGTCTTCGATTCTTTCGGACCCCCTTCTTGTTGGCCATGTTTATATGTGTTTACATATACTGTAGCGGTCCCTCTCGGGTTGAATAAATACAGGATATCTCAGAATAATAAGCAAATAATATGAAAAATAGCACCACTGCTAGCGGAGCTCCACTTCAGACGTCCATCTCTCGCATCGGACGAGACCAAAATCTTGAAATCTAAAGACTTATGCTTTAAGTGCCTTAAACAAGGACATTTTAGTAAAGTCTGTGAAGAAAAGATTAAATGCCAAATATGCTCTCAGTTACATCCAGTAATTCTGCATATGAATAAGGAAAAGGGGACCGGCGATACAGCCGCACCTCCTAAAGAGGAAAACGTTATGTCGGAAGAGAAAAACATTTCTTTTGCCCATATTTCTGTAGAACCAAAAGAGACTTGTTCTGATACCGGGGCCGGTAAAGAGTGTGTCTTAGCTGTGACTCCAGTTCAAGTTAAGTCTGAAACGAGTGAAAAATGTGTAGAAACATCGGCTCTAAAAGACTCTGGCCGCTCAGCTACATTTGGCACTGAAAGTCTGCAAAAGCAGTTAAATCTTTCAGGAAGAAAGTCTCACATCTACATCAGCACTGTAGAAAGAGACACAGTAAATAGTCAGAAATTAGTAAAGTGTACAATCTTAACGGAGTTACAAGTCTGTGAGATAGAAGAAAATACATTTTTTGATACACCAAAAGTGTACACACTGAACTCTGTAACAGTGAGAAAGGAGAACATCCCTAAAGAAAAAGAAAGACTGCAAACATGTTCAGTCAATTGTGTAACAATAAAGCAAGTAGAACAAATGTTACTCAAGCAATACAATATAGACTTTCCAGAACGCGACTGTGAAGAAAAAGAAGAAATGTCACAGGAAGACATTAAATTCATGCACATAGCCTCAGATACTGCAAGTCTAGTGAACGGACATTATTGCATTAATCTGCCCTTTAAAGATGAAACACTTAAGGTACCAAACAATCGTATTGCAAAACAACGTGCTATAGGACTTAAAAGGAAACTTACAAGGTTCCCGACGTTTCATGAAGATTATAAAGCGTTCATGAAAGACATTTTAGACAAAGGTTATGCCATTAAGGTACCCACCGAACAGCGGACCCTCGAAAATGAAAAAATATGGTACATCCCTCATCATGGAGTGTATCATCCAAAGGAAAACAAAATAAGAGTGGTGTTTGATTGTACAGCCACCTATCAAGGTTTTTCTCTAAATGAACAGCTGTTGAAACGACCTGATTTAACTAATACACTCATTGGAGTTCTTACAAGATTCAGAGAGGAACCAATCGCTCTCATGGCACCATTAAAATCTGTCACTATACCACTGGAACTTACAGCAGCAGTGATAGCAGTCAAAATGGACAAAATGTTCAAATGTGAACTGCAGATTCCCCTGCAGTTTTGGACAATCTTTTGGACTGACAGCACCACAGTACTAAGGTACATCGCAAATGAAAGTACACGCTACAAAATCTTCGTTGCCAACAGAATCGCAGTGATAAGAGAGCACACGCAACCCTCGCAATGGAGGTACGTCTCATCTGCGCAAAATCCTGCGGATCAGGCATCAAGAGGTTTGACAATAGAAAGCTTCATTAAAAGTAAGACTTGGATACAAAGCCCGAATTTCCTATTACAGCCAGAGCACGAATGGCCTAAGAGACCGGATGAGGTGGTGGTTCAAAAGTGTATTGAGGCTCAGCAGATCAGCAATGCCAGAAGAGGCAAACCACCCTGCAACCATTCAGAAGAATTCACATATTGCCACTCTCATTATGCTACAAGTTCATAAAGAAATTGGACATTGTGGGTGTAATTACAAGATGCTACAACCTGACACTCCTGGGTAAAGACAATGCCAATTGCAAAAGGGGCAGTCAGAAGAGTTTGTGTGCAGATCCAGACCAGCACACTGGACAGAGTTGTGAGCAAACTGTGCCCGCTCCAGGAAGCAACAATGATTAAAATGACTCATTCTTTTTTGCATGCCTAATTTTAAAGCCTCTTTTAAATTTAGTGTTTGTGTTTATACATTAGAGTTTAAGCTATAAAGTTTCCTAAACTTAATATTTGTGTTTTTATAGTAGAAACTAAGTTAAGCTTCTTAAGGTTTGTTTTAAGTTTGGTAAAGTAATGAAGGCTCTTATTAAGTAAAGTTAAGTAATTGATTTCTACCCTAGCATAAACAATTAGGGGCCGGATCTGTAAGAGCCATTTTCCTAGTTCTATAAAATGTATGAATATTTACTAGATGATAATGCATAAAATATAGGAGGTTCCTAAAACCCCCGTGAATAGAATTGAGTTGGTATTTTCCTGTCATCTCTTAACAGTTTTTGAGTAAACAATGTTCTTTATTAAGTGTTTAGCCTTACCTTGTGTAAGGTATAGAGGCATACGGTTTTTTAACCGTGTCCTTGAAAGAATTCGTTTTATGCTCGCGTTCGTGCTTATGCACGGTGAGCTTGGCATATCTAAGTGCCAACGGCCTAAGGGTCTTTTGAGTGTAAAGTAACTCGTAAATTAAAAGATCTAAGTTTTGAACCGTATGTTTAAAGCATACAGAAGAAGAAGTAAATAACCTTTAAGTACAGAAGTAACCAAAGCTTCATAAGAAAAACTAAGTTTATAGAAGATACATTTTTCCCTTTTTTTGCCTTTATCCTTTGTGTGTAACTATTTTTCTTTTTATTCTTGTATGGATTATTTGCCTTTAACTTTCACTAAATATTTTTAAAACGAACTTTTGGACTGAGAGATTTCTTTGACACGCGTCTTACCCGTGCCTGACTTCACCTTACGCAAAGCGGCAACACCATGTGTCTGTGGTTCTCTGTGTGAAGGAAATCTTCCTTCCTAATTTTTGTGCAAAATGTACCTTTAACAATTTCCAACTGTGTTCTTGATTAACTCTTTTTAAAGTAACAGTCTCGATCCACTGTACTAATTCTTTTACTTAAACTGAAAAACTCAGCTTTTTTAATATTTTCATTCAATCAACCGAGTTGTTCTTCTCTGGAAATTTTCTAGTACTTCTGTCCTTTTTTGGCAGCATGGAGACCAAGTCTGTCCACAGTACTCCAGATTAAGCCTCACCAGTGCATTATAAAGCTTGAACATTACCTCCATGGACTTGTTCTCCACATATTGTGCTATATAATTTAACATTCTGGCTTCAGAACACTGTCTGACCACATATGCTATATCATAAGCTGGCATTCCATTTAAGATGAGTTTGTAGCAGTGCTACCATTAGTTAGAACTGCATCTCCCAGCAGTCCTTGAAGGGGCTGTTGGGGTCAAAGGTGGCCAGAGGGGTTTAAAAGGAGGGCAGGGGTCAAAGAGAAGTTAAGTTTGTTTTGGTCGTTTTGTGTTGGTATTTAACTGTTGAACTGCCTGTCGTTGTCTGCCATATATCATCGTGTCCTGGATCGTATTTTTTGTTGGGGTCTGGATATCATTTGTCTACCTGTTTATTGTTACTGAGGACGTTTTCTGGATTCATTGGCTTTCACGGAAGAAGGAGCGCTCCTGAACCATTCATCTGTCAACCTACTTCAGCAACTACCGGTAGGACTGTGTTTTTCCATTTCCCTCGCTTCATACAAATCACTGGACATAACTTCACCGTTGATCATTTCATACATGGACTTTACTGCGTGTTTGTCGTGTTAATCTGTTAAATGTAATATCGCCAAAGGGATCAGGGGTGTTGTTGTTGTTTCAATTAGTTAATTTAATTTCATTATACTTTTCTATCGTTTAAGTTGCCAGCGTGTTTTCTTTGTTGTTTCTGTAGTGTATCGTGCCAAGGCTGGGGTTGTCCCTGGTAATCCTCGATTAAAATAAATAAATCACCGTCACGCACGACGGTGTGAATCTTAGCGACTTTTGTCTGCTACAAGTTCTTGCCTTAGCTCTACTGCTGTTGTGTTGTGACCATCCCTGGCTACAAGCAGAACCGTACTCAAATAGTAAAGGGGTATTTGGACAAGGCCAGTGAGCTAATCTGTTTCTAAATGAATGAGGCACTAATGATACCGTCCTCTAACGCTCCTAACTTTTATGTGCTAGATAAGGAAAATCCACTTTTCTCACCTCTCAGACCAAACAGACCACTTGGATCCCCTGCATTTTGCCTACTATACACATATACAAGGTGACTACCCTCTGATTCAACCAGTACATTTAAAACTATGCAGACTCCCTGGTTAGGGAATGCTTCCACATTTCACTTTACCCACTACATCGATTTAAGCTATAACTCCCATTTATGTCGTCCACAGAATTTATGAGATGACTCCTCCATAGAAGTCTAGAAAGTTGATTGATGTCTTTGCCATGTGGGACAAAGATAGTGACCTGTATCTGAACATTACCAAGACAATGGAGCATGTGATAGAGCTCTGCCATGCATGACAGCCCTGTGATCAGTCACCATAAAAGGGAAGAGCATGAAGTTAGTGAAGACTTATAATAACAATATCAATTTACATTTATATAATGCTTTTCTCACAGACCTATAAGTAACTAGGGGTCCATGAGAAGAGAGGTTAGGTGAAGAAAAAGTCCTAGAGGGGTCTCTTCTTCTCCTACCATGTATTGCCTCTACTCACTATGTGTCTTCACCCAAGGCAGATGGTTTTTCAATTTTCTTTTGGGTTGCACTTTAATTTTAACTGTCTGTCACCATGATGTCATGGTATTTGTTGCCTGAACAAGTGAATTTCCCTCTAAGGATCAATAAAGTACAATTAATCTATTTATCTAGCTCCAGTCACTTTTATTGTAAAAGTTGAATATTGAAAATGGGTGAATATCTGATATGGGTTAAACTGGTTGAAGAGTATCTAAGCTACTAAGAAACACAGGTCTGAAAGGGACCATGAATAATCTTTGTAGTCAATATAAGGGAAATGTATAAGTGAAATGGGTTCACGAATGAAACATCTAGTAAATAACCAAAGGGTGATGGGTCTACTTGAATGTAGGACACACATTTCAAGATTTATAACACAATAGTGTTGTGCCAGTGCTTTCTGTGCATTTCAAAGAAATAGGCAATGGTGTATACATGAATCTGGCAGGATGTAATGAAAGCTGAAGATATGAGGAGGATTCACTGAAAGATATATGCCAACAGGTCGAGTATCCTCTCTCATGAATAGTTTCTGTGAAGTTCCTGATAGAACTTTAACAGTACTAACATATACTGTAACACAAGCTATGCATGAGTCACTCATTTATGGACACAACCAAGAAAACAGAACTAAATAAAGTACAGGTAAATAGCTTGGATTATCCACAAGCAAATGTGTTCTGTTTCAGTTAGCAGCACAGAGCACACACTGAGACACTCCATCAGTGCATGAATACATAAGCTATATTAAACCATATCAGATAAACATATGGAAAAGATGCTAATAAATTACTGCTGGCCATTCTAGTTGAAGCGCATTCTCCATAAAGATACAGTATGCCTATGTGATGCATTGTATTACTCTCTGGCTACTGTCCGAGGGTTAGTTTTGGGTGTCAACAGGGATACAAGAAGAGGATACCCACTATCACCCAGCAGTTGTCCACAAACAAACTTGCTTCTTCTGACATAATACTAAACTCACCTGAAGATAAACACATTGTGGGTACACCAGAGCCACTTTGACAAAATACCTGTAAAAAATCCTTATGGTTACAAATCACTGGTATGTTTAATGCAGAGAACTTTTATGGCACATGTAAATAGGCTGCAAGAGGCTTGGAATATGCATGGGTATCAGCTACAACTCAAAGGTTCAGCTTAAATAATGTGTAATGTTTCAATAGATATTATTCTCAAAAGGTTTCTTTCATTGCAGCCAATCTATCGCTTCTCAAACTGTACTCTCCTTCCCTCTTCTTTCTCTCTGCATCTTCCCATAGTCAATTGCAATACAGAAAAATTCTCCATGAAAGTAAAACTAGCTGCATTCTTATAGTACATGATTCTTCAATACATCTGAAGAACGTAGACATGATATCATCTTATGCTATACATGCTTAATAATATTCTAATGTGCGTTTCAGTGAGCGATGTCTTGCAACCACTGTCTGTTGCTATAATTGGAGATAGATAGATAGATAGATAGATAGCCCGGCCACAGACAGACATGATACCACAATGTCCACCACACACACGTTTATTTACAACACACTATATACAATATTTACAGTTTGCTCAGTCCTAGTTCCTTCGGCCGCCTCCACTCCTGTCTCGCAAGCTCCATTCTCTTCCACCCAACTCCGGCTCCTCGAATGGAGTGAGGCGGCCCCTTTTATCCCGCCCCAAATGTGCTCCAGGTGCACGATGACGAACGTCCGGCAGCACTCCCCAGTGTGGCGGATTTGCTGCCCTTGCACCTGGAAGCACTCCAGGCATACACCATCCCTGGTCCAGCAGCACTTCCTAATGTGGCGGAAATGCTGTCCTCCAGGGCCCTAGGACTGTCCAGGTGCCCAGGGAAGAGAGGTGCCACTCTTCCGGCCCGTCCTTCCTCCAGGCATCCTGGCGGGGCAGGGTTCCTGGCCGTCTATCACAATAGATAGATAGACAGAAAGGTCCTTATTTGACCCGAGGGAAAAATTTGGCTATTTGCAGAAGCTCTTAAATAAATAAACACAAACTTTAGCCTGGACACATACCAGAATGACAAAAAACAAGAAAATTAAAAAAAAAGAAAGCTTCTGACTTGCCAGTCCCAGTCCCAGTGACGTATTATGCAGACGTATTACCATTGGTATAAAGGAACCCCAGTAGCGTTTCTTCACACACTTCTTGTGTGTAGGCTGAAAGTCCGCAGTTTTAGTGTGTCAGAGAGGGGATGTGCAGCTTTGTTCATAATGACACTCAGTTTTGTTTTTATCCTTTCCTTCACCTTGACTTCCAGGGGGTCCAAAATATGCCCTATAACTGAGCTTGCCCTTTTAATTAGCTTGTTGATTTGGTGGTATCAGCCCAGCACACCACAATGTAGAAAATTGCAATGACCACTACAGAGTTGTAGAAGATGTGAAGGACATCACTTCCCATATTAAAGGAACACAGTCTCCTAAGAAAAAGAGCCTGCTCTGTCCTTTCTTATACAGTTTCTCTGTGTTCTGAGAGCAGTCCAACCTGTCATTAATGTGAACCCCCAAATACTTGTAGGAGTGCACCACCTCTACATCTACTCTTTGAATAGTAACTGGACATAGAGGCTGTTTGGTGTGGTGAGAGTCAATAATCAGTTCCTTGGTTTTACTGATGTTCAGCTGCAGACAATTTTCTCTGCACCAACAAAGTTCTCCACCTGACTCCTCTCCTCTGTCTCATCTCCCTTATCAGTACCCACCATAAGTGCAGGATCATCTGAGAATTTCTGCAAATAACATGACCTGGTGTTATATTTGTAGTCAGAGGAGTACAGAGTGAAGGAGACAGGATGTTCCTTGTGGTGCTCCAGTGTTCCTCGCACCCGTATCATAATCACATTCCTCGAGTCTCCCAAACTGTAGTCTGTCTGACAGATAGCCCATTATCCAGGACACCATAGGCTCATCTACCTGCATATCTTTGAGTTTAATGCTTAACAGGGATGGCTGGATGGTACTCTAGAGAAATCTAAAAAACATAATCCTCACAATGCTGCCAGCTTTGTACAGATGGGATAGTGGAGCAGCAAGAGGAAGCCAGTTTAAGATACAGTTGGCAAATAATGAGTGAGTTGAGGAGTACATAAACTACAAAGGGTACTATAAGTATAATCAGCTTTGGAAAACACTTGAAAGTCAACAATTGATCTTAAGATCAAATTTACAACATGTTTAGTATTCATGATGGTTCTGGGAAACTCAACCCTGCAATTCAAGTATAGTGGTTGATATCAAGGACCACTGCCTTTGTTAGAATAAACTTCTGACTGGAACACCCTTGAAGCAGAAGGAAGCACAAAAGTGAATGCATTGATGCCTACAGACAAATCAAAATATTAAAAAAAAAGATTTGGCACAGTACTAAATAAATATTTCTAGAGATATCCAAAATCAAAGTCAGGAGATTAAGCTAGTAACTGAGGACTATGGAATTAACACGTTGCGATAACTGTCATCCTTTAGATTCTCTGCATTCACCAGGAGATGACTGACGCCGTCAGACTAATTGTTATAAATATGTTCTGGAATTTGTATTTAGACATTTATATTTTTCTCACCAAACTGAACCCTAAGAAGCTGGATAGGTCAACGCTCTAATAAAGTTTTTTCAAAGATTTTTGCTTATAAACAATATGGCCAGATTAGTGGGTTCAGGTGCACCCATTGTTAAAAGGTACATAAAATCCGCACACAACCATACAATCTCCATTGACATGTGTCATACTGAAGAGCTTGGTGACTTTAAAACTGTCACTGTCATAGGATGCCACCTTTGCCACAATTCAGTACGTGATATTCCTCCTCTGGTAGTTCTGCCCCGGTCAAGAATAAGTGTTATGATTGTGAAGTGGAAGCATCAAGGAGGAGCAACAGCCTAAGGCCACCACATGTAAAGGGAAGTGTCAGCTTGAGTGGTGTAAACAATGCTGCCATTGAACCGTGGAGCAGTGAAAACATGTTCTCTAGGGTGGTGAATGACACCTCCCTATCTAGCATTCTGATGGACAAATCTGGGTTTGGCAGATGCTGTAAAGTTTGGCGGATGAGGACTAATAATCTTGGGCTATTTTCAGGGTTTGGGGCAAGGCCATTTGGTTTGAGTGAATGAAAATGTGAAGCATATAAAGACATTTTAGATGATTTTGAGGCTACACTTTATGGGAGGTCCTTTTCTGTTCCAACATGACTTGAGTTTCTCCAACATGAATTGGAGGGACTTAAGCAGCCTGATTTCAACTCTATTCAACACCTTTGGGATTAGTTGGGGCACCAATTGCAAGCAAGTTCTTCTCGTCCAACATCAGTAGCTGATCATACAAATGCTCTTTTGGCTGAATGGCCATACATAACCAAAAACGCACTTCAAAATCATGTGGAAAGCCTTTTCTAGATGAGTGCAGGCTGTTATAGACACCAAGGAGTAGGGGGAAATTGGTCAACTCCATATTATTGCCCATGGCTTTGGAATGGAATGTCCAACAAGCTAATGTACGTGTGATGGTCAGGTGTCCACAAATGTTTGGCTATATATTGTAGAATTTTATATAACACAAATATTGGATATAATTACACTTTAGAAAATGCTGCTCCTTGTAATAAATCATTGGATTAGTTAAGATTTGTATAATAAAACAGAAAACAAACGTATATATGTTCTTAAAAAAATCAAATAAAAAATCTAAAAAAATCAGAAGTACAAAGGCAAAGACTATTTTGTGGCCTACAAAATCAGTTTCTACAAGCAATTACTAAAAATATTGAATGTAAGGAAACATCTGCCGTTTTCCTTGTGAATATAAGGGTTGCTCTTACCTGAGGACCGATATCTTAATATGATATTTAGATGAAAGAACACTAGCTTTTCATACAAAATTATACATTTTCAAAATCAGTGATTTTGTTTCCTTTACAGTATTTGGTGTAATGATTTCTTCTTCTAAAGCTTGTGACCACATATTATTAGTTAAATTAAATGGAAAATATACAGCCAAGGAGTTTATTTATTGCTAAAGAAAAAAAACACACATACAAACTTATTCTAGCTCTATTCATGGGCACTGATTTATCATGAACCTTGGAATTTATTTGCAAAAAATTTCTGCCCACAGCATCTGCTATATTCTTATATATAATTTGATACTATCCGTATGTATGGTATTCGCGTCAATACTTCGACTCAATACAAGTTAGAACCATGCAATGGGACTCTGCCTCTGTAGTTAGAATATAACGTGGCAAATGCGGACGCAGTATTGCATGATTGGCTAAGGATGTTCGAATGCTTCAGTGACGCCGAGGCGGAGTATAGTAAGTCGGTTTTGGTTCGAGCAGATAACAGTAAGTTCAGTTGGTTTTTGGAACATTGGTTTGGTGAGGTGTACTTTCCAGGACTAACATCGTCGACTGACTTAAACCCTTCGACAGCTCCAGAACCGTAAGTAATTTAGTACGTATCGCCATTTGCTTGGTACGTCGAAATCTACCTTTGGGCAGTTCAGTGTTGGCATCCGTCTGTGGACTCTGGCCCAGACACAGACAGACGGACATCTTATGTTCACCCAACACACATTTATTTATAATATTTACAAGATTTTGTGCACTCACACACCCCAGTGCCTCCAGCACCGATTCCCCCAATGTCCAGGCCACACAGTTCCAGTGCCTTTCTCCTGGCCGCCTCTAGTCCTCCCTCCAGCTCTGTCCTCTTCCACCCGACTTCTGCCACACCAGGATATTCAGGCACTGGGGCGCCGCCTGGCGGTGGCCACGGGTCCCTACAGGGCTGGGCTTCCAAGCCCTTTACCCAAAGCCCCCAACATAACCAGGACGGACGCCCCCTCGCGGTCTGGAGGAGGCACAAGCCCTCCTCCGGTCCTCCTGGGCGTCCCGGGGCTCCTTCTGACATCTATTGACAGACTGAATAATGATGGCTGGGTATTAACAATGGTCATTGTTTAAATTTTAGCCGATCTCAGATCTAAAATGACCACGCCAACATAATTATTACTCCTACTCTGATTAGAGTCGTAAAATACGGTTTGTTTTGAAAATTTGTTTGCCGGAAAAAATCAAATGAGGTGCACTGAACAGCTGAGTTCACGTCTCGCAGCCCTGTTTAAACAGGAAGCTCTTCATTACATCGGCCGAAAAGGACTATTTTAACCACAAATCAGTGCCATGATAACAAAATCATTTCAAGGACTTAAAAAAACAAGTAATTCGTTGCAGAGAAAATATGGATTTCACAAACGTAAAATTTGTAGCCCAGTTCAATCGGGCTCCCAGTCGCTATAATATAATAAAACACTCAGGTCTGTGTGTGCATCCAGTCCCTCAGAGAAATCTGATTGGTCAGTTTGTCTTTGGTGTGATTAGTCAGTTTGTCTTTGATAATGTGACCAAATATGGAAGTGTGAGTGTGAGACACACAAGGAGGGAAAAAGGCATTTAAGATTGAGATAGAGTTGCCTTCAAAGATAGGAAATATAAAAGAGGACATGAGGTGAGAAAAATGCCTCGAAAATAATGACAGAATCTGACCAATAAGCTGTACAGGAACACGCTGAAAAGATGGAGCAATGGTCAAGATAATAATAATAATAATAATAATAATACATTTTATTTATATAGCACCTTTCCCATGCTCAACAAGCTTAAGAAGGGTTCAAACACATGCGGATGCCGAGAAAAGGCAATGAGGGTACACGTATGGCAAGAGAGAGCAAATATTTTTTAATCATTCTATTACCGGTAGCATGGGTAGTAAATAATAATTCAGGTTGGCCGCACTCAAAAGCCTACCATTGACATCACTTATTACTTGAGTTTAGAGATTAGTATCAAAATGGTCAGCAGCAGGAGGACTACAAAAGTTACTTTATTAAAATTAAGAATGAAAAAATCTTGATCCATTTGACAAGCCTTGTCATTCATACTTAATGGAATGGCGGTACTGAATGCTTCTTGAAAGACATGATAGGTAAATTTTCAAATCAGTTTTTCCATCATGATTTTAATCTATGATCACTGAAGGAGTGGTGTTGGTGGGGATTATATTTTTACAATTTCTAGGGTCTGATTTTTATCAAATAGGAGCATAATTGTTCTGCTCATTAACTGCACTTCTGAATCATAATAAGACCATTACCTGCTGCTAATCAGCAAATTTGGTTTCTGTTATCTGCATTAGATTATGCTGATTTATTTACTGTTGTTGTTTCTTAAGAATTGGTCGTGACAAAGAAAGGAAACAATGGCCTCCAGATTTGCTTTTCCAGTCAAGTTTTTTAACATTTACCTTTATTTTATATATCATCTTTCATGGAGTGCACCATTTCTAAATGCCCATCTATCTTTAAATTCATATGACATTCTGTTTCTAAATGTGTAGACATTAAAGCAGCTAACACTTTTCTGTAAATGTGAACATTATCAGTTCTGTTACTAATATTGTATATACAATAAGCAAACATGTCACCACTGCCTAGTTTTTAATTTAATAACCTGTGAGAAGCAAAGATATTTTCTCTCTCTTGAGTATCAAATAAGCTTCAGAATTAATTTGCATATAAAAGCAATTTCTTATAGCATGCATGCCCAAAGGATTACTGAAATGATACCCAATGAAGAGCTTAAGTGTGGTTGACCTTAATTAGGCCACAGGAATAATGAGGTGTGCTGCACTGCACAAGTTAAGTCATTCTGTTACAATTCTAACTATCCACCTTATGAAAAGGTCAGATATCTGTGTGTGTGTGTTTGTGGCTACTTCCATCCAGTTACTATATCTTTGTTATATGCCATTTGTTATGGGATTTGCAAAACCAGTACTAATGTTTGTGATGTGCCATGTGTTGGAATAACAAATACACTGTGTTTTATTACTAATAATGTTTTTAATGCACCATCTTCTGGAATAACAAATGCAATGCATTATATTACTAAAATGTTTGTAATCCTCCATCTATTGGAATGACAAATGCACTGCATTTTATTACTAAAACTGTTTGTAATGCGCCATCTGCTGGAATGACAAATACAGTGCATTTTATTAGTATAAATGTTTGTGATGTGCTGCCTGTTGGAATGACAAATAAGTAGCACAGCTTGCATCTTCTAAAGGGTAATGGGACCCCTTAAACGTGTAACAGCTCAATTTTGTTGGTTTAATATAAGTTACAATACTGAAAACTCATTTGTCCACAAACCTGATAGCTGTGTGTTTATCACCAATAGTCGCAAACTCCATTTTAATTTGAGTTTTCAGTGTTGAAGACACAAGGCGGGGGTCCAAAAATTAGTATAATTATTAAATAACCTTTATTATAAAATGTACAGCAATTCCCTTTTAGTTATCTTCCAAATGCTCTCCTTGAAATGCAGTACCCATGTCAAAGCACGTCACCCATTCCTGCTAACATTTCCTGTGCTTATCTTTTGTTACCATTTCTAGAGCCCCCTGTGATTATTGCTGCAGTTCCTTCACAGTAAAATATCTTTTTCATTTCAGCGTCAGTTTTAATTTTGGGAGCTAAAAGAAATCACAAAAAGTGGCACCTGGTGCACATGAGGAGTGTGAAGAAAATCCACATTGTTTTTTGGTTCTCATGCTGCAAAATCCAGTTTTGGGTGTTCCTGATGTTTTGTTTTCTGATACCACTGCAGTTCATTGTAATGTCACTGACTAATATTCTTTTCACAGGCTAACAGTCTATACAGGAGAATAAGCTCTTTATGAACAAGTTTGTCAATGTGGAAAAACATGACCACCATTGTCTCTTGAGGATCTGCCATGTTGACTTGCAGAAAACGAATTCGCCGAAGTCACACGTAAATCTGTAGAATAAACACTAGTAATACGCACTCAGCATGATGATAAACCAACCGGTTGAGTGACTAATCAGACTGTAGGCATGAAATACTTTTTTATTTCCGGAACTGTGCGACTTGGTGAATGTGAGCTTTCAAGTTTCTCCAACACGCTATGTCACTCGATCAACTTCCTTTTGTTGATTATGCCACGGGTTAAATCAACAAATAGTATTTTTTCCCTTTGCCTCTTCTTGGTATTCGCTGAAATTCTTATATTTTCCCCCATGCTTTCCCCATTGTCTTTTCACAGAAGGCTGAGCTTAAGGGTGATTTATATTGATCTGCATATTCAAAGAGGCGTAATTCTGGGAGGAGTTGGGGCGGGACAGAATGCACGTGCACAAGTGTTACTTTTCACGCTGACCTGGATTTATGTAGCGGAAGAACGCGGAAGTTGGAGTACGCACAGATTCCTGCATCTGGATTTTTCTTTGCGTAAGCACATTTTGGCTTTTGTACTTATGTCATGTTATAGTATGAATTCTATGCACGGCGTTATACATGAGGCCCCTGGAGATATAAGAGCAAGACAACAGAAATTGCCAAGATTATTTCAAAAAATATTGCAGTGTAAAAGCCAAGAACAAGAATCACAAATCAGTCAAAAACATTCAAAGATTAGGAATTTTTACCAAAACCTCCAAAAGCTATAAAGCAGAATTTGTCACACCACTATGTTTTAAATGTTGTACATGATGATGTCACGTGTAACACCATATGAATTACACAATAGGCACACTATGACTGCTTCCATGTTCAAAAAACAACAACATAGCCCTGCCCAGAAAAATTGTGACATGAAATAAAAACAACAAATAAAATACACAAATAAGGCATAATAATTTTCAAACATATCCCATACGGATCACAACATCCAAGCATTTTGTTATTTCCACAATAATGCCTTGGTATTTTCAGTGTGCGCACACAGTTTTGTTAGGAATTCATTCACATACCTGAGAGCCCCACAGTCGACTGATGCTTTCAAACGAAACCTAAAACCTTATCTTTTTAGAAAGGCATTTTGTTAAATTATTTCTATAGATTATCTTGTTTGTTAATTTATTCTTATTTTGTAGCACTTTGAGATTGTTAAATACATAATATAATATAAATACAATATAAATAAAATGTATTATTATTTATTATTATATTGTTGTGTGTTGTTTTGATTAATTGTTTTATGTAATTGTTACGTAAATTCACTTTATAAGCTCTTAAATAACAGCCAAGATCACCATTGCAATGAGCCAGACATGGAGTTCCTATATTATAACATTGGATCCAATGAAGCCCACATATTAACACTGAGTTTTCTAAGCAGACAAATGTGTCTTGGCAACCATCCGAATTAGCCCAGGATTATTTGCATACAGAGCTGTAAATTTTAACAATTTGCACCAATCACCATAAAGATAATTATTATTTATCTAGATAATTAGATAAAATAGTTAAAAATAAAAAAAACAAGTTAAATGCCATATTATCATATCATCTAAATGGTGATGATGCCTGCAAATGGAGTCTTAGTTATACAAAGAAAAGAAGGGAGAGAATATTTCCCTTATAATAATAGTGATAGTTTTTTTTATTTTTATTTTTTTCATTAATTTGATAATATCATTATATTGCCTTGTGAAATATTTGTTTATTTCATGGGCACCTCCATTTTGTGTTTCTAGATGTCATGGGTGCTGCCATTTTTTCTGCATGGTTTCTAACCATGTGAAGCATATGACTAGCGGTGGCTATTATATATGCTATGGCTGCTCTCATTATGCAAGTGTCCCAAAATTGATTGAATATAAGGATGTCTTACAAAAGACTTATACCAGTACAGCCAATAAAAATTTAGGATGTTTTGAATTCATGCTTGATTTTTGAGTTATGTTTTGGATACTTCTTTGGTTTGGTAAGGATTTCAAAAGTTGTGTAACATATTTTTGCTTCAGTTTAGACCATGGTTTCACTATCACTATCAGTGGCAACCCAAAATGGAAAATGATAAAAAGATCAATGGTAAATGGCAATGGATTTTGCACAGGCAGTTTAAGTTATCGAAAATTGCTCCGCTATAACTGTCCTTCCCCTTGGTTCTTCAAACATCTCTCCCACCAATCTGACAATTTCAACGACACTGAAAAGGGCAATATTGGGTTAAAAGAAAATGACAATACAAGTTTAAGAAACACTGGTTTGTTTTTCACCTTAAAGAAATACATTTCTTCGTGTGTGAAATTGAAAAGCAGTACTGTCAGAATCCAGCATGACCATTGATAAGCAGTTGTGAATTCCTCTGAAGCACAATGCTATCTTACAGAGACCTAGGGTCTCATGTATAAATGGTGCGTAGACACAAAAATGTTGTGTATGCCCATTTCCACAACTCACATCGCGATGTATAAAAACTAAACTTGGCGTAAAACCACGCACATTCTCACACCAGCTCATTTCATTGCGTATGCAAGTTTTCAGCTCGGTTTTGCAAATTAGTGGCACCAAGCATCAAAGCAGTGCTACCGTTCCTGTGTGGTTTCCCTTTATTTTATAGATTCACATCCCTGAAACGGCTTTATCAAATACACTGAAATTAACAGCATATTGTTTATTAGTTTAAGGCATCTGATTGTAATCAACCTGTAACCATATAACTGTGCACAGAATAGCCAAACTATTCCAAATACCAGCACCACAGTGTATTTTAATCCACTGTATCTGAGTATGGAATCACAGCTCTACAGCAGCTGATTGGAAAGCTCTATGTCAAATTGTGTCGAGTGCGGAGAGAATTATTGGGATACAGTTTCTAGCATATACTGCCTCAGCCATGCGCACAGTCTATTTGAACTTCTCTCATTAGGCAAACGCTTCAGAGACGTTCCTGTAGGGATCTCGCGGTTCAGAACCAGTTTCATCCCAAGAGCTATAAACGCACTCAATCAGTCCATCAAGTGCTCATTGTAGAACTATTTGTACTTATAAGTACAATCGCCTCACTGTAAACTTGCAGTTGTAATATTGCACAACCTGAGCCACTTATTGTATGCTTTCATATTGTATATTTTTCGTCGTTTTTTTATCATACTAGGGGGTTTTGCCCCCTGCTCGCTTCGCTCGCCAACCCTTGTGTTTGGTTAATCGAAAATACAATTTTAAATTTTTTTCTTTGCAATTGTTTCAATTACATTATTTGCACTTTTACTTTAAAGCTTCATTAAAAACAATATTTTTTGGAGACACATTGTGACAATGCCACGTATAACTGCCCTTGAGTGAATATTGTTTCTATTTCTCTAATAAATAATCTGACCTTTTCTAATGTTTGTCCCTGTGATTTATTGATTGTCAGAGCAAAAGCTATTCTCACAGTAAATTGTAAACATTTTAATACAAATGGCATATCATGATTTCCTTTGGTGTGTAATGTTATTCGCGGAATATATACATTACCTTTTTTTTTTTGCCTGTTAAAATTTGCATCGCTTCTCCATGATCATAAATATACACCTGACTGAAATGTGCATTCTTTCAAATTCAATTTGTCCTTGCTTTAACTGTTGAGGGACCACAGATTCTGATAGCGTTTGGTCTATTATTGTGTAAATCCACGTTTTGTGCATAAGAATGTTGCGAATGTGAAAAGACTCTACTCTTTGCCTTTTATTTCTGACCTCAATTTGTCCTGTTTTTTTTCAATTACACCTGGTTCTGATGATTAATCACCTTTTGTTTTGCGGTATTGCGATCTTTTCTATCTTTTCTTTGATACTGTAGCAACTGACATGAAAAAGTGTCACAAAAAGTTTTACTTGAACAATCGCTGGCTTCGTAATCCCAAACACAACTTTCTAGCACCCTCTCCAATCCCTCACCCCCCGCATCTCGCACCCCCTTACCACATCAATCAATACCCTGCTATCAGTCTTCCATGCTGTACTCTGTCCTCCCTCAATCGGACCAAACAGTCACTTAAAACCAAAAAGGCTGCACCCTGGTTGGGACGCTGCAATACTTTAGATTTTTACTGGTTTCGTAATCTCTTATCTGCCTTTTTTCATCTTAAACGCCTTTGGGTGTCTATTCTCCGTATTGTCCTGATACGCTTTATATGTGTTGAGAGCACAGGATGTGTGTGCACTACGTTGATTTTACACGACTGACTGTTTTTTGATGCATGTGCTCTTGTATGATATCATTTGTGAGTAGGGCGTGTCTTGCAAGAATCTCATGTTCCAAATCCCCACGAGATGGCCCTGGCACAGTCTCTTGGCACCAAGTCTCATGTTTATAGTCCCCGTGAGACACTCCGTGGCAAGTCTCTTTTGTCTCTCAGGTCTTTTAAATGTCTTTCGAGAACTTCCAAGAAAATCACGTATCGTCGCCTTGCTTTTGCATTTCAGGATTTCTTTTTATAATAGAGAGATTATTATTATTATTTCTATTGTTGTTTTATCATTTCATACGTTTATGGAGGATTTGCATATTGAATCTCATTGTACCATACAATAATAATAAAAGAATTAAATTCAATTCAATAGAAGAAAGCGCATATTTACATATGATGACGACTGGCTTCTAAGTTGATTTTGATTTCCAAGAGCTATCTTCTTGGAGCTCTTGATATCATTTTTAAGATGAAGTGTAGTAAAATATGTATTTTAGATTATACAGATACATTTTTAACTTCACTTTAATAACGTATACTGTTAATAATTAAATGTGTGAGCATAGTGGCACAGCGATAGCGATGAGCTGGCACTCCGTTCAGGGATTTTTCCTGCCTCACGCTGTATTCTTGCTGGGACTCTTGAGACGCTGGATGGACTAATTAAACATGTACTACGAAGATATTTCAATGTTCCTTAAAAGTTTTGAATAATCAGTGTTCTAAGCTTACAGATGGCTTGACATTTTTTAAAGAGCTGATTGTTTGGCGATTGGTTATTTGGAGAAAGAAAAGAAAGGACAGGAATTGGCGGTTAGTACATTTGAAAGAGACAGTACTGCTGCAATAAATTATTTTATCGAGGGTCGCAGTAAGCATCTTGCAGGAGGCAGGAACAATCTATGGATGGGGCACCAGCTCATTGCTACCACTGCACCACTGTGTTCCCATGTTTAATACATCCCTTAATTCCTATCATCATGAAAATTATATCAAGTACACATCTTAGTAGTTAAATTGTTCAGAGGGCTGTAACATCATGAATGTAATGTATGAAGGAAAGCCACAAGGTGGACCTTACGACAAATTCAAGAAGTATGTTTGAGGCTTGCATGGATCCCATAGAAATGAGGTGTTGCTTAAAAAATAATCACAAAGGGAGTGGGGAACTGTGAATGCCTCTGGCCCAAGGACTAACCATAGAGTTCCATTATATTTGAAGGTGTATTTAACAAAAATTGAAAACAAAGACGAGGCCAGAGGCAAAACAAAGAAATCAAAATAAAGGCATGCCCAAAGATTAGACTAGAAGTAACCAAAATCAATTCATAATTAAGGAAATGAAAATCAAAAACAAAGCCATAGTCCATATGCAACAATCAATAAGTAAAACAACTTATAAAAAGCAAAATTAAAAATACAAAGAAGAGCCATACCACAGATGGTTTAACTAATATAACAACGGCCATCTAATGGTTTACTCAGACTTTAACAGGCCTGGCCGCAGCCCCCCAACTTGAGTGTCAGGTAGCTCTGATCCCTTAGACTCAACATAAAAAGGATGAAGTTCTTAATATAAAAAACCAATACATTCATTATTAACATAATGTGACAGAACAGGCATCCTAGAATAATTAATAAAATACAACAGAAAAGAAATAAAAAAAAAACATATTTGATAACAAAACAATATTTAAAGGACAAAAAAGTGAAATAAAAACAAAGCGTATTTGCTCTAGGGCTGAAATCCTGGCTCTATCCTAACAGTGTGTTTACTAACTACATTGAATGTGTCATTAATATCCATCCTTCTTCCAACCCCACTTTATTCTGAGCAGGGCTGTGGGTAAGCTGGAGCCTATCCCAGCAAACATAGGGTGCAGGGAAGAAACAATCTCTGGACAGAATGTCAGTCCTTATGTCATTAATATACATTAGAAAAAAGGTAATGGTTCAAGGACAGACCCCTTGTTGTGAAGAGGTGACACACATATGACAAAAATTACCCACAAACAGATCAGGATCTTCATTGGATAAAGGCCTCACCCCCATGCTACCTGACCCCAAACTCTACAGACAAGGCTTTGGACTACACAGGCACAAAATGGAGAACAGGCCTATCAAGTTCAAAAATGCGCTTTAATTATTCCACATACATGAAATGCCTTTCAAGAAGGAAGATTAACCATTACACCTCTGGCTTGAGAGACTGGTCCAATGAAGAATCTTTACAAAATAGATACCATTCACTTAAATAACAAAAGTAAGAGCATGAAATAGGGCAAAATGGGAAAAAGGGTAAAAAAATTGGTGTTTGCCCAAAAAGACAACCCAAGGCTAACAAGTCCAAATCCAAAGAAAAGAGCAAAAAAAAATCCAGAAAACTAGAAAGACAAAAAAGTACTTAAATGTTACCAACACTCCAACAACGAATGAAACTCTAAGGGACCAGCTGCTCAGCATGCAATATAAAGTCCGCGGGCTCTCTCAACAGTGACATCATGGTGGACCCGCCTCTTGGGGTTCCACACACAAAATACAAGGAACATAAACAGACTTAGATACATAATACAGAAATACTAAACAAACATGACAACATTAAGAGAAAACACATAAAAAAAAGAATTCAAAAACAACAAGAACAGAAACAAATATAAGGCAGGGAACAAATCCTGCAGCAGTAACATTTCCCCCCTGAGGGTCTCCATTCACCTCTGTCGCTGGGTAATTCCCTCATCTAATGCCCTCTGCCAGTGAACTGAACCTCATTGTGGCCATTGCCTGGTCCTAGTACTGGTTCTACTCTTAATAAATGTGACACATGTAATTTATCAGCCCTGATTTTTCAAATTCCTTCTAGCCTTTTGGTGTGTTACTTCTGCAACTCCAAAAAGAAAAATAAGCAACCCAGCAGGCTGAAAAGAGAAACTTTTTTTATTTGCCCAACTAGCACATGGCAACAGCACGAGATATGTTGCACAATCTCAAATTATAGTGGAGCCCCTGGCTTCCTTTTATACTTTGTGGAGGTCCAGACTGGAAGTTTTGTGGGAGATGGTAGAGAAACAGACACATTTTGTTACAGCCTAGAATAAAGAAAGTTTTAACTTACATCAAGGCTTTGATAAATAAAAGCACTGCTCAAAAATGAATTCCTCTGCACAGCAACAGGCACACACACATACTGAACATTATTCTTTATAAACAGCTTCTTCAAAATAACACCACTATCTATTAAATGTACAGATCTTAGCAAATTAGACAATTTAGATTCTAAACTATAACATCTAGTCATTAGGACGAAGCTGTTTTCATTGACACATACTCTGCTTTACATTGGAGATGTGATTATGCACATGCCTACATCAGCATTATTATGTGCTAATGTTGATCATTCAGTGTTTTCTGGGAGCTTGTAGAAAAGCAGATGACATATTTTCTAAGACTTCTAAACTTCTATATAATCAAAGACTTGTGTAATCCAAACTCTGCACGTTAATGGAGGTAGGTGTTGAAATTCAGGTTTTGTAACTACTACAGTCTATTTGAAGTGAATAACAGATTGCACTGTATGAATAATTCTGAAGAGTATTAATGAAGTCATCCTCTTTGTTTTCTCTTATTTTATGCGTCCTTGCTCAAAAATGGGATCATTCAAGTGTAACATTGTTCTGTGAATTAAATCAGCCTAATTCACCTAACTCGCTGTCATGTCCCGTCCTGGCCACAGAGAGTCAGGTCTAGGGATAAAACTGGAGTTTTCTGTTAGGACAACTTTACTTTTTTTTCAACTGTGAGACAGCAGTTGAGAAGATGATTGCTTATGATGAATAGAGGAACAACATGTTTATTTAGGGGAATCAAGTGAGCAGGTCGCCTCAAGCTCTGTTAAACTGAATGGGAATTGTATGTAAACTTCCAACTTCAGGTCTCTCCATCGATGTTCTATGGGGTTTACGTCTGGGCCTTGACTGAGCCAGTTAAGGACAGCCAGCATTGTCTTGGCTGTATGCTTTGGGTCAAGGACGTGCTGAAAGGTGAACTGTCACCCCAGGGCCTCTCTGTATTTGGCTGCCTTCTTCCATGCCTCAGTTCTGACCAGTCCCCCTGTCCCTGGCACAGGGAAGCACTCCTGTAGCATGATGTTGCCACCACCATGCTTCACCATTGGGAAGGCAAGCACTCGAGTGCTGTCCGTTCAGCAATAATAAAAGTGATTTGCCACTTCTAAAGTTCCTGCAGCACCAATGTAAAGCATTATGTGCTTTCGTTTAGTTCTTTATACAAGACTGAGAGTATTTTCTTTGTTTCAGTAATTTGACCGTTCAGTGATTTTATGGCTAAGGGTTAGTGTTAAGCAGTGTTCTTCACTTAATAGTAATGGACAAATTAGCACTAGCATTGTAATGTAGATCGTCTAATGTCTATGTTCTTTACCATCAAACTGAATGAAGCATTGAGCCCAGTTCCTGCTTTTTAGCATGCCAGGCATGAATACTGTTACTTTTACAGTAGCTTTACTGCTGTTTATCTCTCTTTTTTATCATTGTCTTAAAACATAAACTCAGTCTGTACAGAAGAAAGTCTTCTCTAGTCATTTAAAGAGAATTGTAGGATACTGAAATTTTAAAAGTTATTTTGGTTAGTTTTCCATTTTTTAGGTTATGGGCATAAAATGCAAAAACACATTATGGTGGTTACATCTGTCTATTCAAAAGAAACAACTCGGCTCCCAGTGGTTTGATCTCATGAAATTTACTCTTAATGGAAAGTTTTTAGGAAAGTTCAGTTTTTGTTGATATCTCAAAATCATTGTACAAATTCTTGAAATTTCCAAAACTCCCATTTAAAAAGTGTTGGTGAATTTTCTAAATCATCAATCGCTCTTTTTTTCCTGTATGTAGCACATGAATAGAAAAAAAGTGGGATCAAAGGTGTGACTCTTGACCAATGAATTAGTGGTGGTGGGATTTCAATCAAAAAGCGAGATCCCATTTGAATACATTTCTATTTTGTGCATTTGTCTGATTTTTTGGAAGTATTTCTTTAATCAAATCAATCAAATCAAATCAAAATCTTTTATGGTCATTGTAGCAATGAGACACTGTACAATTTCCAATTGCAATTTTCCAATGCAAAAATAGAACAAAAATAAATCAAAACACAATTACTCAAGTTAAAACTAAAATAAAAAGGGAACAAAATAGTCGATAACAGCAGAACAATGTTTTTCACTCATACATACGTTATATTACACTTGTCCCTTATCCAATGTTGACTTAGAGCTGTATTGTAAACACGAGAGTGTATTGTATTTTAAACATGAAGGTGCACTCGGTCAGATTGACCACTTAGCAGCATTCAGCATGGTGATGGCTGAAGGATACAAACTGTTTCTCAGTCTATTTGTCTTAGTCTTTATGGATCTGAAACGTCTGCCTGAAGGCAGGCGTTCAAACAATGCATGTCGTGAGTGTGATGGGTCCTGAAGAATTCTCTTGACGTTCCTGATACAACAGGAACTATGTAGTTCTTCTAGTGAGGGGAGAGGAGAGCCGACTATCCACTGGGTGACATTAATGACTCTGTGGAACTCTTTCTTCTGTGCTACTGTGCAGCTGGAGAACCACACACAGAGACAGTAGGCCAGGATGCTCTCTACTGTGCAGCGGTAAAAATACACCAGCAGTTTCTCAGGGATGTTGTTGTTCCTGAGCACCCTCAGGAAGTAGAGTCTCTTTTGGGCCTTCTTCACTACCTCACAGTGTGTGTTCTCCAGGTCAAGTCCTCCCTAATGGTGACTCACAAGAAGCAGAAGTCTGAGACCCTCCCCACACAGTCCCCGTTAATGATGGGTGGCTGGGTGTTGTCTGCCTTCTTCCTGAAGTCCACAATGAGCTCCTTGGTCTTGGATCTATCTAGGAGCAAGTTGTTATTCCTACACCACGTTTCCAGCCGCTCCACCTCATCCCTGTATTTTATCAAAAACGCAAGCATTTGGCAAGTCATGAGCACACGACTGGATGACTTAATATGTTGATTATGCAACATGAGTAATGTGAGACCTTTTCATTGACATTTTTAAAATTGCTTTCTGTTTCCCATCTTTGGTCTCTATAAACATCCATTCCATCAGAAGCTTTATCTCTGTTCTCTGTGAAAAAAACATTAATGTTTTTTCTGGAATCACTATCCTCTTTAATAAAACCCCTGTGTGCGTCCAGGTGTCTGTTTGTGTGTGTCTTCTGGTGAAGTGCGCATGCGCGGGGCCGCACGGCACGTTTTCAGTCTCTTCCTGTGCATTCCCTGTGCAGAGAGAGAGAGACACACACAGGCGTGTGGGCGAGAGAGAGACACACACACACACAGGCACTCGAGCGAGGGAGAGAGACACACACACACACAGGCACGTGAGAGACACACACACACACACACACACACGCACGCGCGCGAGAGAGAGAGACACACACACAGGCGCGCGCGTGCGAGACACACACACAGGCGTGTGAGAGAAAGACACACACACACACACACACGAGAGAGACACACACACACACACACAGGCCAGCGCGTGCATTGTTGCAATTTTACTTTTCTTGGTTGTTTATTAAATTACTGATTTTTCAAAAGTTCATTTTTTCCCTGTGCTTAAAACTCATTAAAAAAGTGTTTTTAGCGAGCGGTTCATAACACTATAGCGCAAACTCTTGCAGTGTTCGTTTTCTCTGTTGTTGAAGGTTTCCTTAGTGTTATTCAATGTTTTTACATTTAGTTTATTATTACACTGTGCATTCAATGGTATAATTAACTATATTTGTACTTAAAAACTTACAAAAAATATATCTACATACAGTTCGTACGGTCTGGAACGGATTAATTGTATTACATACAATCCTATGGGGGAAATGACTTTGGTTCTCGACCGAAACGGGTTACAACAGTTTTGGAACAAATTATAGTCATAAACCGAGGTTCCACTGTATTACTGTCAGAGAAAATTACAGGCATTTTACGGAAATACAAACCAGTATTACTGTGAGAGAAAATTAAAGACACACAATACAGTGACGCATATTACAGCCACATACAAGGTCCCATGCCATTTAATATAGACTGTTCCTGCTAATGTTTATGCACTACTGTTCTAGCACCCGTTATTGTAACGGGCTTAATGCCTAGTAGAATATAAAGGGAAAATAACATAAGAAATCTATTGTTTTTGGTTGCATTCCTTTAAAATGGGGTGCATTCTTAATTATTAAATAATTTATAGTTTCAAATTTACCTTGAGAGATGTTATTTTAACTTGGAAGCATTCCTTTTTTTATATGTCTGACAGCTGCCCTGAAAAGCAAAACAAATGTATATATATATATATATGCAAAGTTGACTGACTGACTCACTGACTGATCAACAAAAATGCTATTTTCTCTTTTGGCTAAAAAGCTGAAATTTGGCAGGATGGCACGTCAATGTCAGTTGTTATCCATTAACAAAGGTCAGTTTGTTATATTAATATTTAGGGGTTAAAAAAAACCCAGGATGAGATCGAAAATTAGTGGACATGTGTTTTTTGATTTGTTGATATTTGCCATTAATCATGCTCTAATGAGTGGGACGTTCTAACACACCGCATCCCTGGTTTTGCTACAGCACTGACATGCAGTCACATAGGAATGGGATGTGCCTCTTTAGGCAAATGAAAACAATCTGCAGAAGCGAAGTGAATGGAGCAAAGTTTGTCAAAGCATGAAGAACATGCGTTTAGCAAAAGTTTGCTGGCACTGTGGCTATAAGTGTAGTCAATCTCACGCAACTGATCCAGTAAGAAGGGTATTTAATATACAGTATATTACCACCCTCATCCCATTCATCTTATCTGCAACCTTGTGCAAACGCTGAAGTGGTGGCTACAATTCCCGTCAGTCACCGTGCTGCTCCAGATGATTACCATGTCATCAAAAGTAGCAACTGCTGCACTTTATTTCTCCACAACCATTTTGGGATAACAATTTCATGGTCTTGCTGGATTACAGCATTTGTCTTAGAGCGACTGAATGCCTCAATAGGGTGTCATGGCATAAAGCAACCCTCACTATTTAGCAGAAGACGCAAGGTTCAATAGTAAAAAGGTAGTGCTGCACAAATGGGCGTCCTGTGACGGTTTGCCCAGTGAACTTCCTCTCCAGGCTCCTCCTCTCTGCCTTTCCAAAAGCAGGCCCCCTTTTTGAAGTAAGCGTATCCCGTTGAGTTACAAAACAGAGCTTTATGCAAGGACCCACAGACACAGCTTGGCCCCTGTCTCCCCATAAAGTGATATTATTCAGTCCTCAACAGATATATTTTCAAGGAGAGCAAGGTAACAGAAACAGTTTGGAACAGAAAGAACACAATATGTAGGGCCCGCTTCAATTTGTTGCTTCAATGTAGATTTTAACTGACTATTGGATACTTTCTTCAATGATTTCTTCTTTATGAAATTTAAAATAAAATTCATTGTATACCCTCAAAAACTAACTAAACTATATTGATTGATGCAATGGATGTTTACATCACTTTCAGCAGGTTAATGTCTATGAAAGCACTTCAGCCACCATAAACCTAAAATAAAAAATTTTATTTTTGAGTGGAGTATTCTTTTAAAACAGAGAAACTTTCTGTGCAACCTTAATTACTGCAAAATTTAACAATATAATATTATAAAATGCTATTAAAACATACATTTTATGTACTCTATGACTCATTGTTACAAAAATGTGATCCGTCTATCCATTATCCAACCCGCTATATTCTAACTACAGGGTCATGGGGGTCTGCTGGAGCCAATCCCAGCCAACACGGGGCACAAGGGAGGAAACGAACCCCGGGCAGGGTGCGCACACACACAAACACACACACTAGGGACAGTTTAGAATCGCCAATGCACCTAACCTGCATGTCTTTGGACTGTGGGAGGAAACCCACGCAGACATGGGGTGTACATGCAAACTCCATGCAGGGAGGACCCAGGAAGCGAACCTGGGTCACCTAACTACAAGGTTGCAGCGCTACCCACTGTGCCGCCCCAAATATGTGATATGTCTTTAAATCAATAAACACAAATTAAAAATATCCATTTATGTTATAGCATTCATATGTTTTCTATTTTTTTCTGTATCCCTTTGCAATTCTCTATTTATTTGATGCCAACAACCGTACCTGCAAACACTTAGCATTTTCATGCCATTCCAGAAGAGACTGCAGTGCAGTTGCCTATACTGATTTAAGTCTCCTTATAGTTGTAATTTTCAGTTATTCTCACCTGCACTAGCGCCAAAATTGTGCATGTTGATAAACACATAAGAAAAAATATGGCTTAGTTCAAGGTAAAGAATAAAGTTGCCAAACAAAAAGAAGTCGTAGAACTATTCAGTCATCTTTTTATGTGTTTTCCTTAGACAAACACTGAACACCTGTATTTTATATTCATGATCAGATGACACTATAAAAAATGAAAATGAAATTCTTTTATCTTTTTAAGTTCTTTTTATCGAGTTTCTTGTCCATCATTTCTGTTTCTTGGATCTTCACTGTTCTCAGGTGGCTTGGTCAGAGAAAAGATTGGATGGCATTTGGGAAGATGGCACACAGTGATTGACTCATGAAGACACAATAGACAGCAGCCACTAAGTATAGTGTGTCCCCCTTTTATCAACTTGATTCATTTTCTGCTCAATAAATCCAACAACTTTAAGATGTGCCTCTTACTCTCACTGTAATCAGACAGGAGAATTCTAGACTTGCAGCTGTTCTTGTTTTCATAATTTCTCTCTGGATGCGTACATTTCAAAAAGTCCTGGTTTTACTGCTCATTATAATGCCTGATATTCAGAATACACACTAAAATATTATGTCTGTGAGAAAACAAACTAAATCTGCATTTAAAATATGCATATAAAATACAGCAAAACTGATACACATTTGCATTTCCAATTAAATCATAGTGATGTACTTATTTTTTTGATATATATTTTGTTAATCCCTGAAGGAAAATTAACTTTTTACAGGACGTTCTTTGGTAGGTTTGAGCACGGGGTCAGCCTTTGTATAGCGCCCCTGAAGCAATTTTCAACGTGGCAGGATCCCTTCTGGCTGTACCAGGATTTGAACTGTCAACCCTCCAGTTGCCAGCGCAGACCCTTTGCCTCAGTGACACAACTCCAATATATCAATGTATTATTGATTACATTTGCTGTACACAAAAATTATAGGTTCACAGATAAAAAGAAAAGCACCATTCATTCATATTGCTGCAAAATACAAGTTAAAACTTCTATGTAATGCCACCTTTATGTCTCAAGGTGCTTAATAAAAAAGTGGAGACTGCTGTCTATAAGAAGGCTCTCATGGAGTTCAGATGAGAATGTATAGCATTTCTTAATTTGCAGAGTTATGCACAAATGTCCATGGAGTTAGAAATAATTTAAAAAATCAACTGCTTTCATAATTTTTTCTAATTACATTACCTCATCTAATATACCATGTCATGTGACTCTTAATATGCAGAACGTTATTATCTCCTCCAATCAATTAACTCCACCAGTAATTTCTGACTCATGTTAGTTCTCCCATTATTCTGAACATCGCTTCGTTAAGAGGGGTGCTTTGCAGATTGTCTTATCGATCTCATCACTGCTTCATAGGAGGGGTGTGTGGGCTTTCCCATAAGTTTATCTCACCATACTAGAGGTATGTTTGTTACTTATTTACCTCATTCTAACCTTGGAAAATTTGGTAATTTCTCTTAAGATGAGGCAGAGACCTCTTGTGCTTTCAGCTTTAAGTTTCAGTTAGTTAACCATTGAGTTATATTTAGTTCTTTTCCTTATGTGTAATAATTCCTTCTATTATAGTTTCATATATATGTATACTAGCAAAATACCCGCGCTTCGCAGCGGTGAAGTAATGCCTTAATATTTTTATTAAGAAGAAAAGTAAACCTTTTTAAACTGAGGGAAAATATACCAATAATTATTTGTTAAGGATCTCTTTGTATACCACATTGTCAGTTCGGCCCTCCAGTTGTAATACGACCAAGCTGTGCGCTGAGCTTACTCTTGAGCATGCAACGTACAGTTGGTCATGTGAAAAGCAATCTTGCCACAAATCAATGCCAACCTTTTGTAGGGTCTGTCCCTGAGACTTATTAATTGTCATTGTGAAGCAGAGCCTTACTGGAAATTGGAGGCGTTTGAATTGAAATGGGAGATCAGAGGGTATAACGGGGATGCGAGGAATAAAAACTCTCTCCCCTGAGCCACTGCCAGTAAAAATAATTGCCTCAATTAGGTTCTTTTGCAGACATGTGATCTGAAGTCTCCTGCCGTTACAAAGTTTCGGTGGCTATAAGTTTCTCTGTAACATTATTGGTGCCCAAACCTTCAAAATTAGATTATGCTCAGGAGTGCCTGGAGGATTCAGAGTGTGGAGAAACTCTACCGGATAGTGCACCGCATCTTCCACTTCTACAACTGAATCCACAGACTGATATGTTTTCGGTTGTAAATGGTAGTTCTTGAAGTAAAATGTGGTTTATAGTCGTAGTCATGTCATTTCTTGGTGTCAGGATAGTTCTCTCCCTCAACCATGACACATCGTTTTCGTTGGAAAGTTCAATATGGCGGCCGACAGTGGTGTCTTACCACCGAAATTAGTACGTACATCTGGTTTCAGTTAGCGTAGGGAAGCCGCCTACCAAATTTCGTAAAGATGGGGCCATAAATAAGAAAGTTTAACATGGCAGACGTTGTTGACCGTTATGACCGTTACGCGTAGAATTTCGAAATGAAACCTGTATAACTTTTGTAAGTAAGCTGTAAGGAATGACCCAGCCAAATTTCAGCCTTCTACCTACACGGGAAGTTGGAGAATTAGTGATGAGTGGGTGAGTCAGTGAGTGAGTCATAAATATAATTGTGTGTGTGTGTGTGTGTATGTATATGTGTGTGTATGTATGTATATATATATATATATATATATATATATATATATATATATATATATATATATATATATATATATATATATATATATATATATATATATATATATACAGTGCATCCGGAAAGTATTCACAGCACATCATTTTTCCACATTTTGTTATGTTACAGCCTTATTCCAAAATGGATTAAATTCATTTTTTCCTCAGAATTCTACACACAACATCCCATAATGACAACGTGAAAAAAGTTTACTTGAGATTTTTGCAAATTTATTAAAAATAAAAAAACTGAGAAAGCACATGTACATAAGAATTCACAGCCTTTGCCATGAAGCTCAAAACTGGGCTCAGGTTCATCCTGTTTTCCCTGATCATCCTTGAGATGTTTCTGCAGCTTAACTGGAGTCCACCAGTGGTGAATTCAGTTGATTGGACATGATTTGGAAAGGCACACACCTGTCTATATAAGGTCCCACAGTTGACAGTTCATGTCAGAGCACAAACCAAGCATGAAGTCAAAGGAATTGTCTGTAGACCTCCGAGACAGGATTGTCTCGAGGCACAAATCTGGGGAAGGTTACAGAAAATTTCTGCTGCTTTAAAGGCCCCAATGAGCACAGTGGCCTCCATCATCCGCAAGTGGAAGAAGTTCAAAACCACCAGGACTCTTCCTAGAGCTGGCCGGCCATCTAAACTGAGCGATCAGGGGAGAAGGGCCTTAGTCAGGGAGGTGACCAAGAACCCGATGGTCACTTTGTCAGAGCTCCAGAGGTCTTCTGTGGAGAGAGAAGAACCTTCCAGAAGGACAGCCATCTCTACAGCAATCCACCAATCAGGCCTGTATGGTAGAGTGGCCAGACGGAAGCCACTCCTTAGTAAAAGGCACATGGCAGCCCACCTGGAGTTTGCCAGAAGGCACTTGAAGGACTCTCAGACCATGAGAAACATTATTCTCTGGTCTGATGAGACAAAGATTGAACTCTTTGGTGTGAATGCCAGGTGTCACGTTTGGAGGAAACCGGGCACCGCTCATCACCAGGCCAATACCATCCCTACAGTGAAGCATGGTGGTGGCAGCATCATGCTGTGGGGATGTTGTTCAGCGGCAGGAACTGGGAGACTAGTCAGGATAAAGGGAAAGATGGCTACAGCAATGTACAGAGACATCCTGGATGAAAACCTGCTCCAGAGCGCTCTTGACCTCAGACTGGGGCGACGGTTCATCTTTCAGCAGGACAACGACCCTAAGCACACAGCCAAGATATCAAAGGAGTGGCTTCAGGACAACTCTGTGAATGTCCTTGAGTGGCCCAGCCAGAGCCCAGACTTGAATCCAATTGAACATCTCTGGAGAGATCTTAAAATGGCTGTGCACCGACGCTTCCCATCCAACCTGATGGAGCTTGAGCGGTGCTGCAAAGAGGAATGGCCGAAACTGGCCAAGGATAGGTGTGCCAAGCTTGTGGCATCATATTCAAAAAGACTTGAGGCTGTAATTGCTGCCAGAGGTGCATCGACAAAGTATTGAATAAAGGCTGTGAATACTTATGTACATGTGATTTCTCAGTTTTTTTATTTTTAATAAATTTGCAAAAACCTCAAGTAAACTTTTTCACGTTGTCATTATGGGGTGTTGTGTGTAGAATTCTGAGGGAAAAAAATGAATTTAATCAATTTTAGAATAAGGCTGTAACATAACAAAATGTGGAAAAAGTGATGCGCTGTGAATACATTCTGGATGCACTGTATATATATATATATAAATATATATGTTGAGTTAGACATGTGCATAGTCATTCGCCGCAATGTCGCAGTTCGAACAACGTGCTAATGTCAAGTTCGTGTGCAAATAAGGGACTCAGACATTAGCGGCTAGCCTGGCAGGGACGCCCCTTCTACATCTGTTCCGGGGGAGCAACTATGGGCAGCTCAGTACCTTCCCCCGTGATGCTTGGTGGAAGCCTCCCTGGCCGACGGCGATTCCCCAACCTCCCGCAGGGCTCCATGGGAGATGGAGTCCTCCACAGCCTGGTTGGGCCCCAGGGTGGCCGCTAGGGGGGTCTGTCTGGTTTCAACAGCCTGGCTGGACGAATCTTCAGCCCCACCCAGAAGTGCAATTAGGACCAGGTGGTCAATCACCTGGAACGCTTCCGGGTGGGCTATAAAAAGGGTCAGCAACCACCACTCAAGGAGCCAGGGTCAGGAGGAGGAAGACTACGCTTGAGGAGGAGTGGTGGTAAAGGAAAAGGATTGTCAGTGTGTTTGCTGTGCTTTATAGTGCTTGAGCACTGTGTATTGCCTGTGGGTCACGGGGAAGACGTGCACCCACGGATGAAGAAAAAATAAAGTCTTGTTTAGTTTATACGTGCCTATGTCCATCTGTGTCAGGTCGGGCGCCTATATAGCGCCTTTGTTACAATAAATATTGCATAGTTTACTGTCAAAAACAGTAAACTATGCAACATTCCACGATTTGCTTCTCGCAACTGAAAGAGGGCCCTGTGGCGGATGTTTGCCAAATGGGAGGTGACCACCCATACAACCACATTTAGTCATCTCAGACATGGTCATTTTATAAGTAAAGAAAAGCTTATATACACATGCTGATTGTTAGTTATTCAAAAAAGTTTAATAATTGACGTGTCCTTGAGTGAAAATTGTCAAGATATTTACACATTAAACTTTTTATCTTACAATATAAATAATTCTCAATGTCACTAAAACCTTTAAGGATTACAATGTTGTATCCAGGTTTTTACAAGATTCTGTTTTAAAATTCTGAATATTAAAATGTACAATAGGTGAATGTGAGTGCATTGCCAAGTATAAAAGTCTTGAAGTATTTAAAAAAAGAGTTTCTTTTTTAGTAGAGGTGAAACACCTGTAAGAAGCCTGTTCTTATGTCCTAGGGCCATGTATTCCCCCTGTACACAAGGTAACAGAATCCTTCGGGTGAAACTCCTATTTATAACCCCACAGAGCATATTTGGAGCTGAAGTCCTGAAAGGCAGCCCTGTTGGGGTACTTAGATGCTACCAGGGGGTGCTGCAGGGGAATGCTGTCCCTACTTTGGGTGCTTCCAATGTGCAACGCCTTGACTCCGGAAGTACTCCCAGGTCTGGCATAAGAGATGCTGCCTCAACTGCACGGATGAGTCAGAGTCAGGAGGTAGTGGTTGAAGGAGACGGTGACCGATTGTGCATTATTATTGTTCTGGGCTGATTGAACCGTGTAAAGAAATTATTGTACCTTTTAGTTTACCTAAAATTGTGTTTGATTGAGTTGTGTCTGGTGCTCAGGGCTCCCCCTGTTGGTTACTACAGTTTTCTATTTGAAATACCTATCTATTGCAGTACAAAATACAATTCTTCTCACTTCTGTAGTGATAAAACTACACTATGTAATTAGTCTTCGTTTTTTTCATGTATTATTATTTTATTCTATTGTAAAAAATCTGACATTTGATAAATGTAAATAAGGGCAACTAGGTAGACCAGTAGTTAGCACTGCTGTCTGTAGGGGCCTTGGGTTTAAATCCTGGCCGTAACCCTCCCTGTGTTCTTCTTAAACCCCATCTGTCCCTTGGCCTGGTATGCTTAAGTCTCAGTGTGTGCATGAGTACCCTCTGTGATAGACTGGTGTCCTGCCCAGGGTTGGTTCCCACTCTTCAGCATATGCTACCTCAAGAGGCACTGGGCTCCTGTGACCTAGAATAGCATGAATGAAAATCAATGATATACTATTATATAACCATTATGCTTTTTTTATTGTTATCATAATCAAGCTTCCTAGTTTCTAAATTATACCTGTATCCATGAATATATATATATTTATGAATCATGGAATATGTTACCAAAGTAAAAATGTTTAATTTAAAATGGAACAAAGATTAAAATATTGCATTTGAATTAGTGTCATGAAAGGGAATTTCAGTCATCGTTTCATTCTCCTTTTTATTGGTGGAACACCATCAGTGTACACTTTGCCAAAAGCCTTTGCACACCAAGTGTGCAAACATTACTGCCACGGTTGACCTTACCCACCATTTTTATGTACAAATCCAAGTGTCTTAAGTTATTTTCCCCTCTAGGAATGTCTTCTTATTTTTAGTTTACAACTTTGAACTACTATTTCTGTATTTTAGTCTCCCCAGGGCAAAATTTATTCAAGCATTCCTCCCCAGTGGATGGCACAGTCATTTATAAAAGTCATTCCTCTTACCAGATATATGTGTGCAACTAATAAGTGCCTGTAGAGATATTTATAATGTCCACCCACACATCCGTATCCTGACCCAGCATGAGCCAATTGTGGGGTTGCAACGGCAGAAACTAGCAGTACATGGTGTCAGTCCACTGCAGAGTATACCTTTAAAATAGTAATATTACACAATATTAATATACTGTGCTGTTTTACAGAGGAAAAAATGACATAATATATACAGCATAGGTAAGCATGCCTTCATTTTGGTTGCAAAAATAAGTTAATTCATGAAATAACTGCAGGCATGTATTTTTTGCTCTTTATGATATGATGTCCTGAATGAAATCTATTCCTTGTTCTTGGTAATTTCAGTTTGATATCTGTGTGAAGCTTCAGCCATTTATAAATGACATCTTCACCCAGAAACTCTATAAAACAAAACAATAATCTGTAATTCTTCTTAAAAGTATTAATTGAAATATTACAAATCTTGATCTGATGAAGTAAAAATTTGTGCATTACAATATGTAGATTACAATTTATTTTTATGAAAAAAAAAAAAGAATTTTAGTCATTAGTCTGTAAAATATTTGAAATCAGATTGAAGTACTAAAGAATTCTAAGCATCTGGAAAAAATCAGATAACAAAACAAATCTTTGTTTCTAGGTTCAAATGATGACTAATTTTAGGTAAACAAGAAAGGCACGGTGACCACAACAATGCAAGTTTAATGTCCATACCAGCATTTCCTAAACTGTCTGTAATCAATCTATCAGTCCTGGGTGCGATGTATGTTCACTCCAAAGTGCACATACACACAAACAGACACACACACACTCACACCATGCACATTTACAGACTTCGGTAAAACAGACAGCTAGTCTTTTGAGAAAGAGAGGAAAACAGTCCGTGGTGGAATCTCGCAGTGACATGAGGTAGACAGGTAGACTTCAGGCTGATGACAATAGGAATCAAGTCGGGCCCTCAGCTCTGTCACGAAGGAACACTAACCCCTGCACCACTGACAATGTCAGTAGCCTCTACGCATTGTGTCAGTTCTTGATGAAGATGGATAAAAAGACAGAGTCTGATGGATAATCTAAAAAATAAGTCCAAGAAAAAGTTCATCAGAAGTAAATATAATACGAAAGTATTTAGTTTTTTTTATTATTCATTATTTAGGAACACAACTTGTATTTTCCAGATGTCACCCATTGTATTTGTAAGTAGAATGACTTCTAAGCTCAAATCACACATAGAGGGTTTGAGGAGCAATCGGTAGGCATTTTCCCACCACAGGAACTTTGTTTTCAAGAACAAGTGAGTTCCTGTACAATGTAGGCCCTGGACCATTTGTGGTACATAGTACTTTTGTGTGTTGCATTCCCACCACACAACAGGAACTGTAAACTTTATACAAAATATAAAGAAGATTGATGTGGTGTGAAGTTAGGCATTACTGAGAGTTCATGGGGGAGATTGTTGCTTTGATGCAGAGTGTGGTGTAGTGCTCCATGTAGGCAGCTATGAAGAGTGATGCCATGCAAAGTGCAGTGCAATTGGAAGTTCACAAGGGAGGTTATTACCTCGATGCAGAGTGTGGCACAACGCATCATGGAGACAGCTATGAAGGCTGATGCTGTGCAAACTGCAGTGCAATCAGGAGTTGACAGGGGAGATTATTGTTTTGATGCGGAGTGTGGTGCAGCACACCATGGAGGAATATGGTGTGAACTGTGGTGCAATTGGGATTTCACAGGGACAGTTTTGCTTTGATAATCCCTTGTGTTGTCAGCTTGTTATGTTGGAGTCATTTGTATGTACAAGTGAGCTTAGGAGCTATGTTGGAGGGGATCAAGCTCCTGGCAGGTTCAACTATTCTGGGCAGGTCTCAAGCAAGGTGCCAGACTAAGAACAACATCTGGTCCTCCAGGTTGGGTGTTGGGCATGGGGGCAACAACCCCATCCTTTAAAAACACCATTCTGTTACAGAAACCAACTGGCAGTATGACCACTTCTGATGAAAGCCACCAGTTGGAAGTCTGCTCAAGCCCAAACACAAGATCAACATTGGAGCATCCTTCTTCTTGGAAGGACAACGACCTAGTGGTCGGAGTCACCATCTTCCAAAACAAGGAAATCCACATGCTGACATGGAAATCACCTGATGGTGACATCCTGATCAACAGAAAGTGGTGCAGGTCCCTCCAAGATATCAGGGTGTGTTGAGGTTTGGATGTCAACAATGACCACTACCTAGTGAAAGTATCATCAAAGTCAAGTTTTGCAAGGTGAAACAGAAGAGTCAGAGGTGTAAATAGCAACAGTAGATGTTGCCAATACCATCCACCAATAGGGAATTTGTACTGGAACTGAGAAATATTAACACCAAGTGGAAGGACATCAAGAACACCTTTTTTGATACATCTATAGAGATCTTAGGCTACAGGAAGAGGAAACACAAGGAGTGGTTAACATTTGTTACTTGGGATAAAAATACAAGAAAGGAGACAACTTAAAGCCAAGATGTTCAGTACTAAGTCACCAAGGGCAAGTCCAGCAAGCCTACAAGTCCAAAGATACAGAAGTGAAGAAAAGTGCCAAGAAGGATAAAAGAGCCTTTGTAACTGATGTGTGTGCAGCAGAGAGAGAGGTGAACGTAGTGCTATATATAAGATCACTAAACAGCTGTGTGATGGTAACAAGAACCAACTTGCCCCAATTAAAGACAAGAATAGCGACACCCCATCAAGAATGGGAAGGTAGCTGGAATTGACACCATCAAAGCAGACCTCATCACATCTATCAGAGTACTCACTGACCTATTCAAGAACATCTGGCAGAAAGATTTAATCCCCAAAGACTGGTCCAAAGACATAATTATCAAGCTTTCCAAGAAGGGCAACCTATAAAATTGTGACAACTGGAGGGGCAGCCCACTGCTTTAAATACCATCGAAAGTATTTCTCAGAATTCATCTGGCCAGAATTTAAATAGCCATCAACACCAGGCTGTGACAAGAGAAAGCTGTTTTCGGGAAGGGGAGAGGTTGAGTAGACCAGATTTTTGCCCTAAGAAAATCAATGAGCAATATCTGGAGTGGAATGCCTCCTTATACGTCAACTTCATTGACTTCTAAAAGGCCTTTGACAGCCTACACCGTGACACCTTATGGAAGATCCTCCATGCATGCAGAATCCCTCAGAAGAGGGCTAAGTAAGAGGCTTACTCTGGTCACGCTGATTGAACTATTCTATCGCAGTTCAAGTGTCGTCAGTGATGGCAACCTATCTGATTGATTTGCAGTGAAGTCAAGGGTGCTACAAGGATGCAGAATTTCATCAGCCATGTTCCTGTTACTCATTGACTGGATCGGGAAACAGACAACATCAGGCAAGCCCAGAGGCATACAGTCAACTCTCTTCCAACAGCTAGAAGACCTTGATTTTACTGGTCACATAGCTCTTTTGTCATTTATGCATGTCCACCTACAAGAGAAAACTGAAAACCAATAGACTGGACACTTTGCAAATAAAATGGGCTCAACGTAAGCACCACCAAATCCAAGTGGTGTGCATCAATGCACATTCTCATGAACCCTTTATTCTGAATGGAAGCCCACTTGAAGATGTTGAGGAGTTCATCTATCTTCAGCTAAGGATATTAAGGCAAGAATAGGTAAAGCCTGCAGTGCATTTGCTAGACTCCAGCCCATCTGAAAATCTGCACAATACAGACTCAGAACAAAGATGCAACATCAAATCTGTTCTGCTGTACAGGTCAGAATGCTGACATGTCATTAAGAGTGACATGAAGAAGATTGAGGTATTCTACAATAACTGCCTCAGTAGAATCTGCTGTATCTTCTGGCCAGAGAAGATCTCAAATGTTGAGTTATATAAGAAGACCAACTCACATAGTGTGATGTTGTAGACGAAGCACCATAGAATTAAATGGATTGGTCATGTCCTCTAGTTATACCAGAACTGTAAGTAGCTATGAGTTGGAAACCACTTGGGAAAAGGAAGCGAGGAAGACTGAAAACAACCGGGAGGAGGACTGTAGAAGCTGAGCTGAAAGAATTACACCTGTCTTGGGGTGAAGCACAAAATGCTGTAAATAACAGAACAAGACTGAAGCAGATTGTCAAAGCCTCATGTTCTGTAGATAACTAAGAGACATAAGAAGAAGAAGAACTTTTATGTGGTGCATGATGTGGCACTCCTTGGAGGTGGCTAATAAGAGTGATGCAGTACGAAGTGCAGTGCAATCGGGTGTTTACAGGGAAGATTATTGCTTTGGTGTGGTGCATGGTGCTTCACTGATAGCACTCCAAAGCCCAAACTGTAAGATGGTGCCAGTGCTTCTGGTCAACCAATCAGCATAATTCATCACCTGAGCACTACCCATGATAAATCCTGGATGACTGAGAAGTACATACCTTGCAGTAGGAACTACAAAAGTACCAGGAAATTTTCTGCAATGGAAATTTTCTAAAAAGTCCCTGGTTCCTGAAAAAGGTTGTGCAATGGGAAAACGCCTAGTGTCTGCATGGCCTTTGATGGTTTTCCGACTTTAAATGTGAAGTATATCTGCATGTTTTGTTAGCGAAGTTGGTGTGAACAGATCAGAAATAGACAAGCCAAAAAGGGATTTGGATCTAGACGGATATCCCCAGTTAACTGCCTGGTGACAAAAAAATGAAAGAAAAGGAAGAAAAATCAGTGTTTTCTGGCAGTTATTTAAAACTCCTGTGCTGGTAACACAGGTTGATATAGACAATTTGTTGAGATGTCTCCAGGTCTATGAAACCTGGAAACTGGAAGAAGAGGTGCTAGCAAGGAATCAAAGACAGGTTCAAAAGGGCCTTTGTCTTTGAAAAATCAGATAAATCCTTCTCTATGTTACCTTCAAATCAGTCCCCATAATGCTTACTATATTCTCTTGTACAGGGTGGTCCAGATCTAATTATGCAGATCCAGATCATCTGGATGACTTTGATTTATGCAGGGACGATTCCAGTTCGGCGCGAAGACGATTCTTCACGTCGTCAGTTCGCACACTTCTCGATGGTCCGGGATTTTTTGGCGGATTTTCTGTGTAATAAACCTAATAAGTTATAGTGTAATGAAAATTGGATAATTAGATCTGGACCGCCCTATATGTGACATTGGGTACACATATATGCCTGAAATAAAAAAGCACTACAGTACAAAAAGGCTCTTTTGTACATTTCTATGGGTTCTTTGTTTTGTTGATACTACTGCCATTTTACTATGTAGACTGTCATCAGTTGGTATTGCTTTTTGAGCTCCCCCATTACAGATCCTGCTCTAATATGGCATATATTCTATATTTGAAGATGCATGAATCACAGCACATTTGCAAACTTTTGTAAAAAATGGTTCAGTCGTTTTTGTGTGATTGACAAACAAACTGTCAAACAGACAGATTACAATTTTACTTATTGAGATTAACAAATATACATTTCACATTACACAATTCACAGAACTACAGAAAAGTCTACTGCACTGAGGTCCATACAAGCCATTTAGCATAAGCAAATAATTTAGAACTCTATGCATTTCTGCAATACAAATAAGTTAGATATTGGTCTATTTTTATTTTTTTTTGTACAATGGCCTTCTTTACTTTGTCTGGCTAAGCTTAATTGGAGCTCTCATAAAAATGAGCTTTGATCAAATGGGTCAAGAGCAAATAAAGTATCTGGAGAAGCTTGCAAACAATGCAGCTAATATGACAAGCAATTTCAGCTAAGGTTTCTCCACCTTCCCGGTGATTACAACGTCAATTCAGAGTGAGTATAAATCAGGTTTACGTCAGCAGAAGTCAGAGTGTGCCAGTGTATTGATTATAATATATTAGTGCTTGCAAATTGTATGATTGATGTGAAGCTGCTGCTATGATGCAATATTGTAAATTTCGCCATTAATCCAAACAGCCAAATGTAATGAGGAGAGAGTATTTGCTAATGTTTGAGGTGTGCCATTTGTTAGAATCAATTGGACATTCCAATATAATTGCATTCATGGACCATTCATTCACACAGATGGCTTACTCGCTATAAACATTAGCACTATTCTTACAAAACACATACAAATATAAGAAAATTGCAACATGTGTTCTATGTATATCAAAGAAAAACACTGCAATACTCTACTGTATTCATTTTCTTTCCAACACCAATAATGTCAATACGCCACATCCACAAAACCATTTTTTTGTTTTTAATTAAATATAGTTTAATGTTGCTAGTGTTGGAAGACAGGAGCTGGTATACACTGTCCTCATTGGCCCTGTAGAAGTAAAACTTTCAGCAACACCAGAGAAAGAACTACAGAGAACAAGGCTCTAGAAGTCACCTGAGGAGCTTCCCTCTGGGTACCAGAGAGCAAGTAACACAGTAGATGTCTCAATGCCTGCACCATGACAGGAGCCATGGGTGGACAGCAAAAGGCCAAACATCAGCCTGACCAAAAGCAAAGCCTTAGTGGTGGGAGGAAAATCTAAGGGTTACGTGAGAAAGAGGAGTGGAGAAAGGATGTAGTAGAGAAGCTCAGAAATGGAGTAGCCACCCCTACAGATCAAAGAAGGCAAATACCTGTGAAGATTAATCCAGAAGGGCAGCAGTGTTTTTATTTCTGTTTTATCGTTTGGTATGTATGAGTTTGTTAGAATATTACATTTTTACCAAACTTTAGCAACACTTTAGTTTAGATACTGCAAAAATGCCTCTATTATTAATTTACTATCATGCAACAAGACCTTAAAGGCTTCTTTGGGTCTTCATAACACTTACAGAACATCAATGGACAGGCTATTCACTCTATGAAGTGTGGCAACATAGTGACATGATGGTAAAATTAATTGTTAATATGAAGGGTCCACAGATCTTTTACTAAAAAATATGGAATATCAAGGCAAATGTGTCTCAGTTAAGCCACCTCAGACCACTCTAAAATTTTTGAAGGTTTTGTTAGTAGGTCACATTGCTGAGATAGGCGGCACGGTGGCGCAGTGGTAGCGCTGCTGCCTCGCAGTTAGGAGACCCGGGTTCGCTTCTCGGGTCCTCCCTGCGTGGAGTTTGCATGTTCTCCCCGTGTCTGCGTGGGTTTCCTCCGGGCGCTCCGGTTTCCTCCCACAGTCCAAAGACATGCAGGTTAGGTGGATTGGCGATTCTAAATTGGCCCTAGTGTGTGCTTGGTGTGTTTGTGTGTGTCCTGTGGTGGGTTGGCACCCTGCCCAGGGTTGGTTCCTGCCTTGTGCCCTGTGTTGGCTGGGATTGGCTCCAGCAGACCCCCGTGACCCTGTATTCGGATTCAGCGAGTTAGAAAATGGATGGATTGCTGAGATAAATAAACAGTTTACTGATGCATTGTAAGTGTTACGAAGACCCAAAGAAGTGTTTGTTAGGGTCTTGTTTGTAAGAGTAAATGGGCACTAGATGAATTGTTGCCATATGTAAACTAACATTTTTCTCTTTGATCATTCTGGGCATGGCACTGATGTGAAAAGGTTGCTATTATTTTTCTTTCCTCTTCCCAGCATTAATTCAGTGTAACCAAGTTTCAGCTTTCTTTATTTGTTGTTATTGTTGGGTCTATATGCTGGTTTGGGGAAGACTGGTGCTAGTGTTTTTGAGTAAGGACTATGCATTCTGTATTTAAAAGATCTTCCGAGTAATGTTATGTTATAACATAAAAGCGCCTTATATAACTCTGGTGGAAATATACCCTGTAAAGACAATCACTGAAATTCACAAACTGAGACAGTATAATTACTCTAAAATTCCAATAAAATCATCTTGTTTCCACAGATAGTTTTTCACTTCATTCTTTTTCAGTTTTTTTCAGTTGAGAATCTGGTGAGAAGTTAAGCAGAATTGTAATCGTTCTAGTTAGCCAATGAAAGGTGTCATTTTGCTTAACTTCTCACCACATCCATAATGGCTAACACGGTACAACACCCTAGTACTACAGTCGAGAATCTGTAATATGACTTATTCATCAATTCTGGACAGAATGTTTCATGTTAGTTGAATAACAAATCTTTTGCAATCTTTTTTTCTTTTTTCTGTAACAGAAAGAGCAGTATTAAATGACAAAAGCAGACTTTAATAATTGATGGGAATTCTCCCATAAAAATACAGACACCCCATCAGAGTTTGCCATGCTTTCTTGGGGCTCACCATCCGACGCCACAGCTATGGAGCTGGCAGTGATGCTAATATTCTTAGCTGAAAGCGATAGCAGGTTTTTCCTCAAACCCATCATTTTGCTAGTTGTTTAAGATTAGTCACTGATGGAAACCACCTATATAGAACTATGGTAAAACAATGTTGTACATTTCTTAAAACTGCTTAAGATTCTTAATTTCTTCTTAGTGAATATATACTGGAAGTAATATGAAGATTATTGTCTGTATTCTGGTCTTTTCTGAGAATTTACAATATCGAGTCCACAAGCCTGGACAGCATGAAAATACAAGGCAGTTGCTGTTGACCATGTTTTATAGTGATAGAAGAAAACCATTGTGTTCGATTCTATATGACTGCTATTTAGCAAATGAACTTCTCAAACAACTAAGTCATAAACACGACAGAAAGGTTTACATTTAGTTTTCATAACAAAATAGTAACTCTAAATAAGATTGTAGTTGTGTGGCATTGTTAAGAATGAGTGTACAAGGCACGGCTACTGTTTCTTTTTTGAATGGATGCTACTAGTCTTCAGCAGTTATAGTATCCTGAACGAAGAGACATCTATCTCAATTCAGCCTGACACTCTTTTGTGATCTGCACAACACTGCGTGCTCAACAATACAAACATGTTCAGTTCTGATCGTCTCATCCAGGGGTGCCCAACTCCAGTCCTGGAGGGCCGCAGTGGCTGCAGGTTTTCATTCAAACCCTTTTCTTAATTAGTGATCTGTTTTTGCTGCTAATTAACTTCTTTTGAATTAATTTTAAATGTCTTGTTTTTTAAGATTTGTTCCTCTGAATTGGTTTAATTCTTTCCTTAAATGGCACCCAAACAGAAATGAAATGTGAGGTGAATGAAGTCCAACTCAGTCAGTGCCTCAAACTCCAACCAATTTCACTCCAACCAGCTGCTTAATTAGGAGCCGAGTCTTGTCGTTAGTTAAACCCGTTCTTTAATTCCATGGCTTGTGCAATAGCAGACATTTCCGAAATGATGGATTTTCTCTTTTCTAAGAGCAGATCAGCATTTCTGAGACGTTCACCTTTCTTTATTTTCAGATATTGTATGATCATCACAGTTTGCTGGTCCTGTTTTGACTCATTTTGTATCTCATTATTTTTTGGCTGCTACTTATTGAAAAAGAAACAATTGAGGGGTCTGGGTCTTCAACAGCAAGTCAAATAAAATGAATTAGCAGCAAAAACAAGTAACTAATTAAGAAAAGGGTTAGAATGAAAACCTGCAGCCACTGTGGCCCTCCAGGACTGGAGTTGGGCACCCCTGGTCTAATCAATATATGCCTTCTATTAAGCCTTTTAATACTAGACAATTTTTGAAATAAGATGAACCCTTAACTGAGGTATATAAATTCTAAAACTACTTAACTGTTAACCGTGGTCAGGTTAAAATGGTGAATTCCTTGCAGCCTGCTATGCCTTATGCCTTTGGGAGATGGACTTGGACTCTCTCTAGCCATGAAACGAGACTCATTTTAATTCAACCGCATTATTACCCTTAAAGAAAACAGTACCTTGCCTTTCTTCTTCCATTTTAGCTTTGATCTATGGTTGATGACTGACTCGACATTCATAATACAATTTTCTGTACACAGAGGCTACGTGTTATCAGCATCCACAGACTGCGGAGCTCTAATATATCCTGACTAAACACTTCATCTGTAGGGTTGTAACGTGAGTCTTACTTCTGCCATTATCAGCATGCTCTGTGCTAACCACTAGATTTATACACAGTTTTAATACATAGAAACGGTTTCTCTCAGAAAACAAGACAAAAGAACATATGAAAATCTGTACCATGAGAAATGAAATGAAACAATTCAATCCTCATTAGTATAACTGATTACTAAGGTATGCCAATACCTCATCCAGAACTTTTTTTTAGGTTTTCAGGTTTTTGCATCAATTACACCTTAACTCAAAAACTTGTTGTTCTCAAATATTAGAAATTCAGTCATAGACACACACTTAATTTTGTAAAATTTAGAATACATATTGACTTTACTATTACATATTGATTATCAACAAGAAACATACACTAGAAGCCAAATATGCTAGAATGTTATATTTCATATATTTTAGTATACATATAGGAGCTAATCTTTGACCTTCCATCATATCTACAGTATATGTGGTGCAGTGAAATATTAAAATAAAACATTGTTTAAATCTTTAAAATGTTGAAGGGAAAAATGTCCCCTTTTTCTCAGCTTGGGGATCATCTATGTGCCAGGAGATTTTCGGGGTGCGCTTGCCTCATTTTCAGTTTAGTTGGAGGATTAGGTATCACCTTGAGCATCGCCCTCCTTCTGGTATCCTGGAGAACACTCTTTGGTTAAGCTCAGGTCAAGCATCTCTTTTTCTTCATTGGATACACACCTTGTTATTCCTTCTGGACTCTAGCAGTGTCCCTTGACATCTTTTCCTGCTTGGAAACTTCTTGCTATTTGAGAAAATGAATTAAACTATATTTAAATTTCTCAACGTTTTAATTTCATTTAAAATGAAAATGACTTAACCATTGCAAAATATTTCATGGATTTTTTTTTATATTTTCCATTACTGGCCTCAAAAGACACTGAAATTAAACAAAACCAGTCATATCTCCAAAGTAAATCTGACTGACATAATATTGTACAGTAAAAGACTTCTTAAAGAGATGCATAAGACTTGTATGTACAGATGTCTAAAATTTTCTGCCCTTTTCTATTTTTAATGTATTCTGAAGAAATAGAGTAGCAGAAGTCAAGATTTAGTAGCTTGTGAACAGTAGTAAATTAAATTGTGAATGATTTACTATAAACCAGGAAGGTTAACTTTGAAAAATTGTCAGCTTTTAACACAGAAGCATTCTGATGTGCTTGAAAAGGTAAATTTCAATAATTACATTTTTTGTTCTTTGTGAATTAATAACATAGAAGTGTAATTTCCATTTGATTTAATATATTTAAAAGAACCAAAGCAACCTTTCTTGTTTGCGTTAAATGAAGATTTGTTTCATTAACCGAAAATAACAAAAACAGCTGCTTACCAGAGATATTGTTTTACGCTCTGAGTGCACAAACATTTAAATGGAAATTAGTGTACTTTACTAAATTTAAATCTCAAAGTTGTATACACATTTAATTTTAAGTTATTTATAAGTATATGTATGAATATGTTTTATATTTAAGTTATATTTTCCAGTATTGCTGAAACCAATCAGAGGTTGACAGTATTTATGTCTAACTAGAGGTACATAGTGGCACAGCGGTTAGTGTTAGAGGTTAGCTAGTCACGCAGTCATTATCTGTGTGGAGTTCTCATGTTCACCTTGTTTCCTCATCCCAAGGTGTTCATGTTGTGAGGTTTCTGAAATCTTTTTAGGACCCCTGTCTCCAACAAGACAGCACGCCAAAGTGCACCTGCCATGTTTGTGGAGGACTACTTGTCTGTTGCCAAGGCAACCACAAGTTCACAGTGCAGCAGAAGAGTGCCACGGAAACAACTTTGATTCAATCGAAATCGAATTATACACATCTGTCGCTGATGGGTGATGCAAGGGACATTATAAAGGCAGGGAACAGTAGAACTTGGCCACTGACCTGGCCCCAACTAGGCAGTTTTCTGTGTCTGTGTATAGGAGAGTGGTAGATCCCGCTACAATAAATAATTGTGCTGTGTCTGTTTCAAGCTGAATAAAGCTGGTTTTGCTAAAGTACTGAGACTCAGCCTCGTGTTTTGGGGTGCAAGACAGGGACTCATACATCACAATATATGTTAACTATTGAATCCAAGTTGGCCCAGTGTAAGTGTGTGTGAGTAAACACCAAGGTGGGCTGATTTCCAGTCCAGTCTTGATCACCACTATACACACAACACCTCATAACCGTGAAATGGATTTTGATATTGTGACTGTCATAATTCTCACTTTGCATTGTGATGCACCAGACCTCAAAATAAAGGAAAACATTACGAGTATTTTACTGTTCAGCCTCAGAAATAGGTCTCATCCCAAGCAGCCAGACCCCAAACTCTAGAGGCAGGCTTTCAGACCTGCAAAGGCTCAAAATGAGGTACTTGCTTTAGAAGTGCAAAACTACTTTAAAATGTCCCAAATATACAAAAATGCCCTTCAAGGGAGAAGAAACTGTAAACCCATCTGGCTTAAATAACAAAGCCAACAAAGAATCTTTATAAATAAAGATTGTATTAACAGAAATAATCCAACGCCATCAAGTCCAAATCCACAGTCTAATAGCAAAATCTAATTGTTATGAATTGAGTTTCTTTTTAATTTTTCTTCAATTTTCCGGAGGCTACAAAATTCATCTTGGTGTTGTTATGGAGATTTTAATACCCAAGGAAATGAACTCTGCAGTTAGAATTAGATTCCATTTGGAAGTCAATTATTTTTCACATCCTTTCCATCACCATTTTGGTTTGATGTCGAGCACATTTATTTTGTGGCTTTTGCATCATGTGGATTCTCCTATGATGCACCGGAATTACACTGGTTGTAATGTCGTCAGTGCAATTGTATAAGGATTCCCTAAACGCAGTCACTTGTATCTGAGATTAGACCAAACCTAGTACATATTTTCTTTGATATTCTGATTACTGGTTATTTAATAACATAGCTCAGCCTTTTGACTCTGATTTTAGGATTATGACTTCTGGTTTTCACCTTTGTTTGCTTATTGAATCTGTTCTTTCTGTTGATCCTCAGTCTCTGTGGTCTGACTGTCACTTCAGAACACTAATAACCAGTTGTAAAACTGCATAAAAAGTAGAAAATCCAATAATACTTACACTAGATCTTTATTCCAAAAACTCCAATCCAACCTCAATATAAAGGCTGAGGGTGGTCTCAGAGAAGTGGCATCACTCACAAAACACAAGGAGTACATTCATAAACCTTAAACGATACATACAGTAAACACTAAACTAAATAAACATAACAATATTTAATATAACAATAAAAATTACATAAAAAACTAAAAACACACAAAAAATAATAATAAAGAAATGCAAAACCTAGTAAAACTGAAATAAATATAAGCCAGAGAACAAACCCTGACTGTAACATAAAAGTTTGGTTCTTGTGTGCGTACATTCATCCTATCATAGGATATGTTGCTGGTTGTTTTATTGTTGTTTAAAATGAAAACGTGACTTTGTGAGAGTTTATTTCCTGCAGCCATCTTGTATATTGCCAATCATGTGATGAATGCCGTGATGTGTGACATCATCACGTCAAGAATATTTAAGAGGCATTTTGTTATGCTTAGTTCTATTAGTTTTAGTTTTCTCTTAATTTAATCTTTGCAACAATAGCTAGGAGAAATCAAGTCAAGCTAAGTAAGATCGTTTTACGTGTTTCTTGACCCTTTTTTGACCTCCTTGTTTGGATTTGTAGATTGGTTCTGTGACTCGATTTTGGTAGCTCTGACCTTTTGCCTATCTCCTAGCTGCATCTTGGCACTGTGCTGCCTTTTGGTAATCTCACTAGCTTAGTGTAAGATAAAAGGTGCTTCTAAAGGATTTCAGCACTAGGACCCACCCATTTAATTCTTCCCACTACATGTTTGATTAATGTCTTTGGTTTTATTTATCTGACTCCTCTCATTCTCCCAGTATTCTGACCTTTTCTCCTGCTCTTATGTTTGTCTCTTTTCACTCCAATTAAATAGTCCATCTACTGCTCTTCTGGCTTTTTCATCTCAACATTCTCAACTCCTGCTGCCAGCATGCCTATTATAGTTATTTACTGTATGTGATCAGATTGCTGTATTCTAGGGACTATTGTAAATATGCCACATTTTTTAAAACAGCACAAATAAATGGTACTGATACATTGCCTGACTGGTTTTATTAATGTTTGCTAAAGCATACAGAGTTACCACTTCACTCTGCTTGGACCATGGCTTGGAGGTGCATTTTTCATTATCTGCACCTTTTTTCTCCAGTGATTCCTATTTTTTTTAACTGTCAGGATTTATTATAAAATATAAATTAGCCCTGTGTGAGTTCATGTGCGATCTCCAAAGCTGGTCTCTGACATGCTGCCAGTATTGACTGGACAGAATAAGATTGATACAAAAATTAGAAGGATAAATGATTAAATATTTAGGTGAAACAACCTTGGACCTTGAAATAATCTATAGAGTGTCACCTTGCACAATTCATGTACATAAAAACATTAGAAATCTGACAAACGAAAGGAGATCATTCAGTCCATCAAGCTCATTTGTTTAGCAAAGATCTAAGCTTTCCTAATATCTCATTCAGATTCTTCTTAAAGGTAGTCAAGGCTACTGCTTCAATGACATGCCTCAGCAGTTTGTTCCAGATTCCCACAACTCTTTGTGCTTCCTGGCTTCAGACTTAACAAAAGGGATTGTTTTAATTGCTGAGAATGCCCCCATTCAGGGTCTCAAGATGTCCATCATGTAATGATGCCATAAAAAAAATGCTAATCAGTGACATCAAGACATAAAGACATAAATCGTTTGCAACGAGTGCAGAATGCAGCTGCTAGAATCCTAACTAGGAAAAGAAAATCCGAACACATTTCTCCAGTTTTAATGTCACTACACTGGTTACCTGTGTCATTCAGAATTGACTTTAAAATTCTGCTTATGGTTTATAAAGCCTTAAATAATCTCGCCCCATCTTATATATCGGAATGTCTGACACCTTATATTCCAAATCGTAACCTCAGATCCTCAAATGAGTGTCTCCTTAGAATTCCAAGAACAAAACTTAAAAGAAGTGGTGAGGCGGCCTTCTGCTGTTATGCACCTAAAATCTGGAATAGCCTGCCAATAGGAATTTGCCAGGCTGATACAGTAGAGCACTTTAAAACACTGCTGAAAACATATTACTTTACATTGGCCTTTTATAATTTCATTTTAATCTTAATTTAACTTAATCCTGATACTCTATATGTTCAATTTCCTCAAAATAACTATTCATGGTGGCTCTAAAATCCGTACTGACCCCTACTCTCTTTTCTGTTTCTTTTTCCGGTTTCTTTGTGGTGGTGGCCTGCGCCACCACCACCTACTCAAAGCTTCATGATGCTCCAACAATGATGGATGGATTAAAAGGCAGAAGTCTACGTGACCATCATCATCATCAAGTCCTTCCGTGAGAACCCTAAATCCAAAGAGGACTGTTTCATTTATGTTAGGTAGAATGCCCAGAGGGGACTGGGCGGTCTCATGGTCTGGAATCCCTACAGATTTTATTTTTCTCCAGCCGTCTGGAGTTTTTTGTTTTTCTGTCCCCTGGCCATTGAACCTTACTCTTATTCGATGTTAATTAATGTTGATTTATTTTGTTTTATAATTGTGTCTTTCATTTTTCTATTCTTTATTATGTAAAGCACTTTGAGCTACTGTTTGTATGAAAATGTGCTATAGAAATAAATGTTGTTGTATCAATGTGACCAGTCATGGTAGCCATTTTAAGACATTATATAACCACAGCTAAAAGAGATAGATAGATAGATGGATAGATAGATAGATACTTTATTCATGCCTTCAGGGAAATTCAGGTGTCCAAAAGGATGATCAAATCATAATTTCTTCAGATTTTTTTAGGAGAAGGTAGACTCTCCAGATTGATATTCTGTCAGTTTCATATCCATCCCGCTATATCCTAACTACAGGATCATGGGAGTCTGCTGGAGCCAATCCCAGCCAACACAGGGTGCAAGGCAGGAAACAAACCCCGGGCAGGGTGCCAGCCCCCACAGGGCACACACACACACACACCAGGGACAATTTAGGATCGCCAATACACCTAACCTGCATGTCTTTGGACTGTGGGAGGAAACCCACGCAGACACGGGGAGAACATGCAAACTCCACACAGGGAGGACAGGGGAAGCGAACCCGGGTCTCCTAACTGTGAGGCAGCAGCGCTACCCCCTGCGCCACCGTGCCGCCCCAGTTTCATATTTAGAAGCATATTAAATATACTTAATTTAATATTCAGTGTTTAATTTTCTTTATACATATTAATTTCTTTATAACCTTTCAGTGCATCACAGTACAAGGTTGTTGCCTTTTTCAGGTTTTTTACATTATGGGGTCTTAGTGTTCATTTATGAGCTATAGACAGCTGCTCACATTGACTGCACTGGGTAAGAAGGTGAAGCAGGCTTTTGCACGCTCAATGTAGTTCTGCCATTTAGCTTTCTTGTTTATTACTTTATGCTAGTAATAGGGCATCTTAAGGTTTTTGCACTTCATGCCCTTTTCCACATTTTGTCCCCTTGTCTTATCAAACAGTCAGAAGATCATTCAAATAAGTGCTTGAGCCCCCATAACTTGTTTTTGGTCCAGTCGAGGGAAGGCATAGGGAGGTCTGATATGACAGTATAAGATACAGTGCATGTCTTAGATAGCAGATATACTAATATACATAACTGTTATTATTACTCACTTCTAACAGATTCAGTCACACAGTATATCTTCAAGATAGCAGAAGAATCAAGGGGAAGATTGTAGTTTTTGTGTACTGTTTTTTTAAAAATCAGAAATTTACCAGTCATCTACATTAGCATATTGAGGAATTTTCCACCAGGCAAAATGCTAGAAATGCTTATATTTTTCAATCTGCGTTACATTCCACAGAATGACACTCAGATAATTAAGTGCTGTTTTTACTATGGTTAATATGTGGTTTTATGTTAAAAAAAAAAGACAGAAAGTAGTATTCACACTGAAGACACAGACTAAAACAATATTTTAGATTAGTCATTTGAGTAGGAATCATATAAGGATTTATTTTTTACAGCTGCCAAATTATATTTATGGAGCATATGGTATCTTTAAGGTAAAAGTGATAGTACTGATTGAAATTTAGTAGACACCTTTTATGAACTGTTAACATAAGATGAATTCTTTTTGATAAATTCTTGAATTAATGCAAATTTGAAAATGTGCACCACACTTCCCTAACCATGAATTATGCACCAGCGTAAACACAAATCAATTAACATTAAAATTCAAATTGTCACTAAGGTAACTTTTTACATGCTGTACATATTTACTATTCATGCTTGTGACAATTTAGCTGAACACATAAAAATCATACTTGCTAGATTGCTGATAATAGCTTTCGAATGGCAGACGTTAGGCAGCCAAGTACTACACAGACAAATGGCTGCTACCCATTAGTGCTGCCAAGGAGTCTGAAAGCAGGTGTGTATACTCTGTTACTTTAGTACGATTGGCTGGCACATAAAGAAAAGACAGGAAAATGGCAGCCATCAACTGGTTCTGGAGCAGCAGACTGTACAGTCAAGAGGTAGGTGGTATATTCAGAAATGAGCTTTTTAGGGAAAGATAGGAGAAGAGTAAGCAAGAGACAAGGGAAGAGATTTTCTTTTTATGTTAAGGATTTCTTTGGGGAGAGCAAACAAAGAAGTTAGACACAACAGGGTTTGTTATAGTGGGGTAAATCAGTCAGCCATCGTCCAACCCGCTATATTCTAACACAGGGTAACGGGGGTCAGCTAGAGCCAATCATAGCCAGCACAGGGCGCAAGGCAGGAACAAACCCTGGGCAGGGTGCCAGCCCACCGCAGTGGGTTAAATCAAGTCATAGAAAATAGAAAAGACAAAAATACAAAGTTCAAAGCACCAAACACAATTTCTGAGTTGTCCAAAACACAAAATAAACCATGAAAAGAAAAACACCTTTCAATAAATGATTAGTGAGTTGAACTTAAATATTATACATGTCATAATATCAAAGTAGCACCAATGATATCACCACTAACAAAATGGTTAAAAATAAATATAAACAAATGTGGCAAAATATTTCAAATCTTGACAGAAAGCAAATCAGATTTTATCTCTTGGGAACACCTAAACCAATGAATTCCCACAAAACACTTAATGACAGCAAATAATAATACAGTGGATTCTCAACATATTCAGACCCTTCACTTTCTGTACACTTTATTGTGTTGTACATTTAATTCTAAATGGATACATTAACCATATTTGACCATCAGTTACACTAACCCATAATAAAAGGAGAAAACAGGATGTCTGAAAGGATTACACATTTATTAAACAATCAAAAAACTGAAATCTTTAATTCCTATAAGTATTCAGACCCTTTATTGTGCACTACAAATTGTGGTCAGGTGCATCCTGTTTACTTTAATTCTCTTTGAGATGTGTTCCGAATTTGAGTGTGTTTTAACACTAGAATTACCAAAGCCTACAAAAAAAACTTGTAATTCCGGCCCACCTTAAATCCCTTCGCATCACTCCATCAGCGTCTTTTGTCTTGTAAATACGTGTCGATCAAACAATCAGCAAGCTGCCTACTATCCCATCCCCTCACCACCGCAGAAATGGCAAATATTTCTCCCAGCTCAAGCCTTGATTACCTGGGAGTGAGGTACCTACAGTTCTATAGGAAAATAATATATCGTTATTTGGAACACATGCCTTTCATGTGTGTCCTGTGTCTACAACAATCTATGTAAACACATCATTAAAACAGAAACATTTTTCATGTCTTAGTAATAAATGACAATATGTAGTCATGAACTGTGTAATGTGTGAAGCCTGAAGTCCAAATATCAAATAAACACTTTCACAAAAGGTGCAAGCATAATATGACATATTCTGTGATGTAGTGGTAAGAACTGTCGTCTTGTAATCAAGAGGAGGCCGGTTCGATCCTGGCTGCCTTGCAGATTTACTGTTTTGAGTAGTGAGCTACTCTTATTGTTAATATCATACGATAAAAATGTTCATTTGATTTACATCTGTAACAGTCAGTGTAAATTTATAGTACTTGAGAAGGTCCCCGCCCCGCAACCTTTGGCCCGTGCGTGGCTCTCAGATTTGCACAAATAAGTTGGTACTGCAGGCGAACTATGATACTTAGCACGATGGGAATGTTCAAGGAAATCATAGAAAAAACCCAATCTAAATCTGTTAAGTAGTTCTCTCATGAAAAGCGGACAGACATACAGACAGAAAATGAGATGTGAAAGAGGAGATAAAGTAGCTCAAGTCCAATTCATGCTGAAACAAAAGAAACTAAGACACATAACATAAATTATCTCCACTGAGACCCCAACAACAATGCTCCATTTACTGATAGAAAACTGAAAACCTATGCCAACCAAAAAAGATAACAACTGAGTTGCAGATCATTAGCACAATACAGTGTTGAGTGAATAGGTGCACAGTTGCGCAGATAGAGAACAACAAAGCTACATGTCTTTCAAACTGCATGGACAGAGAGTGCTAATAAATATAAAAAAGCCCTCTTTAAAGCTCGCTCAGAATACTATTCTACAATAATAGATTGCAATAATAAAAATCCTCAGGTACTGTTTAGAACAGTGGCTAAATTAACAAATTTAAATTCAGATCTACAGTGCAAAATACCAACAGATATTAGCAGTACAGACTTTATGAACTTCTTCAATGAGAAAATTAAAAATATAAGATCCCAGATCTCAGCATCACAGTACAAACCGCATACTAGCTTAGCAGACCCTACATCACATTGCATTCAGCGCTTTAGTAATTTTAATCCTGTAACTGAGCAGGAAGTCCTAATGTTAATTTCTAAAATAAAGCCCACTACTTGTTCCCTAGATCCAGTGGCAACAAAACTATTAAAACGTGCAATGGATGTTCTTGCAGCGCCTATTTTAAACATTATCAATAGTTCATTATTGCATGGCACAGTACCTGATGCACTAAAAGTGTCAGTCATTAAACCATTACTTAAAAAGTCAGACCTAGACCCACACATACTAAATAATTATAAGCCTATTTTAAATGTACCCTTTTTCTCTAAATACTAGAAAAAGTAGTCGCCAATCAGCTTCAGTCACACCTTACGCATTACAATTTATTTGAGAAATTCCAGTCTGGATTCCACACTGGTCATAGTACAGAAACGCACTAACGGGTTGTAAACACATTCTGATATCCTCTGATGAAGGAAACTCCACTGTAATTATGTTGTTGGACTTAAGTGCAGCATTTGACACCATTGACCATTCTATTTTACTGCACAGGCTAGAAAATATGTTGGGCTTACAGGCACCCTGCTCGCTTGGTTTAGATCTTATTTATCAAATCAATTCCAATATGTATAGAAATATGCTGACAGTACCCCATCATTATCCACAGAAGTTCAATATGGTGTCCCTCAGTGCTCAGTACTGGGACTTTTCACTTTACATGCTTCCACTGGGATCTCTCATTAGGAAACTTAATGTTAATTTTCACTCGCATTCAGATGACACCCAGTTATATATTTCATTTAGATCAAATGAAGTTTCTCCGATATTTAATTAGTTGTGATAGTGAATTAAAGGAGTGGATGGATGAGAACTACTTGTCTTTAAATACAGATAAAACAGAGATGTTAATTGTTGGAGGGAATGACGCTGATCACAGCAATATTTTGTCATCATTTAACTCAGTTGGAATCCCATTAATTTTACTGAATCAGTCCGCAATCTAGGAGTTATCTTTGACTCTAGCATGTCATTTAAAGCACATATTACAAAGCTGTCCAAATCATGTTTCTTCCATCTTAAAAATGTTAGGAATTTAAGGTGCTTTCTAAATAAACAGTATTCTGAGAAATTAATTCATGCATTTATTTCTAGTAGGATTGACTACTGCAATGCGGTGTTCACTGGATGTTCAAACTGTTTTTTATACAGCCTCTAGTTAATCCAAAATGCGCTGCAAGAATTATTACAAGAACAAGAAAATACGAACACATAACTCCAGTTCTTAAACCCTTACACTGGCTCCCGGTTAAGTTTAGGGCAGATTTCAAAATCCTCCTTTTAAAATATAAAGCATTAAATGGCCAAGGTCCGCTTACTTGTCTGAACTTATCATGACTTACAAACCAGAGCACATTAAGATCTCAAGATGCCGGTCTGCTTATGATTCCAAGGATTAATAAAATAACAGTGGGAGGTTGAGCTTTTAGTTACAGGGCCCCTAAACTGTGGAATGGTCTTCCTGCTTCCATAAGAGATGCCCCCTCGGTCTCAGCTTTTAAATCCCGGCTGAAGACTCACTACTTCAGTTTAGCATATCCTGACTAGAGCTGCTGATTAACTGTACAGACTGCATCTCTGTTGTTAGTCATTATCACTAAAACATAAGTAACATGACACTTATAATTGGATACTAACCCTCACCTATTCTGTTTCTCTTCTTGGTACTCAAATGTGGCAGTTGGTGCCACGGCCCACCTGCCAAGTCGTTTTGCCTGCCTAAGGTAAAGTCATCCCTGATGGAGGATCACAAGAATCGTGGGAAAGAGGGGTCCTTTCATCATATTGGCTGGCCCAGCACTGTTTTAGCCATGGAATGGCCAAATGGGGGATGCAGCTTGATGAATGAGGTCTCCAGGACTTTAAACATTTCCAAATCATATTATGTGATATCATTTACTGTTAAATTCTGATACATACTTGTAAAATTTTTATTTTTATACTGTATTGAGGATTTGTTCTGTTCTGTGTATGTATTGTATTGTATTGACCCCCTTCTTTTTGACACCCACTGCACGCCCAACCTACCTGGAAAGGGGTCTCACTTTGAACTGCCTTTCCGAGGTTTCTTCCATTTTTCCCTACAAGGGTTTTTTGGGAGTTTTTCCTTGTCTTCTAAGATAGTCAAGGCTGGGGAGCTGTCAAGAGGCAGGGTCTGTTAAAGCCTATTGCGGCACTTCTTGTGTGATTTTTAGCTATACAAAAATAACTTGTATTGTATTGTACAGTCAGTGCCTTTAGTTACAGTCAAGTTATAAAATAGAATTAGACAGGTTTGTGGCCTTTCAAAGACAATTTCCACACAGTCAAGTAGCAAAAATGAATGATACTTTTGTATGAGTATCTTAAAACATAAAAAAGTTAAACAGCATATGTGCTAGGCTGCAGTTATTATTAACCAATCAAAGAAAAGTGCCTCTGGCTTTGTTTTTGTATTTCTCCTTCAGCCTCTTATGAAGATGTAAGATGCAGGGCTGGTGTCACATACACTGTTGTTCATAATTGTAGTCCCACTTCAAGAAGGAGGAAAAAGTGCTTGCATTAATTATCACATTGAAAGTAGGTCAGCACATCTAAATGCGGCTTTACTAAAAGCATTATTTGCAGCTACTAAATGAATGTGATGAGTAGATTGGTTAATCATTATTTTACAAATCCCATCTTACATCGTTCACTCTCACAAAACTCTAGACCAAACAGCCAAAAGTAATGTGTTTAGTGCCAAAGGACCTTTTTTTCTTTCTGTGATTAAAATATACAGCGTGTTTAACCCATACAATATTTGCAGACTTTTCTCTCATTATTTTCTACAGTAGAATACAATGCAGCAACATCAGTGACAGACAGTGACCTTCACCTCTGAAAATTTTACTCTGATTTACTGTTGTATTTAAGGAGGCTACTTGCACTGCCTCATGACACATCCATTGTCCTAATTTGAGGCTTCAGCGTGGTTTTAGAAATTTTTCATAGATTTTAACTAAGGGACACTGTTTACTTTTTCCATTTTTTTTGCTTGATCCAGACTGACACTCATCCTTATGCTCTTTACTTAGTCCTGTATGTTTGAGAACAGATCCTCATGCAACATGGATTTGATTACTGATATGGAAGAAGGAATGAATATTCAGTGTGAGTTCGGCCATATTTATACAATGACTAACCATAGTGTGGAATCAGAAAGTATTCAGACCCCTTCAGCAGCCTTATATTAATATCATTGAACTCATTTTTTTCCCAAATCAGGCAACACTTAAAACCCAGAGTGACAAAGTGAGAGTAGAAGTTTAGAATTTTTTTCAAATTTATTTAAAAAAATGAAAATATCACATTGACATAAGTATTCAGACCCTTTACTCAGTACATTGTTGAAGGCCATTTGGAAGCGATTGCAGTATGGAGTCTTCTTAGGTATGATGTGATATCAATTCCTGGGTTACCCACAGCATTGGCATCACCCATTGCATTGATAGTCATGACTCGGGGACTACAGTAATGAGGATATGCAGGTTGGAGCCAAAAAAGTGCATTTTGTTTTTTATTACAAGTCAAACAAAAGTCAATCTGTGGTCAGTGTAAAGTGTGATGAATATATTAAAATATATAAATAATCCACAAAATATGAGTGCCAGTGAAGGTTAAAACAATCAACAAATAGGTTCCGCAAATAAGTTAAAACCCAAGAATAAAACATAGCTAAAATTCTGGTTCCCTTTCATTCTCTCGCCGAACTCAGTGTGTCTTTCCCCCTCATCTCACCTGCACACCCACTGGGTCTTCTCAGCAGGGCTGAGATGCCGGCAAATGCAGTCCCCTCTCTTGCTCTCATCCCAGCTACCTCATTTGGTTACCATTGGGCTACTCAGAGCAAGACCTCCACTGTCTTGCCAACTGATTTTAATCCACCTGGATTCCCGGACAGCACTGTTATCTTGATCCTTCAAATCACTCAACAAGAGTGGCCTTCCCCAGGAGTACTGTTTCTCTTCATCACTTGCGGAGCCAATGACAGCTCTTCCTCCTTTCCACCACTCTGGCTCGGTCTCCTGACTCTTTCCTTTGTATAGATCTTTTCTTTTCTGTCTCTCTCCATCCTTCTCAGACTTCTTTATACCTTTCCAGCTACACGTTCTTTGCCTACGTGTTTACAAGCATTCAGCCAGCTTCCTCATTGGACACCTCACAGCTGCACAGCTTACCAGTGGTGTGCACCCACATTCACAAACTTTAGCTGCACTTTTTTATTATTAAAAATCCTGCAACACCAGGAACCTCTAACACTCAGCACCACACGTGCCAAGCTTTGTACATCTGGGCCATTACTGTATGCGGATCCTCTCCAGCTCTGTCAGGTTGAATGTAAACTGTCAGCGGACAGCAGTTTCCAGATCTCTCCAGAGATGTTCAATTGGGTTCAGGTACCAAATCGGCTGGGCAACTCAAGGACATTTCCATAGATGTCCCTAAGTCAATCCTGTGTTGTTTCTGCTATGTGCTTAGAGTCACAGTTCTGCTGGAATGTGAAACTTTGGCTCAATCTTAGGTCCAGAGCACTCTAGAGCAGGTCTTCATCATGGATGTCTCTTTACTTTGCTTCATTCATCTTTTCCTTAACCTTACCCTGCAAGTAAGAAACAATCCCACAGCATGATGCTGCCACCGCCATACTTCACCATTGGAATGCCATTGCACAGGTGATGAGCATTTCTTGGTTTTCTCCAGACAAGACATCCATCCATTATCCAACCCACTATATCCTAACTACATGGTCACGGGAGTCTGCTGGAGCCAATCCCAGCCAACACAGGGCGCAAGGATACAAACCCCGGGCAGGGCGCCAGACAAGACAACAACTGCTTTTATTTCTATCGCATATTTTCATACAAAGAATACAGCTTGAAGTACTTTACAAGATGTAAAAGAAATAGTTACAAGTAAAGAAAAAATTAACAAAAGTAGATTAAAAAACAATAAATAACATACAAAAGTAAATAATGCAAGTAGAGTCCTTATATAGCATTGGCTTTTAAGTCTCTAAAGATGAGTCCGATGATAAGATCAGATTTTGTCTTTAGGGTTGGGAGTAGAAATTTAAAAAACAAAAATCTCCACTTAAGCTGGAGAAACATGACATGTGGCATCTCAGACATGATACTAATCTTGGTTGCATCAGTCAGAGAATCTTGTTTCTCACAGCTCTTTGTGTGCCTTTTTGCAAACTCCAAGTCGGCTTCCATTCGTCTTTTATTAAGAAAGGCTTCTATCTGACCACTCTTCATTAAGCCCAGATCAGTGGGGTGATGGTTGTCCTTCTGGATGTTTCTCCCATTTCCACATTGGGTTATTGGCCACATCTCTTACCAAGGCCCTACTCCCAAGATTGTTCAGTTTGGCTCGGTGACCACTCTAATAATAGTTGTGGTTGTTCCAAACTTCTTCCATTTAGGAATTCTGGAGGCCACTGTACTCTTGGGAACTTTCAATACTGTGGGAATTTTTTGTGTCCTTCCCCAGATCTGTGCCTTGACAAAATCCTGTCTCAAAACTCTGCAGGCAGTTCCTTCGCCCTTATGACTTGGTTTTTGATCTGATACACGTTGTTAACTGTAGGACCTTCTATGTACAGGTGTGTGCTTTTCCTGCTCATGTCCAATCAATTGAATTGACCTCAGGGGGACTCCAAACAAGGTGTAGAAACATTTCAATGATGATCAATAGAATGGAATGCACCTGAGCCAAATGTCAGGTGTCATAGCAAAGAATCTGACTATGTGTGTCACTGTGATAGTCCAGTTTTTTTATTTTTAATATATTTGAAAAAATCCTGTTTTTCACTTTGTCAGTCATCCTTCTAAAATACAATAGGTCTTTGCCCACTGACATACATTAATTAAGTTAAACTCTTTGATATGCTGGCACATTGTGAGCTTTTCTATTCTTCATATACAGTCATATGAAAATGTATGGTAACCCCCTTCTCAGCCTGCATAATAATTTACTCTACTTTCAACAAAAAACAGTGGTATGTCTCTCATTTCCTAGGAACATCTGAGTACCTGGGTGTTTTCCGAACAAAGATTTTTCAGACAACATGGGATCCTCAAAGCAACTCTCAAAAGATCTGAAAACCAAGATTGTTGAGTCTTATGGTTTAGGGGAAGGCTACAAAAATCGATCTCAGAGGTTTAAACTGTCAGTTTCAACTGTGAGGAATGTAATCAGGAAATGGAAGGCCACAGGCACAGTTGCTGTTAAACCCAGCAGGTCTGGCAGGCCAAGAAAAATACAGTAGCGGCATATGCACAGGATTGTGAGAATGGTTATTGTTCTACAATTCAGTGCAGTTTGCACAAAGAACATCTGTTATGGTAGGGTGATGAGAAAGAAGCCCTTTCTGCACTCATGCCACAAACAGAGTCGCTTGTTGTATGCCAATGCTCATTTAGACAAGCCATATTCATTTTGGAACAAAGTGCTTTGGACTGATGAGACAAAAATTGAATTATTTGGTCATAACAAAAAGCACTTTGCATGGCGGAAGAAGAACACTGCATTCCAAGAAAAACACCTGCTACCTCCTGTCAAATAAAGTCGAGGGTCAGATGAATTCAACCCAATATCAACAAATTCTTCAGGATCATGTTCAAGCATCAGTCACAAAGTTGAGGTTACACAGGGGTTGGATATTCCAACAAGACAATGACCCAAAACCCAGTTCGAAATCTACAAAGGCATTCATGCAGAAGGAGAAGTACAATGTTCTGGAATGGCCGTCACAGTCCCCTGACTTGAATATCATCGAAAATCTATGGGATAATTTGAAGCAGGCTGTCCATGGTCGGCAGCCATCAAATTTAACTGAACTGGAGAGATTTTGTATGGAAGAATGGTCAAAAATACCTCCATCCAGAATCCAGACACTCATCAAAGACTATAGGAGATGTCTAGAGGCTGTTAGATTTGCAAAAGGAGGTTTAACTAAGTATTGATGTCATATCTCTGTTGTTGTGCCCAGATTTATGCACCTGTCTTATTTTGTTATGATGCATATTGCATATTTTCTGTTAATCCAATAAACTTAATGTCACTGCTGAAATACTACTGTCTCCATAATGCATGTCATATATTAAAAGAAAGCTGCTACTTTGAAACCTCAGCCAATGATAAACAAAAATCCAAAGAATTAAGAGTGGTTCCCAAACTTTTCATATGACTGTATATATATATATATATATATATAAAGAGAAGCAAATATGTAATTTGAGTTTATTTATATACTTTGTTAATCCAAAAGGGGAAATTGTCCTTCTCCAAGACTCCAAGGGGGTTAGGGTGCAAGGTCAGCCATTGTACAACACCCCTGGAGCAATTTTCAGATTAAGGATCTTGCTCCAGGGTACAATGGAATAGAATCCCTTCTGGCAGTAACAGAATTTGAGTCTTCCAGATGACAGTGCAGATCCTTAGCCACAGAGCCACCACTCTGCCAGTTACACTATGGTACGCTAATAAAAATTATAATTACAATGTTAATATATAGTATATAATGTTAACCACATAAAAAAGGTGGAAACATATACATAGATTTCATAAAAATCAGTACCAACTTACAAATCTTTAACAAGGATAGAATTCTTATAAAGCAAAATACTGTATAATGGAAAATAAATCACATAAAAGGGTTTACTAAGCTGCAAAAATAGAGACATACATTATAATGTATATAAACTTAAATGTTTAGGTATATATTTTTTAAAAATATACAGTGAAAGAAGAAAGTCAAAGGTTATTTACTTCATTAGGTAGCTACTGTAGTTAGAACCAAACAAGACTGTAAACAAAGCAGTTTATAACTTACATTAGCAGAGCGACAGAAGCCTTAGATTTGAAGGATCCCAAATATGTATTGAGAATAGGTTCATTATTTATATTTTCTTCATTTTTGTAGGAGCGTTTAAAATTAATGCCTATGTCCATCCATCCATTATCCAACCCACTATATCCTAACTACAGGGTCACGGGGGTCTGCTGGAGCCAATCCCAGCCAACACAGGGCGCAAGGCAGGAAACAAACCCCCGGGCAGGGCACCAGCCCACCGCAGATTAATACTTATATGAAAAATAAATCAAACACTTTAAGCGTTGATCAATCTGAAGCAAGGGTTTATTGCTAGACACACACAAATGCCCTGTGCTCTGCTGCAGCTCCTAAGATGTGTGTATGCTTATTGCATTGAACAGGCTGCTTTTGTAAATTCACACATAAGTCGTCAATAGTGTTGATCAGCAAATTTTGCCAAATTGTTATTCCCAGCGAATTTGTTGCATTCATGTTCTCCTTGTTTGTCGAATCATTTACTGATAATTTGACTGGTTTAGGAGAACTTTCTTCCCCAGAGCCCCATGGTGTTTTGCAAGGTTAGTGCGACAATCCCCTGGATCTGTAATAGCCAACATTGGATGGGACCACCACCTGGGTATGTAATGCTGATCATTTGCATTACAGACTCTATGGAGCTTAGTTAGTAGTGGAACAAATAAGTAAATAATGTTGGTTTTCAAAATTGTATTCATATGAAACATATACAGCATAAATAACGAGTTATTTCTGCTTGTCGCTAAATGTGCAGGTTGATCTTCGAGTTCCATGTCAGTATAAGAGAAGGAGGTGTGTGGAGATAAAAAACATATCTTGAAGGAGCCTGACACCCCCCTCAACACAGGAGACTCTGTAATAATAAAAATAATAATAACGAAAGATTTATTACTTTACAATCAATTCTTTATTTGTATGTTTCTTTATTTTTGATGGAAGAGAAAGTGCAAAGCATCAGCACAGACAGTCTGGAGAGGCTTCAGTGCGACTTCAGAAAGTAGAATGAGTCAGCAGCTTCAATCATGACACACCACTTTGAGTTTTCTGTATTTAAAAGACCTATATATTTTTTTCTGCCTTTTGCCTATGATTTCAGCGTTCTGCTTTGTTCTGACTGTGTTCGTTCTTCTTTGATCTCACAGAGGCACGGTGGTGCAGTAGTTCGCACTTCTACTGAACAGCTTAGGTTGCCTTTTTGGCCACAATAGTCAATCCAGTATAGTTGGCAGACATTTCCCTAGCCCTCAGAGACACTTTAAAGATGACTGCACCTTTATAATCCAGTCAAACCTAGTTCAGTTAGTCCTTCCCCATTCACTTCAATGCATTTTGCCGAATTCTGTGATTTCTCCGAACACGAGGTGGAGCAAACACTGTGAAGTTCGCTTATCGCTAGCTGTTATTTACATTGTAGTTATTAGGTGTCATTCTCTGAAAGAATAAAATTATCTAAAAAACAAATAAATCTAGGGCAGCATGGTCGCGCAGTGATAGTACTGCTGCCTCACCGTAAGGAGACCTGGGTTTTCTTTCTATGTCCTCCCTGCGTGGAGTTTGCATGTTCTCCCCATATCTGCGTGGGTTTCCTCCGGGTGCTCCGGTTTCCTCCCACAGTCCAAAGACATGCAGGTTAGGTGCATTGGCTGATCCTAAATTGTACTTGGTGTGTGTGTGTGTGTGTGTGCGCGGCTGGCGCCCTTCATGGGGTTTGTTTCCTGCCTTGTGCCCTGTGCTGGCTAGGGATTGGCTTCAGCAGACCCCTGTGACCCTGTGTTAGGATATAGAAGGTTGGAAAATGACTGACTGACTAATAAATCTAATTTTGAAACAAGCTTCATAGGCAGTTTTTCTTGTACAAGTCAAAGGATCATCATATCAAGCACCTCCTCATCCAAGTTTGCAGATTCCAAACGTTTTTTTGACAGTCGATCTTATCTTTAAAATCAGCCTTTTCCTAAACTACTTTTTTGGTAACAACTTGTGCTTGAATTTTTAAGTAAGACTTTTGAATCTTGTTTGGTTTTGATGACTGTACAGCAGTCTTCTTGGATTTGAATATGTTTTCTCTCCCAACCTCCTTTAAAAAATCGTTCTTGCTAGTGTGGTAGCATAATAGTATGAAAGTGAAGAATTCATTTCAGGAAGTTCAAAAAGATTTTATTTTGAATTCAAAGAAAACAACTAAAATTATTAACTTTATTAGACCTCTTTAAATGACGTTCAATTCAAAAGGCCTTTTCACTGCGCCATGGGTGGGGTTTTCTGCATTAATTTCAGATCAATAAATATACGGCCTATCTGAACAAAATGCTGGTCTCAAGTTACCAGTTGCTTTTCTTATTCATCTGAGCATTTTACAGACCAATGTGCCTGAGTAAATAGATAACACCTTTTGTGCTACAGATGTGTTTGTGATTAGCAATAAATTTGACAGCAGGAGTGCTAATGTTATTACTTTTGAGCACCTTATCACAGTTAAAGCAGTGTAAACAAGCGTAATGGCAGTGTTTAAAAGAAGACGTAGGTTGGGTTTTGCATGGTGTAAAGTAGTGCTACGTAGTGTAAAACAGAAAGCAAAGAGGTTTAGGAAGTATTGGGGATTTAACTCAGGTTTTCATGTTTAATGAAGGAGGAAATCAAAAAGGATTTAGGGAACTCGTATCAGTCTTCTGGCACAGTGTTGTACACATCTTGGCATCTGTTGGCTAAATGACAACAACTTCTCTTTTATTTCGATGAAAGAGGACTTAACATCATTTATCTTCAGAGGTGACTTTCTCTAGTTTGGGACCAGGAACAGAGACTCGTACTGTTAGCATTGCAGCTCTCTCCATTTCTTCCCAGCAATCTCTTAAATAAGCCCCCATAAGACACTCATTGTGCTGACATATTTGATAGTAGTATATTAGAAACCAATCTGTGGTATTTAGAATTTGAGCTCCAAGAAAGAGTGAAAAGTGAAATATACTTAAAGTTGTAGTGGGTGCCACATGTACTATTGTCCCTTTGTCAGTTTGAGTCTCCTTAGGGTGTTTGTCAGGAAATGGGTTGCTGAGGGTTCACCTAAAATGGAGAAATACACCTTTAAGGGAAAGATACAACATGGACAGGACGGTTGTGCTGAAGACAATTTAATCAGAAAGGAATAGAGTGAAATCGAGTGGTGAAGTGGAGAGAAGCAGTGTGCTAGCACCAAGTATCCACCTGCGAGCCACCTATTGGAAAAAGGTTTTATTTCATTCGGGGATACAAGGGAGACACGTCTCTGAAGTCTAACTTTTTTTGCAGTTTGACTTTTGGGACCGGTAGGAGAGATTATTTATTATTGGCCTCTACAATTGCACATTCAGCATGTTTTTTGCATAGTACTTTAGTCACACTTTAGACACCATGGAATAGAAGTGAGGAGAACAAAAAATAAAAAGTGGAGGTAGGACATGTGAAGTTTAATTACAATAAAACTTGCAGAAATTATTTAATCAAAGAATCCAAAAATAGATTGAACGATATTAACCTTTGATTGCGGTCAATTTATAATTACACATATAATGAGTAGAGGTCTATGGAAGCTGAGAGAGGACGTGTAATATCGTTATTTTTTAAAATTGTCTCCTTGAGAGAACAGACTAATTTTATCGAGATGTCGAGAAAATGAAACTTAACCTTTGTTCCTGGTATCAAGCTCGCTTAGATTGCAATGCCTATACAGCTGAAGCCTTGCTAACTGTTATGGTGTATAAAATCTGTACATTTTGGTTTCCATTATATTTTGTTCAAGACAAGACAACAGATGAAATTAACAAATTAAAGCAGGTTTTCTTCCCTTACACCTTACTTTTATAACACTTGTTCATAGCTTCGTGCTAATTTGGTTTTATAGCCCGGGAAAGGATGCTGAGGTGGTACCTCAGGCTATTATGGATGGACATCTGGAACAACAAAGTTTAGTTTATAGCCTGGGAGTGCTACCTCAAAGTACATCAAAGGTTTTGTTGTGTGGGAAAACGGACATTGAATTAATTCATCAATCATTTGGACAGCCAGCCAATCAGGTGCATGTGTTGTGAAACCAAGGCTTGACATTTCATAATAAATATGCCTTGGTTTGGAAAGAAGAAAAAGAGAAGCAAAGGGAGAAGAAGAGAGAAGAAGAGGAACGGACGAAGACGGCCCTGGTCGTCAGAAAGGCATCATGAACATCGATTGCTAAATCAAACGCCTCCCTGGGACATTCATCCTTGTCATCTGTAACTTTTTCGTAAGCTTTTTCTAAAGACTATATATATATTCAGACTTTCCTATCACTACCTATTTTCTAGTATTCTTTGTTCTTGTGGTATTATTATTATTCTTGTAATAAATACCATGCTGCTTTTAACTTTCAGTGCTTTGTCTTAATGTCTAGAGTGATTGAAGTAGTAAGTTAGATTTCTTTGAGCACCTGGTGACAGCCGGATTTTTGCCATTATTTCCGTGCTGCGAGGTTTATATGGCTGAGAGTGAAGAGCGCTATACTCAACAGAAGGGACAGATACGATAAAGAAGGTATTCTTGGCTGATGAATGGCTTATAGTCAAGAGTGCTGAGTCTTTGTATGTTTAAATGTATTCTTGTAGACCAAAAGTAATATTTAGGTCTGAGATATCACTAAAACATCGTATTGTTGTTCGTGCCGAAAATAAGTAAGTCTCTTGAAGTGCTGAATGACAGGCTGTTATTCCTATAGCACTTGTGTGGTTTAAAGTGCTAAGGGTTAATCAGCGTGTGTGTGTCATTCATGGAGATTGTTGTGGTTAGGGTCTGTGTGTGTGTTTATCTATGTGTGTGTGTGTGTTCATCTTAAAGTGCAACAGTAGACCAACCCAATAACGAACTTGACGAGAACCCTTACCCTTGAGGAAACAGGTAAAAGGGCAAGTGGAGGGAAATACCACGATAATACACTAACCATCTTCTTAAATGACAGACACTAACGTTATTATTTTCTAAACTAAGGCATAAACATATTTGAGCCTACGTCAGCCCTTGATTGAACAAAAATATGACGCGCTGATCAATACAGTTCTACTCTTCTGCCATTTCAAACAGGGCGTGGCTTCAATAAACTAAACATTAAACGTTAGATACAATTATTTCATAATTTCGAGAAAACAAGATCTTTTGTTTTATTAAGATCTCGATAAAATTAGTCCATTATCTCGAGGAAACAATTAAAAAAAAATAACGATATTGCACGTCCTCCCTCGGCTTCCTTAGAGTTCTGCTAAATACTGAAACATAATTCAGTCATTCTTTGTTTAATGAATTTCATTTTTTTGCATATGTAAGCAACACCACACATGTTTTTTCTGACTGCAACAGACAAGCTAAGCAAATGAAAACTTCTCATGTAAGTATGCTTCACACATTTATTCCTAAAGTTTAGTTAACTTGTAGTAGACAAGAGAGATGTCACCTTTGAATTATCTTGTAAACCATCTTTTGGCTTGCAGCACCTAATATAAGCATACTCGTGGTTAACATATAAAGCCAGAGGAATGAAAACTAAACATGCTGCTGTTTCAATTTCACTTAGATTTTTCTTATTAGCCAAGATAATTTACATATGTAGAACTACAACCATCTGAATATTCTCAACGACTAGCATCTCACCAATAAGAAGTTCAAATGGAAACTGCAACATTCAATTGTATTGAATTGTGCGAGATCTAACATTTTAGACGCAGAAGAGTTAACATGCAGCTGGTGTGCAGAAAACATTTTCTGTTCCATGACCCGCCATGAATTAATTAAAATGTATTTTTTAAGAGAAATTATATTTTTATTGTGACAAACTAGGGGGCCTTGCCCCCTGATCGCTTCGCTTCCCAATCCCTTCCCTCCCCCCCGCTTGCACTTCATGCAGTTGTGATGAGGGGGGCCTGAACGCACCCCAAGGAGACACTTACACCCCTCCTAAACCCCTCTTAAATGGTGATACAACAGGAAAAAAATACATTTTTTAACTCCTCTTTGCTCGATCAGCTGTTGGTTTGCTGCTGCTGCTATGCGTGTGATCTGAACTTCGCTCGCATACCAATTCCCCCCACCCCCCCACACACACCGTTGTGAAGGGTGTGGCTGAATGTACACCAAGGTGACACAGTTGCTCCTCTGAAACTCCTCTTAAATGATGATACATTGGGAAACAAGTAACAGTTTTTTTTTTACCTCCTCTTTGCTCGATCAGCTATTGGCTTATTGCTAGCTTGCTGCTGATTTCGTTCCATGTAATCGGCATTTCGGGTGGATCTTCAAACATTTAAAAACCTGTACTGCATCTGCCCTTTTGTCATCAAACACTATGCAATCTCTTTCGCTTTTCCGTTATTTCACCGAGTAATATTTTCCATTTGTTTGAGATAATGTGATCTTTTCCCTCATTTATTTGAGACTTTCAAATATTCTTACTTCCATGATCTCTAACCTGTCACAGGGCTTGCTTACAAAGGTTGTAGGTATGATGTGATGTGCCTGTCTCGCAGGATGTGAAAGTGTCTCTCTGTCTCTCTTCAAAGTGTCTCTCTGTTTTTCTTCAAAAGTCTTGTCCCAAGTTTTTTTATATAATAGAGAGATTATATATAACAAAATCAGTATATTAACACCCTGATAGAAGAGCAACTGTCCGATTTTATCAAATGCTGAGTCCTGCAGAGACTGTGGTGAACATGCTTGGCTTTTCTGATAAGTTGCTGGAGAGTCTTGATGCTGAGGTATGGGACCTGCAGTGCCATTTGCAGCACCACTACAGGGTGAAGACATCTGAGAGACTGCTACCTCTGCAGCTCCACCAGCGCAGCTCCATCTGCTAGCCTGTTGGCATGGATCTGCAGCTGCCACCGGAGCTTCTAGATCATAGAGCTAAGAAAAAGTGGTCAGTTTGAGTTGCCACTTACCCTAAGTGAGTCATGGGAAGCAGGCAAAGGACAAAACAGATTTCAGAGTTGTTACAGAGATTTATAGGATGGAGACTCTCAAAATTCAGTGTTCTTTCAGTGATGGAAAACAGCCAAGAGACTAGTACATCTAATATAACTCCTCAAAAGGAGGTTTGTCTGCGCCCTTATAATTGACAGACCAACGCAGAGAAGTGCAGTGTTTGACAGCTGTGTTGCACCTCCTCACAGTGTAGGACTCAACATTCCTTTGGCGCCATTTGACAGTGCAGCATGTATTGGAAGATACAACAATGATATTCTCATGTCAATACAACCAATTTATTTTATAAAATAGAATATCTGTCGGTCTCCTAATAAATCCTATACCCTTTCACTGATCTAGACCAAATTTTGCATTGTTGCTCTCCAGGACCATACAGACAAGACAGATTACTTTGGAACCCAAAAATGTTGACCCTAGGGGGACCCAGTGGGTTTTCTTCTTTGTATGCTACAGTTTGCACACCAGTGCTACCTGCTGGCTCACAACAAATGAAACATCTCAACTGACTAAAGCCAGGCTGACAGATGAAATGACCAGAGCTTAACACTCCTTACCCGGGCAATGCCGCATGCTACTTCTGTCTTTTGTAATATATCAAAGATTATTGTGCGCTTCTGCAGGGGGGTGTTGGGACGAGGCTTGATCAAGAGTAGACGTGCAGCACAACCCAAACATTCTCCAAATACAGTGGGATGCAAAAGTTTGGGCAACCTTGTTAATAGTCATTATTTTCCTGTATAAATCATTGGTTGTTATGATAAAAAATGTCAGTTAAATATATCATATAGGAGACACACACAGTGATATTTGAGAAGTGAAATGAAGTTTATTGGATTTGCAGAAAGTGTGCAATAATTGTTCAAACAAAATCAGGCAGGTGTATAAATTTGGGCACCACAAAAAAAGAAATGAAATCAATATTTAGTAGATCCGCCTTTTGCAGAAATTACAGCCTCTAAACGCTTCCTGTAGCTTCCAATGAGAGTCTGGATTGTGGTTGAAGGTATTTTGGACCATTCCTCTTTACAAAACATCTCTAGTTCATTCAGGTTTGATAGCTTCCGAGCATGGACAGCTCTCTTTAACTCACACCACAGATTTTCAATTCTATTCAGGTCTGGGGACTGAGATGGCCATTCCAGAACGTTGTACTTCTTCCTCTGCATGAATGACTTAGTGGATTTTGAGCAGTGTTTCGGGTTGTTGTCTTGTTGAAAGATCCAGCCCCGGCGCAGCCTCAGCTTTGTCACTGATTCCTGGACATTGGTCTCCAGAATCTGCTGATACTGAGTGGAATCCATGCGTCCCTCAACTTTGACAAGATTCCCAGTCCCTGCACTGGCCACACAGCCCCACAGCATGATGGAACCACCACCATATTTTACTGTAGGTAGCAGGTGTTTTTCTTGGAATGCTGTGTTCTTTGTCCTCCATGCATAACGGCCCTTGTTATGCCCAAATAACTCAATTTTAGTTTCATCAGTCCACAGCACCTTATTCCAAAATAAAGCTGGCTTGTCCAAATGTGCTTGAGCATACCTCAAGCGGCTCTGTTTGTGCTTCCTCTGCATCACTCTCGCATACAGCATCTCCTTGTGTAAAGTGCGCCGAATGGTTGAACGATGCACAGTGACTCCATCTGCTGCAAGATGATGTTGTAGGTCTTTGGTGCTGGTCTGTGGGTTGACTCTGACTGTTCTCACCATTTGTCGCTTTTGTCTATCCGAAATCTTTCTTGGTCTGCCACTTCGAGCCTTAACTTGAACTGAGCCTGTGGTCTTCCATTTCCTCAATATGTTCCTAACTGTGGAAACAGACAGCTTAAATCTCTGGGACAGCTTTCTGTATCCTTCCCCTAAACCATGATGATGAACAATCTTTGTCTTCAGGTCATTTGAGAGTTGTTTTGTGACCCCCATGTTGCTACTCTTCAGAGAAAATTAAAGGAGGAGGGAAACTTACAATTGACCCCCTTAAATACTCTTTCTCATTATAGGATTCACCTGTGTATGTAGGTCAGGGGTCACTGAGCTTACCAAGCCAATTTGAGTTCCAATAATTAGTTCTAAAAGTTTGGGAATCAATAAAATGACAACGGTGCCAAATTTATGCACCTGCCTGATTTTGTTTGAACAATTATTGCACACTTTCTGTAAATCCAATAAACTTCATTTCACTTCTCAGATATCACTGTGTGTGTCTCCTATATTATATATTTAACTGACATTTTTTATCATAACAACCAACGATTTATACAGGAAAATAATGACTATTAACAAGGTTGCCCAAACGTTTGCATCCCACTGTACACCCAAGCAATGCTGGGTACTAAGACTAAATTTTCCAATAAATTAGAAAGAGTCATACAGTATCAAGTTAAAAAAATAGGGTTCAATTAGTTTTTAATAGTCAAACACTGAATGAGCGCAAATTGTCTCCTAATATATCAGTTAAGGCTGTATTGTTATTAAAGTAAAACAATTAAACATATCTTTAAGTGATTTCTCAGTCAGACATCAAATTACAGGACTAGATGAGAAGTTACTGTAATTTATAAGCCATGTGTAATGTTTGCTTTTGAAATATAAAAAGAAGTGCCTAGTGCTATTTTAACCCAGGAAGATATAATTTATCTTTGTCTCTGGACAGTCAAAGGGAGATGGGTTTTAGGGTTATTTATCAGATAAATTTATTGGTAGCGGTATCTGACCAATACAAAGAGTAAAGGGGGCCATGTTCATTTTAAAATCTGTAATAAAAGATACTGTATGAGTGAAAGACTGAAGAAGGACCAAGAGGTCAGGGTAGTTTTAACTTCCCTAAACATGTAATTGTTTTTGAAAAATTAGACTGAGGATATAGCAATACCTAGATACCTAATTTGAGACAAAGTTGGAATATTCAACAGTTTAATAGCTAAGACAGAAAAACAGGTAAGTAAAAATAACCAGTTTATGTTTTGATAATTGTCAGCATTTATGTGCACTGCTTATTTTAATAACTAACTTTTTTTTTTGGAAAAGGTATATAATATCTCATCAGAGAGTGGGCAGTGTTTGTAAAGAATATCAAAAAAAATGTGTATGCCACTTCTCCTTCTCAAAGTCTGCCCTCTCCTGTGAGCCGAGTCCTGCAGAGCTGCAGTGTCGATGTTGTATCGGGTTACCTCCTTTTCTAATAAGGCAGCTCTCAGAATTCTGTCTGCAACATCTCTATCCAAAATCCAACTCTATCCAATCTCTTTCGTTGTGTGCATTCCATGAGCAGAGAATAAGAGGAACAGTCTTTGATTTTCTCTGTACTGTATATGGGCCTCTGAAATAGGCAGGAATCCCATTAGTTACTTCCAACTGGTTTAGCTTGCCCATCAAAGAAATGTAACAGGGTGTGTCCATTGTCACATGCGCACAGTTACTTGGAGCTACAGGTGACAACTGAGTGCTAAATGTGGGTCAACTATGGGCAAGCTCATTCAATATAAAATTTTACAATCATTAGATATCAATTTCCATTACAGGAAGTCAAGTATGATTGATTCATTACCTATACTTTGATTCAAATTAGAACCGATGCTATGCATGTACTGTATTTCTTTTCATTTATATCTTTATTTCTTGTGTAATGGTTCCAATTTTTGTATCTGTACATATGTGCTTTTTCATATTGGTTACTGTCTGCATGAAGCATTTCAGTAAATATTTTGTTGTATTAACTACCATCATAAGTCCAGGTGGTTTAAGTTAGTCCACAAGTCTGTTACCTGCTCCCATCTCTAAGATATGCACTGCAACGTCATTTTGTCCTAGCATGCAGCTAGACTTGAACAGCTGCTAGTCTACAACTCAAGTGCACACTGCAACAGTGCTAAACCTGGCAGAAAATAATGTTGGTGCAAGATCACCTCAGGATGATCCCTCCAACTGTGATATAGATATTTAGCATGATCAACTTGGGCCTAAAGCCAGTAGATGAGAAAGCTAAAAATATGAGTGACTAAACCTTCAGGGAGCTAGAATTTTTAATATCATTATGGAGGAAACACTTCTCTTCAAGCAAAGTTTGATGTGTGTGACATAATTGTAAATATATTTGAATAAAACATCTACAGGCTTGGCTAAAGAGAACGGTAAGCAATCATCTGGAGAGCCAATGAAAAATTAAAAGGGCCAATAAAATGCATTCTCTTGCATCCATGTAATTATCTTTGTTTGTGTAGAATACTATATCATGCTGTTGGTGTAAAACTGTCATTTTCTTATGCAACATGGCTGGTCAGGAAGACTGTTCATATATGGACACAGAATAGATAATAGATCGCATTGAAATAATCTGAATCAAAGTTCCATTTAAAAAATTATTCTGTATTGTCTGTGTATTCTTTTTAGTTAGCCTCTATGGATTTACAGAGGTTTTATGTTTTCCTTTTTATGTATTATGATATGGCTAGAATTCGTTCAATTTTAGTGTCTCAGAGTTTGAGAAACTAAAATCAAGTCATGTGAAAAATGAATTAAAATGCATATTAGATAAAGATGTTTTGACTGAAAGTAATACACTGAAAATACGACTTTGTTCAAGTTTCACTGTTTCATCTGTGGAAAATATACTGTGCAGTAAGTCCACCCTTGGTTCTAATAGCTGGTATTACCCCCTCAAGTAGTCTTTTCTTATAACTGTCTACTAGTCTTTGACACCAACATGGAGAAAGTTCTCCCCACTCCTCCATGCAGAATTCTTTCAGCTGAGTGATATTTCAGGGTTGTCTTGTGTGTACAGTCCATTTCAAATCCCTGCAGCATCTCGATAGGGTTCGGGTTCACGCTTTATCTTGGCCATTCCATCACAGTTCAGCTTCATTCTTCTGGCCGATGGTCCCACATTATACTCAAGTACGCTCTGGTACAATGTATAATTCATAGTGGATTCTGTGATGGCAAGCTTCCCAAGCTCTGATGCAGCAAAGCAAACCCAAACCAGAACATTTCAAACACCATACTTTACAGTTGGCATCAAGATCTTCTGATCAAATGCTGGTTTTGTTTTTTTTTTCCCCAAACATGTCTTCTGGTAGTGTGGCCAAATATATTTGCCTCACCTGTCCAAAGAACATTGTTCCAGAAGTCTTGCTCTTTGCCTAGGTGTTCAAAGAAAAACTTTAGTTTTGCCCTGAAGTTCTTGCAGATGTAATTTATTCATCCTCTTTCTAATGGTAGAAAGCTTTCACATGTTCCAGTGCATCTGAGTGCGTTCAGTTTTAGTTCATAAGAATGTTTTCCCAAAGTGACTAATTTAACACATTTTTGAAAAATACAATACAATTGTGTGCATACAACTGGGTGACGTGAAATGTGGATGATACATCAACATGAGTAACGTCAGATTTTTCATGTATGTTTTGATATTGTTTGTTGTTATCCAACATTGGTCACCAAAGGCTTATATTGTATCAGAAATATTTTTATTTTAATCAGTTTTGAAATGAAAACATGAGGTATATTTTTTATGGCCATTACTAGAAACTACATGCATCAAATAACATATAAAATATATCATGTTTAGGTGGAATATTTCTTTAAATCCTTTCCTGACACTAAAGTTTAATTCTTTAATTTTTTTAACCGATTCATTTAATTTGTGGTCAATATCGCATAGTTCAGCCCAAATATTCCTTAGTTCATTGGCCACATCTCTTACAGCATCCATGATTGCATTATGTGACTCCAGAACAGCGTCAGTCAGCACTCAGCCAGATGGGAGCCCAGCAGTTTCTGTGTGTGCCAATGTGTCCAGCCAATGCCCGAAGACTTTCTGAACTCTGTGTGACTTTCTGAACTTGAGCTTTGGAGTGTCTCCACCACGTTGTATCATTACATCAAATTCCTTTTGTTGTTTATACCACTGCTTAAGCCAACAAATAGTATGTTTTTCCTTGCCTCCACTTTGTATTCACTGAAATTCTTTTTTCCACATGTTTCTGCCTTTACTTCTGTCTTTTAACAAAACACTGAACGGAAGGGGCTTTTCACATTGATTTGCATATTCAAATATGCAAAATTCTTGGAGGAGTGGAGGTAGGGCTTTGGGGAGTGGTAAGACGGACGAAGGGGACAGTCAAGTGGATGGAGGAAGAGGATCCTCATGGAGGAGGTCAGACATATATGGAGGGGCAAGGTTGTGGATAGCCTTAAAAGTTAGTAGGAGAATATTGAATTGAATTTGAAACTGAACTGGAAGCCAATGAAGCTGCTGCAAAATGGGAGTGATATGGTGAATAGAGGGGGTTCTAGTAATGATGCGGGCAGCTGAATTCTGGACCAGTTGAAGCTTATAAAGAGATTTGCGAGAAAGACCAAAGAAAAGGGAATTGCAATAATCCAGACGAGAAGTGACAAGGCTATGAACAAGGATAGCAGTGGTGTGGGGAGTGAGGGAGGGGAAAATACGATTAATGTTACGCAAGTAGAAATATGCAGACCGGGAGATGTTATTGATGTGGGACTGAAAGGATAAAGTACTGTCAAGGATGACACCCAAACTCGTAACCTGTGGGGAAGGAGAGACAGAGGAATTATCAATAACAAATGAAAAAAGGGAAATGCATGAATCTTAGAGTATGCACAGTTTTATGCATCTGGATTTTTTTGTACGTACGCACATTTCCATTTGCCATGTTTTAGTGTGAATTCTACACATGACGTTATACATGAGTCCCCTTGTTTTAAGCTAATTCTGTATATTCGTAAGACATTGATGGATTTAAAACTATAAATTGAAGTGGCCCATCATTTTAAAAAGGAAGAAATTTCAGTTATTTATTTTTGCTTTCATAAGAAATCTACAGGAAAAATGTAGTATTGACATATGTTCACAATTTCTTTAAATAAATACAAGCATTACCACAACGGAAGAAGTAAAATTCCTCTAGGATCTGTCAATCAAATAATCCACCTAGTGTTATTTTATAGCAGATGTGAACTGGTGTAATTCATCACATTACATAACATTTTGTAGTAATATCTTGCTACCTGAAAGTGAAATAGTCAGAGAGACAGCTGGATAACAGCATTTGTTGAATAGGCTAACAAGAGAGCAGTAAACAATGCCTACAAAGCATTATGTGAAAACATTATAGTAGCAATAAATAATGACCAAAACATTTAAAGCTAGTAAAGGCAATAAACTAGCAGCCACAATTAATAATGTTTTTAACAGCTCCAAATCAGGTTTATCTCTTAAACTATACTCAGGTACTTCAACACGTAATCTCTTCTGTTTAGAATAAAATGAAAAACGATAAATATGCCTAAAAGTGATGGACTGCACACAGGAAAGCAATAGTAATGCAAAAATACTTCATCCCAATGCCGACATAAATGCATGCAAGGTAAATTATGAGTGAAAATGCAAAATTACAATGTGAAAATGAAAAATTGGACAACAAATCCATACCTGTTATATTTTCAACCAGGATATATTTTCTAGACGATATGGCTCTGCAGATGTAAGTATAGTCAGTAATTTTTAATGTATTATTGTTAGAAGCCATTGAAGACCTTCTAACCTTCCAACCTGAATAAGAAAATATGTTTATTATGCCCAAAAACCTAAAAAGTATCAGTAGACTGACAAGTAACAAGGCCTTAGTAAAAAATGGTAATCGTTAATGTTCGTGAGAAAAGGAGGTAAATATGGGCAAAATGTATGTTTTAAGTTCTTCTTCTTGTCATTCAGTCAAATGAACATGCAGACCTCCTGAATAATCCTGAACATCTTAGATTCTTCAGGCAGCCATACAGCTTCTCTATTACTGGGATCTCCTCCATCCAGATCTGACATCTCATGGCCCAATGGAATGAACAGCTTTGCACAGAGTTAGTGATTCAGGTGGCTGTGCCCTGTCTGGAGTCTGAAGATATCCACCTGGTGTTGTAAGAAGGTGGTATAGGTCACTTCTAATATAATGTGGATGCTGACACAACTACTTGGTGTGCTGATTGACCTTGATGATGATCCTGGCTTTGTGGTTGGTGGTTGACTTGTCTTCCTGTTATTTTATAGTTCCCTCTTTTGCCAATTTGTAGGTAAATTCATTGCCTAATACACTGCAGTGTGGAGGAATCCACTGCAGAATAACTGTGTGGACTCTTCATAGGGGAATAAGAGTGGTAGAAAGGGCATTCATCTCTTTGGCCTTAGAAACCTGCAGTGTTTGACGTAGTGACATGCTAAATGCACCAGGAGGTGTGGGCACGGCAGTGACAGAAAGTGTGAGAAGTTCATGGAAGAAATTCCTGGAGCTGTCCCCATTCTGATTTCAAAGCAAGCCTGTCTAGTATTGAAGAGAAAGTTTATGAAAGCTGTGTGATGAGAATTGTGGAGGCAGTGCTGCACCATGCAGTGAGGGAGGAGTGAGGGAGACGGCTCATCTGACCTCACCAGGAAACGCTCCGATTTGTATTACTTACAGCCTGTCCCTGAGCAAACAGCTCATACAGGGAAACTGTTTCTGGGGTGCCTAGTAATCCAAACACCATGAGTTTGCCACTGACTATTGGCAGCTACCACATTACAAAACGGGCAACCTGGGAAGGATCTTGGTTTAATCCCATGACAATACAATGTAGTCGTCAGGATTTGCATTGTGGATGGATGGAGTGTGGAGGCTGTGCTGCACAGTACAGTGGGCACTGAGTGAAAGAGAGAGCTCAGCTGATGTCACCAGAAAGCACTCTGCTTTGTGTGGCTTAGTCAGTCCCTGCATGATCAGCCAAGGGAGTTCTCCTTTAGTTTATGCTTTAGGGACGCTGCTTCTGAGGTTCCTTATACTCTAGATATTGCAAGTTCATGGCTAAACACTGGCAGGTACCACAGTGCAAAATGTGCAGCCTAAAATGGATTGTGGTGTAATTCCATGACAAAATAAGAATTATGCTGTATGAAGGCAAAATGTGAAGCAAAACTGGAAGGAACATAGAAAAGAATAATCAGATGGATGCATGGAGTATCACAAGTTGAGAGGAAGATAAATCCAGCTTTACAAGAAAGACTTGCTGTTAGGGGGAACATAGAGCAAAAAGCAGATAATAATTAGATGAAGAAAGGCACTAAGGCGGAGATCGAGAAGATGAGGCAAAGAAGACATGGATGGAAATAGTGTCTGGTGATATGAGAGGAATGGGTCTCTCCTTAAATGATGGTCAGGATTGCAGAGAATGGAAAAAAAATATTTTTGGGGTGGCTGGTTGCTGGGTAAACATAGAAAAATGGCTGTTAAACTGGTGATGGTAATCTTGAACTAAATATTAGAGTTATACTGTATATTAATTGCTTACATCACATTTTCATTTTTGCAAAAGCTATAACAACCGCTTTTTTGAACTGGTTATTCTTCACTAACAACTACAGACAAATTACTCAAAGTAAGCAGCGATATTGCACACTTAAAACTTTGAGCAGCAGATAATTTGTAGTGTAAGATAGTTGGACCCATACCAAAGTTGGTAAAATTTGTAGTTTGAGATGGAAATATGCCCTTAAAGACAGGGATGCAAGTGGAGAAAAGCTGTTAACTTGACATTTTCTATGACCAGGTTGACAGAGAAGGTGATAATAAGGAACTCAAAAGCTTACTCTAATACTGGCCACGAAGTTGGATGAAAAGTGGAAATATGAGTAGCTTGCACTTTTAGGATGTATCTCTACTTTAGTTATTACTTACCAGTAATCCCTTTTTATAGCAAGCCAGCAAGATTTGTAATTGTATATTTTTGTTTTAATGTTTGATTATCAACCTTGCATTTGTTAATGCTTTAAAATAAATTACAAAACATATAGCTTGCCCTTCATATAGATTATAAGAAAGGTTCATCGGATGCTCTCCTAGTGTTGTGTCGAGGAGTTCTGTACTTTCACAAGTACAATTTAAAAGTACTTTTCAGTCACAGGGTTTTATTAAATTTTCATCCTCATTTTCCAATGAAGCCCCTTAAAGGTTTGCTTCTCCATTTTAAAGAAGTGCTTTTGGGTTTGAATTCTGTGATTGCCAGGAGATATTGTGAAAGAAGAAGCCCTTTACTTTAGGCCAGCTATTGAAGATACACAAGTCTAATCAACATGGCAGTATCTGATATGTGGAGCGTACACGCCGACTGTGTGTTGAGCTTTAGAGAGGAGTGATGCAAGGACAGTGACTGTTTGGCAGTAGGCCATCCTCTGTAATAATGAAAGGAGACATTGCCTTATTGCAAGCAAATTCATTGTAAAATTCAAGAGAATTAGTTAGCATATTTGTATTTCCCTAATGTTGAGAGCAAGAGGAAAAAGGTCAGACCTCCAGTGTTTCCTTGTCTACTAGATGCCTGCTGTGAGTTTGCTGAGATGCAATACACGTGGTGTGCACTACATGAGGCAGAGAAGGTCCTTTCTAAAAACAAAGAGAAAAATGTAAAATCTGAATGCTATATTTATAATATAATTATATTATAATTGTATTTACTAATATTATACTCCCTTTGCGTGTTCACATTTTATTGTTGTAAAACATTAATTCACATTGACATTAAAAGGTCTTTTTCTAATGATCAGTGTCAAAAAAAAATCCTAATTAAATCCACTGTGATTCCATTTTGTTTAGTAACAAAATCTGAAAACTTCCAAGGAAGTGAATACTTTTAATAGGCACTATATGTAGTTTATTTAATTTATTTTAAGGTTTTGTATTTATTTCAGAAATGTTAACACTCTCAAAAGCACTGAGGAATTGACCATGAACACTGTAGCTGTGAGTGACATGCCAGTAAGAATCCCATTGTACTGTGGATGTACTGTGGACACATGACAATAGGCGAGATGAAGTTGTGAAAGAAAAAATTAGATGTCACACCAAACAAAGCATTAGAGTTTGCTTTACTAGGAATGCCGTGGACACAATGACCTCTTTTCATACTTTTCAAAGATAATATTCCTTGGAACTCCATGTTGGACATTTATACCTTATTCACAGCTTATTTTTTCATATTAATTTTGTAAGGTAGGTTATTCAAACAGGAAAATTATTTTACTACTTATTTGTCCTTCTTTATATTTAATTCAGAAATGACGAACGTGAACACAAATAATTGCAATATCTTAAGCATTGAGGGTTGGAGCAGGAATACTGTAGTGATCAGACATCAACAGAAAGACTGGCCCTTATTCGTTTTGATGATTGCTTAATTTAATATAAAATGTGATTTATGGGCTCCTTGATTGTAATGTGACTAATATTCTGTATTTATTATTTGTTATGGTTGTTCTACAATAATAAAAAGTGTTCTTCATAGCAGAGTCCATACATAGCAGCTCATTGTGACATCTGCATGGACGCTGGTCATCGATAGTCATGACCTGGATAAACTAGTACAATGAGGACACACAAAAACAAGATTGGTGCAGAGTGAATTGTGCAGTTTCATTCAAACGAATCAAACAGCGTTCAAAAGTGTCGTGCAGCACCAGAAATAAATGATCTACTTTAATAAAAGGATAAATGTTGGTGTGTCCGTCCAGTTGCCATGTCTCTGTTATTTCAAAAGATGGCACATCCCAAACGTTCTTAGTAATAAAATGCATTGACTGAGACTTTGTCTTTTTTAACCAACTCTGGGACCACAGAGGCTTATTTCTCCCAGAAATTGTTTTGACAGGACATTTTATTTTTCTCTCCACATGCAACTGGAGCTGAAAAACAACTAGTGATCAACATGGCACTGTGCTCGGCGCACCCAGTTGCTTTTAATGTGCTTATATTTAGAATGAATACAAACATGTCATCAATATTCTGATATTCAGTACATAAATATGGCCTGATAGCTAAAGAGAAGCAGATGCTTATTTCCAGGCATCTGAAACAATCCGAAGTCTGTTAAAAAAAAAAAAGAAGAAGTTAGATAATGTATGCATGGCATAAAATATAAGTGCATTCGGTGACTAAGGGTAACTGATATGTAAGTCGGAGCATTTCACATTTTTATTTACTGTCATACAGGAGTCAGTTATTGCTCTTTTGTTTATTAGTTTTGTAGCAATGAGTTGTATTCAAACGTATCAGCGATAATAGAATGCGATGACATGTTAGTAGTAGTAGTTAAATACGTGATTTTTAACAGCACTTTATAATGGAGTTAAAATCAGAGCACAAATCGGTTTATCATGGCTGAATGGCTTTCATACACAGCAGATTACAGTTCAGGTGACGTGCAAATGGCATCGAGTGATGTGTGTTAGTGGTGGAGGGTCTGTGACTAATTGTTATTCAGTTTTCTTAAACATAACAGTTTTGAAAAGTAAACTCAATAGAGTAGTATCCAATAATTATCAAACTGAAAAATAATTGCTGTCACAAAATGACCAATACTGACATAAAATCATTGTCAATATTAATCTACGAAAGGAAAAAAGCAACTGAAATAAGTTCTCCATCTAGCTATTGATATTGATTACAACAAAGTAATCCCTTAAAATTATATAAATAAGTAAAAAAGAACTGATTTATTGCATAACAGGAATATGAATGGCACATGATGGACAAGAAGATGAGGGGCTTGGCGCAATTGTTTGTGTATATCTGCCACTGAAAGATCACGGGCTAGGTGCCAGAGATCTGGGGCTTAAGTTGCTGAAGACACCACCTTTGGAAGACGCTGTCCATTTTAAAACCCGTCCTGTGTTTATATCACTTATGGCAGCTGTGCCTTTCCTATGTTATTAATTAGTTCAAATTGCATTTAGCTGCAGGTTGATAATGCTGGTTCCTTTCAATATTAATCTACAGATAATATAGCTTAATCAATTCAGACTTGTATTATTATGCCATTTAATTTGGCTTTTTGACATTGAAAATCAGAAAAAGTCTAATGTTAGAGCGAAAACAGATCTCTGCAATGTGATCTAAATTAATTACAAATATAAAACACAAAATAACTGATTGCAGGTCAGTATTTAGCAGAGACACCTTTGGCGGCCATGACAGCCTTCAGTCTGTGTCCACAGGTCTTTTGCTGTCAGCTTTGCAGATCTGACCCCTTTTTCCCATTCTTCTTTGTATTCTTCTTTGCAAAGGTGGTCAAGCTTTGTCAAGTTGCAAAGTGATTGTGAGTAAATAGACTGTTTTAAATCCAGCCACATCTTTTCTAATGAATTGAGTTCTGGACTTGGCAACTCCAGGATATTCATATTGTTGTTTTTAAGCCATTCCTGTATCGCTTTTGCTTTATACTTGGACTTGTTGTCTTACTGAAAAACAAATCTTCTCCCTTGTAGACTGCCTTTGGTTTTCTTCCAAAATTTCTCTTCATTTTGCTGCATTCATTTTACACTCACACTCACGTTTCATGGTGGGGATGGTATGTTTTTTATGATGTGCCATGTTCAAACATCTGTTGGCCCAAAAGTTCAATTTTGATCTTATCAGAGCAAAGGACCTTCTTCCAGCTGACTTCAGAGTCTCCCAAGTGCCCTCTACCAAACTCTATAGTCAAGATATTATGTGTATTTTTTAACAGTGGCTTTCTCTTTGCCATTTTCTCATAAAGTTGCAAATGGTGAAGCACTTGGGCAACAGTTGTGTCTACATAGTCTCTTCAGTCTCATCTACTATAGCTTGTAACTCCTTCAGAGTTCTCTTAGGACTCTTAGTGGCCTCCCTCACTTATCTTCTCCTTGCATACTCACTCAGTTTTTGTGGATGACCTGCTCCAGCAGATTTACAGCTGTGCCTTATTCTTTCCATTCCTTAATGATCGATTTAACTGGACAATGGATTTTCAGTGACTTGAATATTGTCTTGTGTCCATCCCTTGAGTTGTACTTTTCAATCACCTTTGGATTGTTCTTTGTATCTTCATTTTGTAGGTCAGGCCTCAATAGTGACTTACCACAAGGTGGACCTTCCACATTCAGGTGTATTTTTATTACAGTCAAGTAAAACCCAGACAGGTGATCTCCACTTACCCAATTCTGGGACCTTTTAAACCAATTGGTAACCCTAGTGAGGATGTAGGGGTTTCATATTAAAAAAGGTGAATACTTAAGTTTTACTCATTTTTTGTGTTTTAAATTTGTTATTAATTCGAATCACTTTTCAGTGATCTGTTTTCAGTTTGACATTAAAGAGCCTTTTTGTGTTGATCAGTGACAAAAAAGCCAAATTAAATGAAGTGGGATGCAATAACCGTTTAATTATTTTGAAATGGTGCACAATATCACAACAAAAAAAGTCACTGACCACTAAATCAACTTCTACATTCTTCCGCTACATAAATCCCGGTCAGCATGAAAAGTAAGGCACGTGCACGCGCCTGCTGGCACTCCCCAACTCCTGCCAGAATTACACCTATTTGAATATGCAAATCAATATAAATAGCCCTTAAGCTCAGATTTCTATAAAAAGCAAAAGCACAGGGGAAATAGAAGAATTTTAGCGAATACCAAGTGGAGGCAAGGAAAAACGTACGATTTGTTGGTTTAAACAGTAGTATAAACAACAAAAGGAAGTTGATCGAGTGACGCAGAGTGTCGGAGAAACTCAAAAGCTCAAGTTCACAAAGTCGCACAGTGCCCGAAATGAAAAAGAAGTTGCCAGATGTCAAAGTTGCCGTGAAAAGGCGAATTGTAGCCCACCGTCTGTGTGTCATATGGAACCTTATTAGGGTACAGATAAAAGAAAAAAAAATAGGCACACAGTGGGAAAAAAAACATGAAATGTCAACTTTAATCTCGAAATTTCCACTTTAATCAGTAGTTTATTTTGTCGTTAAAGTAGAACATCAGAAACTTCATCTTAAAATCGTTTAACTTGCTAGTTTCTCAGATCCCATCGTAACTAAAGTAGCATGTTAAATACTTTGTTTTGTATGTGTTCTTCTACGTGCTCTATGTGTGTGAATCACTATGTGCTTCTTAAACGAGCTTTCTCTTTCTCTGACAGGACACAGAATCCATTAAATTCGTGATATTACAGCTCTCTGAATAATTAAAATACTGAGATATATACTTGATATAATTTTCATGATGATAGGAATAAAAGCATGTTGTTAAACATAAGAACACGGTGGCACAGTGATAGTGACAACCTGGCGCCCCATCCAGTGATTGTTCCTGCCTCATGCAAGATGCTTGCTGTGCTGTGGGCAACCTTCGATGAAATAATTTATTGCAGCAGTACTGTCTCTTTCAAACGTACTAACCTCCAATTCCTGTCCTTCCTTTTCTTACTCCAAGTAACCAATTGCCACACAATCAGCTCTATAATAGATGTCAAGCCACCTGTAAGCTTAGAACGCAGATTCTTCAAAAATTTTAAGGAACATTGAAATATCTTCGTAATACGTGTTTAATTATTCTATACATCTATCTTTCCAGTGTCGCGCCAGCCCCAACAAGAATACAGCGCGAGGCAGGAACAATCCCTGAACTGCCAGCTCATCGCTATCGCTGTCCACCATGTCCTCACATGTTTAATTATTATTAACAATATAAATTATTTAAATTGTTAAAGTTTTATCTGTATAATGTAAAAAACATATTTTACTGCATTTCATCTTAAAAATGATATCATCGTCATATGTAAAAACAAGCTTTTTAAAGTGGTTCAGGTTGTGTAATATTAAAACAGTGAGGTAATTGTACTTATAAGTACAAACAGTTCTAAAAGGAGCACATGATGGACTAATTGAGTGTGTTTAGAGCTCTTGGGATGAAAATGTTTCTAAACCGCGAGGTCCATACAGGAAAGGCTCTGAAGCATTTGCAGTATGTGAACAGTTCAAATAGCGCATGGCTGAGGCAGCGTGTGCTTGATGCTGTACACTGATAATTCTCTTTCCGATCAGCTGCTGTAGAGCTATGATTCCACATTCAGATACAGTAGGATAAATACTTGAGAATAACAACACTAAAGCATCTATGGTATTTGGAATAGTTTGGCCATTCCGTGGACCATTATATTGTTATGGGTTAATTACAATCAGATGCCTTAAACTAATAACCAATATGTGGTTAATTTCAGTGTATTTGATAAAGCCGTCAGGGATGTGCATCTAAAAAAGAAAGGTAAACCACACTGAAACAAAAGCACTGCTTTGACGCTCTGTGCCAGCATTTTGCAAAACTGAACGGAGAACTTGCGTACGCCAAGCATTTAGCTGGTGTGAAAATGTGCGTGGCCTTATGTCAAGTTTAGTTTTTATGCATCACAATGTGAGCGTGGAAACAGATGTACGCAACATTTTTGTGCATATGCACCATTTATACATGAGGCCCCATGTCTTGAATGAAACATCAGCTTTTGGGGCCTTCCCTTTTCATGGTGTCCTAACCGAAAGTGGCAGGGCATTCTCTGGACAGGGCTGAGCGCTCTCACTACATGTCTTTTCAGAGCTGTGTGGGAACAGAGATGATACCATTAACAACGGCATCTGCTCTTGCCCCAGAGATAGTATTGTTTACCTCAGTTAACCTGGAAGATGATCCCCAGCTGCACAAGCATGACTATATATAAAAAATATATATGGTCACAAACGTGCGATTGGGAAGCAACCTTAGGGTTCATTTGACTGTAATTCCACCCCGACTGAGGCTTGGTGCTGTCACCTAATGTCTGCAGAGCCGATGATCAACAGCGAGACGAGTCATGACATCGCTTCTGGTTTCCAACCTGCCTTTTTCTCTCCACCAGTCTCCTAACTGGCTCCACTACCATCTGTAGTCAGTATTTTATTACATTAGGGATGCCCCAAATCTTTATGCTGTCTCTGCCTTGCCCAATCCCAGACAATACCACTATAAGTCACCACACGTTTGGTTATGTATTTGATCAAGACAGCAGGTCAACCCAAAACTACACTCAGACCCCTTCTTATGATATTGACAGATTAAATAAGATAATTAAGTTAATACTAGCCATGTGCGCCCAACTACGCTGCGCATGTTAAAGTTGTCTGTGAAGGGCTCCCTGTTTAAATGCGGCTGCCAGTCGTGAACTGGGCCCTTCGTCGCACAGCATTATGATTTTTTATAAGGGAAACAAAATTACAAAAGAAAACCCTTGGACATTAATTTGAATGGAACGGCCTACTCGGAATCACTGTCCGAATAGTAATGATGTGGTGGTGTAGGAGCATTTCTGCTTCTGTCCGTTCACAGTCCGTCTCGTTTTCACGACGCTTATCGTTTCCTCTCACGATGTCTTCTCAACCTTTCTCCAATCTCGCAGGTTGCTTTGTGGCAATCCAAAGAGTAAGGCAATATACATGGAGCAATGGTTATAAAAGGGGGACACATACTTATCCAGGCTCTTTAAAGCTTAAATAGGGATCACTTCACTGACATGTGAGCAAGCCACGGTACAACTGTGAGACGAACAGCACTCGCCGGCTACAACGTAACAATAATAATTTCTGGAACATGCTGTTACGTTGTCATTCATTTTACCCACTGTATTTCTTTCATTAATATGTTACGTAGGCACGTACCTTTTATCTTCGGCAATCTCATTCTCTAACCAGGCCTCCGGAGCTAACCAGCGTAACACTATCCACCACCTCTTTCGTTATTCCGGTACATTGTTGACATCCGTGAGTAAGAACAATGTACTAAACTGGAAGGTGGTCTACATATGCGTGGAATTCGCGGACAATCAAAGATCAAGATCTAAATGAAGATCTCTTTAGTTAATTTAAAGCACAATTTGTTTAGTTTGAATGTCTGTGTTTTGAGGTGTGACTGGAGTACTACAGTCTTCAGTAGTATAAGCCTGGAGGAGATTCTTAATGCAATGCCTATGTTTTAGCTGTCTCTCAACTGCCATCTAGTGCTTCTTCTTCTGATTCATTCGTGGACAAACAAAGATCAAGATCCAAATGAAGATTAGATAGAGATAAGGAAAATGGCCCAGCTCAACAGCCAAGGCAGAGAACAAATTCAATAAATCAATTTTATAAAATCACAAAAACAGATGGCAGCAATCAGAACCATACCCGCATACTCCATCACTCCAACACATACAGTATACGAATAACATAATAGGAAAAAATCTTTGACACCACACAACGCACAAGGTCCATACACTTCTGTCACTTTTTCTAAATGAAACTGTAGTCTTTTTTTTTTTCTTTTTTGCAGTCTCCAGACTGCCCTATCAAAGAACACTAAAGATTCCTTTCAGCCCACCCAATCATGATCCTCCTGAATCTTTAATCAGTTTCTGTGTGTAGCCCATTGGCCACCTCCAAACTAGGAAGGGCTTTGACCTCTAAGTGAGGCAATCTTCTTTCTGGTCTTGGATAGTCCACACCTTAATTCTCCACCATAAAGCTTGTGCTCAATATTATTTGTTCTTTCATTCCTTTGGTTGGCGTCCATTACCAATGACCATCCCTCACAAAGGTGCTTCTTATTGACAGCTTCCCAATGTGCCTGTTTTTTTTTTTTTATTTCCAACTAGGGAGCTTAGCCCACTGCTTGCTTTGCTCGCCAACCGCCTGGCCTGCGCTACACGCTACCCACTTCCCGTCTCTATTACTCGCATACAGTATGTGAATTTCACTTTCACCAAACAATCTTTTAATTCTCACGAATAGGCCTCTTCATTGGAAAGAAACACTACTTCTCTCAACATGAATTAGACGATCTACAAGCCTCCGACTTAGAATTCAAATCCAAATAATATATTCAATCTCTTTTCGCTGTTCTGTTATTTCACCGAGTAATAGTTTTGGTTTGTTTGTACTAATGTGATCTTTACTATTGACTTTCGAATTTTAGTACTTTCATTATCTCTAACCTGCTCTGCATGTGTACTGCGCCAGCGTTTTGGAACCTCTTTACGACGTTCTACTTTGTCATCTATTGTTTGTCTTATTTCCGGCCCCGGGCGTGGTTAAACCTCTTGGGACAAAGTCTTGTCTCGTGGCAATATATATATTTTTTTATATAATAGAGAGATTTACATATGTGCTTTGGCATAGACAGGGTTTACGTTGAGGATGACACAGAGAGACAAGCCAGAAAATACATTACTGTATGTGGCAGTGCTAGATCCTTACCCATTCCATATAATTCTATTAAAATAATTCCATTAATAAACATTTGTTGACCATTTTACACTGTACATAAAAATCCTATTTGACTGGACTTCACTTTCAGTCCAGTTTGAGCATGATGAGTCTCACCTTAACTCTCCCAGATAAACTGTCTGTCTGCTTTAAAAGAACAAGACAGCATTCTCCGGAGTCTACACAAAAATGAATGTGTTAATTTTACAACTGGCATTTATTTTGTAATGCATTCTGAACTAAGTTGCCAAAACATCTTGATGTTCTACAACTAGTACTCTGCTTTACTTCAAAGAGATTTGTGGTCATAACAGTTGTGCTGCCCAGTCATGTTGAAATGTCAATGTAAAGGGGTGATAGGAAGATTTTTACGATCCTGACATAATGATTAATTGTAATTATAATTAATTAGAAGCTCAGTTTGCATTGTGACTGAGAGCTCAAATGAAATGATATAAAGCAGCTGGTAGATTTCGGTACGTAGAAGATCTTCTGAATGAGGTTTCTTTTTTCAGTGTTTGATAGCACTGTTTTGTCAGACCCATCATCATTTTTGGTATTGAGTATCTGAAATGGTGGCTTTCTTTACTAACAATCATTCTAAATTACCTGAAGTTGTTTAGATATCTCTTTTTGTGCAGAGTGAAAGCTAGCAACAGTTTTAAATAGCATCGATTGCAGCTCATATGCTGCCTATAGATGCTAATATGGTGCATTGACTTTGTTCATGTCAGCAAACATAATGCCCAGCAGTTAATGCGATACAGGTCTGCTGACACAGAACAAAGGGAGATAATTGGCTGGTGAATCCATATTTGTATATTTCATATTTCTTATTCCAAAGTGATTCATGTTAACAGAATAGCAAAGCCTCAACCTGCAGCAATGAGAACATAAGATGACTGCAGTAAGCAATTTCTTCTCACAGTCACACATTGAGCAAGTGTTAGAATTAATCTGCTAATCTTGTTGCTACAATCATAATTCTTTGCCACTTGGCCATTCTGCTTACCGGCATTGTAAATGAAATGTGATAAAGTGAAATGTTGGGCAAGGTTAAAACATCATTTTAATGAATTTAGTTTAGGGACCTGCACCCAAAAGGTGGCAGGGTGAAACCTCATTGCCACCCCTGTATGTGACCTGAGCATGTTGTTGAAATTGTGTCTCCTCCAAACGCATTCAGTAGCTCACAGCTCCAGAGACTTCTGTTCACATCTCAGCTTGGGTACAGTCTGTGCAGAGGTGGCATTTTATTACTCTCTGCACTGGTTTTCTCCAGGTTCTGCAGTTTTCATCCACGTCCAAAAGATGTTGAGATTAGTTTAGCAGAACTCTCCAAATGTGTAAAGTGTGAGTGAGTATGGCCGTGTGTATGTGTGTGCACTGTGACAAAATGAGAAAACTCACCCAGGAGCAGTTTTACTAATTACACAATTCTTTCAGACAAAGTCTTTCTTTTCCTTACCATGTAATAAAAAAGAGGATGAGAAAATAAATTAATTCATTAGAGCAGAATGACGTTACAGAGCAGTGCTCTTACCTTATCATTCAGTGAGATAGATTTGAATCCCAGTCATTGACCGTGTGGAGCTTATCCCAGTGTCTGTGTGGATTTTTCCTCTCACGTCAATGCTGTTTACTGGGGATTCTAAATTGTTTCGCTATAAGAGCAGGTGCGTACATACAGTGGATTCTGAAAGTATTCAGACACTTTCACTTTCTGCACATTTTGTGTTGTAGTTCTAATTTTCAATGAGTAAATTTGGTCCTGTTACCCATCCAGCTATACTCAATAACCCATAATTATATGAAAACATGCTTTCAGAAAGGTTTGCAAATTCATTAACAATACAAAACTGAATTCTAGCATTCCTATAATTTTTCAGTCCCTTAATTCAATACTTTTAGAAGCCCCTTTGGCAGCAATCACAACTTCAGGTTGTCTTTGTTTAGTCTCTGCTAGCTTTGCACACCTGGATTTGGGTAGTTTTTCCCATTCTTCCTGGGAGATCCTCTCAGGCTCCATTCGATTGGACAGGAGGTGTCTGTAAACTGCCATCTTCCAGTCTCTCTACAGGTGGCGTTTAAGTCTGGGCTTTGGCTGGACCATTTAAAGACAGTCAGAGACTTGTCCTGAAGACACTCCAGCATTGCCTTGGCTGCATGCTTTGGGTTATTGTCGTGCTGAACAAGTGAACTATTGCCCCATTCTGAGGTGGCATGCACTTGGGGCAGGTGTTCTTTAAGGAACATGCTGTAGTTTGGCTAAATTCATCCTCCTCTCAACTCTAACTAGCCTCCATGACACTGCAGCTGAGAAGCATGCCCATAGCATACTCCTGCCATCACCATATTTCACCCTAGGGATGGTATTAGGCGAGTCATGTGCGCTGTCTAGTCTTTGCAAGACAAAGTGGATGAAGCTCTGCCCAAAGTTTAGTTTTTGCCTTTTCCCTCATGTGCCCAGTGTTCAAATAGACTGTCACATTGCTTTGTATTCGAAACTGACTACTATCTGGCCACGCTATCATTAATGCCTTATTGATGGAATGCTGCTGAGAAGGTCATAGTTCCGACAGGTTCTCCTACTTCAGGACAGGATGTCTGAAGTTCTGTTAGAGTGATCATGGAGTTCTTGGCCACTGTTCTGATCAAGACTCTTCGATCCCAGTTACTCAGTTTGGACAGACAGCCAACTCTAGGAAGAGTCCTGGTGGTTCCAAACATCTACCATTTCACAATAATTGAGGTTACTGTGCTCCTGTGAACAGTCAAAGCTTTAGAAATGATTTTATCCCCTTGTCTTTATCTGTGCTTCACCAAAATTTTATCACCGAGGTCTACAGAGTGCTCCTTAGTCTTCATAGATTTGTTTTGATCCTATATTGCAATATGAATTGTGGGACTTTAAATACACAGGTGTGTGCTTTTCTAAATGACGTCCAATCATTTCAGTTTGCCAGAAGTGGACTCCAATAAAGTTCTAGAAAAATCTCAAGGAGAAATCAAGCAAATATGCCTGACCACAGTTTGGTGGCCAAAGGGTCTAAATACTTATAGAAATGAGAGACTTCAGTTTTTTCATTTTCATTAAATTTACAAACTTTGTTGAAACTTTGCCACTTTATCATTTTATGTTTAATAAATGTGAACTGATGGGCAAAAGCAAATGTATCCATTTAAAATAAAATCTACAACAGAACGTGTATTAAAAAAGATAATGCATGATATTAGTTTTGTTTTCAAAAGTTGCATTTTCTTCTTAAGCCCCTCCTTAATTTACTAATTTTATTTTGCTCATATGAATCCTCCTTCTAGTACAGTATTTAAATTGGCTTCATTTGATTTAGAGATTTTTTTTCAGCTGCATGACACACATTTAGTCTGTTTCAGTGGGTGCTTAATGTGTTATTTAATAAATTATGACTTGCTGAATTGAACTTAAAATGTATTTTTTTAAATAAACACTGAGGACCAATCTTAACTGTCAAAGATTCAGACGTGGCAGAGTTTAGCCGGAATTAAAGCTTCTAACTGCACAGTATCCTTATTTCTACAACTTGTTGCTTTTACAGCTTTTAAAAAATTGAATGTTAGGATCTAAAGGAATGTTCTCCAAAAATGATTTGTAAAAAGCATAAAGAAAGAAGGTAGCTCGTCCCACGTTACCTATTAATTGGTTTAAATCATCTATTGTTTCACTATGTGCCAATTCAGTCATTTTAATCTTCAGAACATCCTCAATACTTTAATTTAACCAAAAGCTGGAAATAATATTCAAGGATTTTAGCCAAGGTCGTATCACACAGGTTCTGTTAATTTTTCGACCATTCATTCATTTTGAGAACTACCACAATGATCTCATCTCAAATACGACCGATTGGACTTGTGCAGATCATTTTTGTAAAATCAAGTCACTGTTCAATATGTGGAAGTAGATTGAGGTGTTGCATACCTTATAACATGGTGCATTATCCTGCTGGAAGTATCCATTTAAAAAAGGATGAACTTTAACTATAAAGAGATATGCATGGTCAGCAACAATGCTTAGGTACACTGGTAGCATACAGTTGGTGCTCAATTAGTATTACTAATGCAGAAGTGTGCCAAAAATAACATCTCCCACACCTTTACATTATCACCACTAATGTGTATGGTTGACACAAGGCAGGATGGATGCATGGATTTATGTTATTTATGCCAAGTTTTGCCCCTTCCATGTACATTTCACGACAGATTAGTCAGACCAGGCAACATTTTTCCAATGTTCAGTCCATTTTCTAACCCGCTGAATACGAATACAGGGTCACGGGGGTCTGCTGGAGCCAATCCCAGCCAACACAGGGCACAAGTCAGGAACCAATCCTGGGCAGGGTGCCAACAGTCTTCTATTTTTCCTTATCATATCATTTGGCCACTGTAGTCTCGTTTTCTGTACTTAGCTGACAGGAGTTGCTCTGCTTCAAGGTCTGATGAGCCTCCTGGCCATCGGACCTTACTCTTATTCCATGTTAATTAATGTTGACTTATTTTATTTTCTTACTGTGTCTTTTATTTTTCTATTCTTCATTATGTAAAGCACTTTGAGCTACATTTTTTGTATGAAAATGTGCTAGATAAATAAATGTTGCTGTTGTTCAGAGATGACCTTCTGCACACCACTGCTGTAAAGAGCTATATTGTTAAAAGTATAGTTAAATATTTCAATATTTCAGACTGTTCTGTTACCTCTAACAAATTCAGTCATTCCTCTTATGGTATTACATGTGTTTATGCATTTAATTTATTTTGGTTTTTTATTGTTTGTTTTTGAGGGATTACTTGTGTCATTTTTAATAATTTTCTGTTTTGTTAATTATTGTATTTGAATGAGCTGAATATATATGTTCTTTGATTAGTCACTAGTACTAATAGTGTATTATTTATGGTTTGACAATAAACAGCCACCCTACCAACCCTGCAATAGAATAGATGCTTTAGTTTACCTGATGTCCAGACTCCCCACAATAATAACACAAAAATGTTCTTACTGTATGTTCTTCTTAGACCCAAGACCCTTGTTTAGAAATTTTTACAAATTTATTAAAAGCAAAAAAAACAAACACCACATTGACACAAGTATGCTTGCTACTTTTGAAATGTCGCTCAGGTGCGTCCCATTCTACTGATCATAACAGAGATGCTTCTTTACCTTGCTTTGGGCTCTTGGTCCTCTTCTAGCATTTTGTGTTTCTGTATTTTTCAATTCCTACTTGCCTTTTCTTATTCTAATCCAGGAGTTTGTGTTTCATATATGTATCTATTATTTAATATTTAATGTGTAATATTATTTTGATATTTTCTTTTGTACCTGCTGAACTATTTGTGAAGCGCTTTGATCATTGGAAAGGTACCTACATAAATAAAATGCATCATCATTTTTATTAAATAATAATAATACATTTTTGGCGGCATGGCGGCGCAGTGGTAGCACTGCTGCCTCGCAGTTAGGAGACCCGGGTTCACTTCCCGTGTCCTCCCTGCGTGGAGTTTGCATGTTCTCTGCGTGGGTTTCCTCCGGGCGCTCCGGTTTCCTCCCACAATACAAAGACATGGTGGATTGGTGATTCTAAATTGGCCCTAGTGTAGGTGGGTGTGTTTATGTGTGTCCTGTGGTGGGCTGGCACCCTGCCCGGGATTGGTTCCTGCCCTGTGTTGGCTGGGATTGGCTCCAGCAGACCCCCGTGACCCTGTGTTCGGATTCAGTGGGTTGGAAAATGGATGGATAATACATTTTTTTAGACCTGTTTAGGAAAGGCACACAACTGTTTACAGAAGGTCCCACAACTCACAATGTGTATCACTGCAAAAACCAAGCCATGAGTTTGAAATAATTACCTGCAGAGCTTACAGACAGGATTGTGCCGAGGCACAGAACTGGGGAAGGCTACAAAAAATTTTTGCAGCACTGAAGGCTCCCAAGAGTATAATGGCTTTCATAATCCTGGTAACAGTTTAGTTTAGGTATTGCAGAAATGCATCTATTACTCATTTACTATTATGTAACAAGACCTTAACAAAGGCTTCTTTTGGTCTTCATAATTGTTAGTAAAAATAATTTTCTGAAGAGGTTAGCAGAGAAAGCAAGACCTATCTGTAGAGACAGAGAGAGATATATGGATGAATAAATGCATAAACTGTGTATATTCTAGAAGATAAAAATGCTGGATACATACATTATTTGGACCCCCTTCACTTTTTCACATTTTGCTATTGTACAGACTTCTGCTAAAATAATTGGATTTCATTTTTTCCTCTCATCCATCAACAGTCAATATTCCAGAATAACAATGTGAAAACTGAATTTTAGAAACCTTAGTACATTTATTACAATTAAAACACTGAAATATTGCCATTGACACAAGTATTCACCCTAACCCTTTACTCAATACTTAATTGAAGCCCCTTTGGCAGTGATTACAGCCCGGAGTCTTCTTGGGTTTGATGCCACAGACTATGCACCTCTGGATTTGGGGATTTTCTCCCATTCTCCTCAAGCTCTGTCGGATTGGATGGGGACCCTCAGTGGACAGTTATTTTTTATTTCCACATAAACACATAACATACCATTCTTAAATGTGCCTTGTGTAATTTAGGGTTATATTGGGTATACCCAATCACAATAGCACCAGACCCACAGTAAAAGCCTACCCTGGAAGTGCTGTCGCTCCATCACAGAGCTCACTCATACAAAGACTCCCACTCATAATCACACAAAGCCAATTCTGAATTGCCAGTAAATGAAACAGGCACATCCTTGGGCTGTAAGAGGAAAATCAAGAAGGACACATTGAGTGCATTCACATTTCACTTAGACAACAACTGGGCACAGGATTCAAACCTAGGGCACTACATTAATGAGGCAGCAGCATCAACCACTGCTCCATCATGCTATCCACTTAAACACAATCATTCATTCTTTCATTTGTGCTTCACTTTTCTTGGTTGGCGTCATCATGGAAACATACTTAGCTGAACTGGCCTAACCACCATCTACCTCTTACCTTTTTCCTCCTCCATCTTGTGCAGGGGTGGCAAACGCCAGTCCTGGAGTTCTGCAGTGGCAGCAGGTTTTCATTCTAACCATCTTCTTCATTAGTTTTTGCTGCTAATTAACTTCTTTTGCCTTAATTTTAATAAACTTGATTCAGGCCCCTTTGTTTTTTTTTCTTTAATTAGGTGCCGAACAATAATGAGACACAAAACAATATGCCACATGACCAGCTCACCCGTGCCCATCACACAATATCTGAAAATAAACAAAGGTGAAGGTCTCGTTAAGGTTGATCTCTCAGGTCCCCAAAACATTTTGACAATGTTCTTAGAAAAAACAGAAAATCAACAGTTATGGAAATGTCCGCTGTGTCAGAATGAGAGCAGCAACAAGCCATAGAATTAAATAACGGGTTTAATTAACAGCAAGAATTGGCTTCTCATTAAGAAACTGGCTGGAGTGAAATTAGTTGGAGTTTGAAGCCCCAATTTAGCTGGTCGCCTATTGACTTGTTTCACATTTGATTTCTGTTTGGCTGTCATTTAAAGAAGAAAATAATTTAGAACACTGAATCCTTAAAAGCAGGGCTATTAACATGAGGGGAAAAAGAAGTTAATTAGCAGTGAAAACTGGTCACTGATTAGGAAAAGGGTTAGAATGAAAACCTGCAGCCACTGCGGCCCTCCAGAACTGGAGTTTGTCACCCCAGACCTATAGAATCCTCAAATGTTCCTCAGCCATTTATGTTGTAAAATTAATGTGACAATTGTGACCATGAATTTGTGCTAGGAGGTGACTGCTGGCTGTACAGAAAGCCATATATTGTCTTTGGCAAAGTGTCCCTCGGTCCAAAATAAAGTGAGAATTGCTGGTCTATCTCATATACTGTCCTCTATGTGCTATTGTATGTGATGAAAATCCTGAAAATACTGCCATAAAGCACGAATAAAAATAAGACAGCATAAAACGAAAAGCTTCAACAAATATTTGGAAATAAGTGCAGTAAAAATGCTTTTTAGCTCACCGAGATGATTATGACTTTTTAATACAGAGTATGTATTTATGACTATAAGCGTTCTTTAAGCACTTCTGTTCCATTCTGTTCTGCATAATGTGATTTCGGCAAATTATATTCCTGACTTCAATTTTAAAGTCCTTTTAAAACCAACTTAATTAAACTTCCATTATAATTAGAAAGTACTAATTCAATCCATAATAAGAGAGAAGAAACTTGCGAGCCAATATTATATAAAATGTAAAAAATTGGAATTGAAAAATTCACACGCCTTGATGAGATATCTTAATCTCCTGGATGAGCATGTGCATGCAGTTACCTTTTCCACAATTATGCATTCTGTATGAATGTTTTTTCAAAGGCTTCAAACTTTTTCTAATTTATAATAACTTAAAATTTTTGCATGAATGGTTTCTTGTTTGATAGATCTTTTGTTTGTTTTTATGCCAATGCCATCCTACATAAAAAGAGGATGTCCAAAACGCTCAAAGGTGGGCAAAATTATACCAAATTGCAGTCTCCTTCCATGAGAACCCTAAATACAAAGAGGACTGTTTCATTTATGTTAGGTAGAATGCCCAGAGGGGGCTGGGTGGTCTCGTGGCCTCAGAACCCCTGCAGATTTTATTTTTTCTCTCCAGCCGTCTGGAGTTTTTTTGTTTTGTTTTTTCTGTCCTCCCTAGCCATCGGACCTTACTCTTATTCTATGTTAATTAGTGTTGTATTATTTTAATTCTTATTTTGTCTTTTATTTCTCTTTTCTTCATCATGTAAAGCACTTTGAACTACATTATTTGTATGAAAATGTGCTATATAAATAAAAATTGTTGTTGCTGTTGTTGTTGTGTTGTTTCTAAAGTATTAAATTAGTGGCTGAGGTACGCTATTTCATAGGTTTTCCAATTAAATAAACTTCATCCATTTTGTCAGTAAGCCAGAAGAGCTGGTTGTTATGCAAGAACTCACAACAGAACAGGCAGATGTCATTAGATATCACAAAAAAATTACACTTATATTCAGAGTGCACAATACATTAAACTACGTATACTTTTAATTTGTTTGTGGAACATCTGGCCCCAGAATAAATTCATACAAAAAGTTTCCTAACCTTAACATGAAATATTGCTGTGTCACTGTGCTTTCGAAAAGCGTGTGTTTGGTATCATTTTCATCCAGTTATTATGAATTTCTCACACTCTACTGCCAAGGTCTAGTATGTGTGGGTTCATCCAACTCTCCTAACTGAATGATCCTCAATCATTGCTTTGTTGGTTGGTTGATTTCTATGTCAGACTGCTTGGTTCAACCTCTGCGAAAGGGTGAGAAACTTGGCAGTATGGGAGAAACTTATTATAGAAGTGCTGTGTTGTGATTCAGAGTCACAAACTTAGTAAAACAGTTTATTTGTATAGCCCAAAATCACACAGGAAGTGCCGCAATGGGCTTTAACAGGCCCTGCCTTTTGACAGCCCCCCAGCCTTGACTCTCTGAGAAGACAAGGAAAACTCCCAATAAAAACCTTGTAGGGAAAATGGAAGAAACCTCGGGAAAGGCAGTTCAAAGAGAGACCCCTTTCCAGGTAGGTTGGGCGTGCAGTGGGTGTCAAAAGTAGGGGGTCAATACAATACAATATACAGAACACAGTAAAACAGTGTTTAGACTTCCAAAACTACCCATAAACCAGGTCAGGACCTTCACTGGACAGCTCAGGAAAGATTCACACCAATGCAACTTGTCCCAAAACTACTACCTGCTGGATGTTGGCTTAGCAGGCCCCAAAATGGGGAAACTGGCTTTTAAAGTTAAAAATATATTTAAAAACCTCAAAATATCAAAAATGCTCCACAAGATAGAGAAACTGTAAAAACACCAGCTTATAAGTCCAAACCAAAATGATATATTTTTATGAATGAATGTATTTATTCACAAAACAGAAACATCTCAAAAATGGATGAAAAAAATCAAAAAGGGAGTTGCCTAAAAGACAATTCCAGGTAACCAAATCCCAGTACATGATCCCACAGTAAATCCAAAGGTCCAAGGATCAAAAAACTAGAATATTCAAATGAAAACAATATTTACAGAACTCCAGAGAACTTCAGAGCACTACTGCCTAAGCTTCTGGCTCCAAATACTCAGAGGAACTTCACAGGAGTGGAGAAATTAAGGGTGACCCCACCTCCTGGGGCTCCATCCACAGAGCACATTGAATAGACGCACATTTAAAGTGACAGCACATGTCACAATAATAGACAAAACCAACCATTGTCACAAACTAATAATCCAAATTTAGCAAAAACAAGAAGATAACAAAAATTCACATGAAGCCAGATTAATACATAACATGCTGCTTCTCCACACTGAGAAGAACCAGTTGAAGACGTTTGGGCATGTAATTAGAATACCCCAGCTGTCTACCACTGGAGAAGACCAATTGGCAAAGCCAGGCCATGATGGATGGATTATATCTTTGTCATTGGAGCTTCTGGGTAGTTGGCAAGAATGGTTGTTTGAAGTTTTCTTGTAACAGAGAAGTTGTGTCAGCCAAGCTTGTTGCTACTGTTACCTTTGCCAGGAAAAGAAGAATAAAAGTGGTGATAATGATGGCAATTTCACAAATTATTTGTGTTTAGCTCCAGGCTGTAACCCATTCATTCCTTTTTCTATCTTATGAATTTCAATGATGCCGGCACATTTTGTTTTATTTTGTACAGCTTCTACACATAGCCACTTTTTGGATTAACTGAACTCTCAATGTACTCATGTTTGTAAAAGCATTCTGTTCATGATCACTTATTGCCTTAAAATTCAGAGAAATTCTACTTATAAGTTCAGAAAGTCCTCACTGTCTTACATTTGAGTAGTAGAACATTTGCTTTCCTTTAAAACTTTTCCATTCTCAAGCAATTGACTTGAGATCATGAGAGCATCTTCTGCTCTGAGTAAGAAGAAATAATGAATGCAATAAATATGACACGCTTCCTAATATGATTGTAGAATTCTGATATGCTCCAAGGGCACTTTCTCTGCTCCTTGAGCCATACAGCTCTATTTTTTTGGAAGTGTCTGCTACAGAAATATTCTAACCCTGCCAGTGCAGAATAGTGGCATCATACCTCTGAAGCTAAAAGATGATGTTCTGTAGCCTGGATGAGACAACTATAAGAAGTATGAATGTGATACAATCAAAATATTTACTTTAATTTGACAACCAAATTTAGCAATTTACTTAATTATATTTGCACAAGTATGACTTTAAAGGTAGGTGCCTGGGTTCGCTAGTGTTTTCTTCATTTTACTTCATTTAATAAGTGTAGCATGAAATTTTAATATATTTTGGTTAAATTTCTAAAGCATTGTGTTCACACTACAGTTCTGATAGTTATTGTCCTCAGTTTTACGTGGACACCTTTCATATTTTCTTTCTGTTTCCATGCTTGAATGGGGCAAAGGGAGCACAGAAAGGATTGGAGGGGAGGAACGTCTTTTTGGGTTTTGTTCTCTTTTATCTTGCCAGTTGAATGGGCATTTTTCCTCAATGGATACTCAAGTATCTCAATTAAAGTGTTGTAGCTCTCCAAATGAAGTATATACCTATTTTTACACAGCTACCAACTGCTAAGAATTGATGCTCACAAGAAACCCCCAGCTTACATAAGCACCAGAGATATTAGGTTTTAGGTTTACAGGATTGCTTTTTAGAGGATGATAAAATATTCATTTAGAACAAGACAAAATAAAATGGAGTCTGCACAGTGCCTATAAAATGTATTCACCCATTGAAGGTTTTTACATTTTATTATTATACAATGTTGAATCACAGTAGATTAAACTTATCATTTTTGACATTGATCAAAAAAATGACGATTTAATGTCCAAGTGTAAACAGATCTCTGAAAAGAGAAAACTAATTACAGATATAAAACACAACTGCAGAAGTATTCACCCCCTTTAAGTCAGTATTTAGAAGATGTGCCTTTGGCAGCCATGACAGCCTTGAGTCTGCGTGTACAGCTTTGTGCATTTGGACAATGACATTTTTTGCTGTTACACTTTACAAATCTGATCAAGTTCTTTCAGGAGATTGTGACAGAAAAGCCTTTTCCAAGTCCAACCATAAATTCTCTGTTGGATTGAGATCTGGACTATGACGTAGTCACTCCAGGACTTTTATTTTGATTTTTTGGCCATTGCCGTGTAGCTTTGATTTTATGCTTGTGCTCCTCTTCATCCTGGAACAGGATTTTTTTTTCCCCAAGGTGTACATTATTTGCAGATTGCATCAGGTTTTCATGCAGAATTTCTCTGTATCTTGGTGAATTCACATTATCATCTGTCCTCACATGACATTCAGGTCCTGCTGCAGAGAAGCATCCCCACAACATGATTTGCCACCATCATGCTTCACATTGGGGCATTTAATATGAGCTAAATTTTGATATCATCAGGCCACTGAACCTTCTTCCAGCTGACTTCAGAATCTTACATATGCCTTCTGTAGAAATGCCTTGTGTGTTATTTTCTGTTTGCCACTCTCCTGATAGACTGACATTAAATGGGATGGCCCTGTTGGCACCCCAACTTTCCTTTTGGAATCTTTCCCTTATTGAAACCCTCACAGTGTATCTTTGTATGTTTTTTTGTTTTACTGTCATAACCCTACATTTTCTTCAGCCTACCTACCTACCTACCAACCAACCAACCCCAACCTCCTTCAGCTCTTAAACTGACTTATCTAACATATAAAAGTGAAGTTTACTGTAACAAAATGTGCCAGTAGAAGAAGTAGAAAGTGTTGAGAATCTGCACCAGAAAAAATGACTTTGGATCAAAGACTAGGCAAGGAGCAACTTCAAATGCATTACAACGGCTCAGAGATCGGGGCAAGATGGGTGACAAATGAGTGAAGACCTTTCATCCCAGCATGGCCATTTAACTCTCTAATAGTTAAGTTGCCTAAATATTTTTTACAGATACTTTAGAAAAATCGTCAAAGTTTCTGCTTTAGCTGCGTCACTTGATAGTTTGTTCCAAATTCCCACAACCCTCTGTTGTTTAATAAGCCTATAATTTGTCTTGACTAGTTAACTGCTTGAGGAAGACATGTAGACTAGAATAGCAGGAAACCAGCAAATTTATACCTTTATTGTTTATTATGACTGAGTGTTGGGGAAAAGTACCCAGAAAAGTTCAGATTTTTTTCATATCTTCTGTTTGCTGTCATCTGTATCACTCATGCTTTTCCGGCATGTGCCTCTGCTCATTTGGAATCAATCCTCCCGAAGCAAGGAGCAGTTAGTTTCATCCTCATTGCACAAACAAGCAATCAGCCAGAGATATTCAGCAAAATCAACTGAGCTGTGTAACCTGGCATTACTGTTGTGAAACTAACAGCTTTTAATTTGCTTTTTCCTTTCTCTCGCATGCTGCTCAGGAGGCACTAAGGACAATCTATTTATAGGGTAAGGTTGCTTTTTCTTTTGACAGGGTTTCTAACAAGCACTTTTTATTTATCTGCGTCTTCCTCATTACACAGAGTTGAATTTTAAGAGCCCAAGTAACCTTCAAGAGAACTTAGTCCTGAGAAGAAAATGTCATTGGGGAAAAAAAGTTAACCAAAGGTTTCTTTCATAATCTTCAGATAAAGTGAATAAAAGCTAATTATATTCTACTTCTCTAGGTTTACTTTCCTTTTAAATGAGTGTGTTTAATCTGTTATCATTTTATAATGTAGAAGAGTTCATTAATCTGATTAACAATCAGTAGCGTAGTCCAGGGTATACGCAGGTATACGGCGTATACCCACTTCTTATTAGGACGTCACAGTGTATACCCACTTCTAAATCCCTCTGTTACGGGTATATGCTGTAGTGTAATACAGGGTATACGCGGGTATACGGCGCTTTTCAGTCCACACATTGTGACAGTCTACATGCACACTGACACGCTGATATGCATTTCTATGTGCTGCAGGCACGTCAATTTTTTTCTGCCATTGTTGTCTGTTTTGGTTACGTTTTGGAAGAACTAACGATTGGTTAGGGCAAACAGATTACGCCAATCAGAAGTAGAGTAGGGCGGGATATGACGTCCCTTTGCTAAACCAGGAAAAATATCCTTTGCCGCCACCTTCCTGTCGGTCCACTGTTACACACCAAAATATGTCCCCACTTGAAAAGTTAATATAACCAAATTAGTAGTGAAAATGAAGCGAACCATACAAACAAAAATTAGCTTTCAGAACAAATGACCTTGTGAAGCTACATTATTGCTACTATCCAGCCAGACAGGTAGCCACAGCCCAACGCTCATAGCCTTTCAGTCCCCAACCCCAGTTGGAGGGGGTGCTGATGGTGGAGGCACAAAATCTCCGATCTCCATTGCAAATTCAATGGAAGAACATGCCAACCATGGTGAGTACTTTATAATAGCAAGATTTGTAAATCATGTTAATATAGTGTTTCTACAGCATTAACTAGCAGTTTTTTTATTTAGTTTTGTTTATTTTTTGTTGTTCCAATTTGCTCATGCTGTGGCTAGTGTTAAGTTAACTTCCCTGACTTTCATTAGCATCAAAGCTGCTAGCTATCAATAAATTCCAGTTGGTTGCATTTTAAAACGCAGATATTTCAACCTGACTTTCACATCAGTGCTTATTGTTGAGTATAGACAGATTAACAGGTGTTAGGGAGAGTTTCTACATTTCTAGCTAGGTACACTATTCTTCCGGAGAAATACTGATTTTAAACTTGAAACTCTGTTACTGTGTTGGTACCATTTTCACGCCTATAATTTTATGACTAATGTTGTTTTTTTTTTTAGACACCAACAATGAATGGCCATTTATAATTGTGTCACTCTCTGGCCTTCACTATCTGTTGCTGATTAGATATTCTAAGACACTGTTTACAAAAGAATCTACTTTCCCCATGGACTAAGAAAATGTATGCATTATGCAGTTGAATCACTCTGTAATCTATGTACCAGACAGATCTGGAAAATCTGCATCTCTGGTATGTTGATCTCATAATGATCCTTGAAATGAATGAAGTCAAGCAGCAGATGTAAATAGTACTGTCCCTTTCTAGTGGGAACTAAGTATGTAAGACTGTCACTATTAATAAAAAAAATTGTGGGCTAAATTTACAGTATACCCACTTCTCCAGACACCACTACACCACTGTTAACAATGGCAGACAAATTACATTTGAAAAGCTAAAAGAACAGAAATTCTTACATCCGTCCTAATTTTTGAATCCAATACATCTCAGGTATTAACTCTGGCCTATTGCAGGGAGCACTCACACACACACACCAGTTATCATAACATGAACTTCCACCTTGAGATCTGATGGAAAACTGGAGTAAACACAGTAACACCTATAAACAGAAAGAAATATGCAAACTGTCACATACTTTAGAAAGTAACCAAATAGAGATGTAGATGATGGTGTAAACTGCCTGCCAAATGCTTTTTCTGCTATGAGTGAATGGTCATGCTCATAGAATGCTGATAAAAACGAGTTTTTTTGCAGTGTTTTTACAGGAATTCTCTACCTCTTCCCACGTGATAAGCCAGGATCGCAGCAGGAACCTTCTCAAATAGACAAGGAAAAAAAAAGTCATGTCCCTTGGAGACAGAAGTGTGGAGCACCCTGAGCTGTATCACACATGTCGTACGGTTTTTAGCAACAGAACCCGATAAGCGCATCTTGTTTGGGTGCTGTATTATGTATTATCAGGAACACCCTAATTATGTATTTAAGATTGCATTCCAAGCTAAGTGACTGAACTCCAGCTCGTACCAGGATCTGTAAATCAGGGTTGCACTGACATCTTTGCAGAGACTTCTTGAGCCAGAAGGCACAAAAGGCAACTGGGAACTCACCTATGAGGAGACACTGATATTGTATCTGTAAGTGACTTTAATCCAATCAGGAGAAATTAGAATTTCTTCTTAAAACTTCAGTATACCCACACATTCGCTTGGAGAGAATAACACACTCACTGGTCTCTCAGGAGAATTCTGAGGGCTCTCTGAAGAAAACCTCAGAGGAGCAGTCGGCTCTCACACTCTCTAAAATGATCTCTCTCTGAAACTATACCCTGATGATCCACTATCTCCTTGGGCAGCTGAAACTGACAATATTACCTTTTTGCAGACCATAAAGCTGAGATCTTTCTAGTGTGCCAGGCCAAAGCTGTGTTCCAGAAGTCTGAACATGTTGAAGCCATTATTTCAAGAAAGGAACTCTTGTACAAGAAAGAGTAATGCATTTCCTTATGAAGTCGCAGACAACAGACACAGCAAAGGGCCAAACAGTAGTAAGCAAGCTGAGAAAGCAGCATAGCAAAACACCATGAATAAAGGATCATGCAGGAAAGAGAAAGATGCATTCCAGTGCCAGAGAAATCCTCCATTTGAACCCAGAGCAGCAACAAAAGCAACAGCTCCACACAATACTTGACATCATCTTCAAAGACCTGATATAGTAAAACTATTAATCTGTGCCAAGATTAAGTAAAACTCTAAATAGACAGTAAACAGACAGCCTCTCTTTGTTATATTTTTCTCTGTCTAGTCTGACTGTGTCCTATCTTATTTGTGAATATACATATCCATCCATTTTCCAACCCGCTGAATCCGAACACAGGGTCACGGGGGTCTGCTGGAGCCAATCCCAGCCAACACAGGGCACAAGTCAGGAACCAATCCTGGGCAGGGTACCAACCCACCACAGGACACACACAAACACACCCACAGGCCAATTTAGAATCGCCAATCCACCTAACCGGCATGTCTTTGGACTGTGGGAGGAAACCCACGCAGACATGGGGAGAACATGCAAACTCCACGCAGGGAGGACCCAGGAAGCGAACCCGGGTCTCCTAACTGCGGGGCAGCAGCGCTACCACTGCGCCAACGTGCCGCCCTTTACACATACAGTATATATATATATATATATTGTGAACGCTGGCCCGGACACAGGCAGACGGACAACATAGTTTCACCCAACACACCGTTTATTTACAATATTTACAAAGTCTACCGTGCTCACAAACCCCAGTGCCTCTTGCACCGATCCCCCAATGTCCAGGCCACACTCTTTCAGTCTTTGCGCCTTACTCCTGGCCGCCTCCCGTCCTCGCTCTAGCTCCGTCTTCCTTCCTCCCGACTCTCGCCTCGACTGCTGGGAGGTGGCCCCTGTTATGGGAACCCAGATGGACTCCAGCTGCTTCCCGGCACTCCTCCGCAGACACGCCCTTGTGTGGCGGAAGTGCCGGCTGCGCACCCGGAAGCCGTCCGGGTGTCCCCTGTCGTCTTCCCCCCAGCACTTCCTGGTGTGGCGGAAGTGCTGGGCTCCAGGGCTGTTCAGGCAGCGGGGCGCCGCCTTGCGGTGACCACGGCTCCCTACAGGGCTGGGCTTCCATGCCCCTTACCCGAGGCCACCAGTGTAACCAGGACGGACACCCCCTCGCGGTCTGGAGGAGGTACAAGCCCTCCTCTGGTCCTCCTGGGTTCCACAATATATATATATATATATATATATATATATATATTTATATATATGTATGTATGCAGTTATCATATGTCTATAATCCATGTGCTTATCAATAAATTGTATTTTTCTATATCTTAAAGATGAGTGGGCTTCAATTACCTTGATGTAAGTCTAATGGATGGAGACCCCGTCCTACAACAGAAAAGGGAAAGGTAAATAAAGAATTATTTCTTCAATTACCAGCATGACCGACTATTGATTAACTGATTTAAATCTCTCCTCCTTCCCATATTATGACTCTCCCTAGGTGGGAAAGTTAAACTTTATCTTTTCTTTCCTACAGCCATTTTAAAAGAAGGTCTGGCGATGAAACGGGCAGGACAAGAACTCCGTTTTCACCTTTGGTGTGGTAAGCTTACATTGGTAACAGATCACATGCCACTACAATGGCTTTACAGACAAAAGAGTGTTAATTTAATACTCACTAGATGGTTTACTCAATTGCAGCCTCTTCATTTTTTAGCTGTTTATAAGTGTGATCAAAAGGGCTATCCTAAGTTTTATTTGTGCAGCTTTGAACCCGAAACATGACAAATATCTGCGCTTACCTCCTCTTCGGTACTGGGATCAATAAGATTTAAAGTACTAAAGTCATTGATGACACAACAATCACCTCACAACACACAAAATGGTGACAGGAAATGATGACAAATGATGTCAATTATATTTTCCCCTGCAAAACACTTCTTTGAAAAAACTTGACAAATGCTCAAAAATGCTTAAAAAATGTCCAAAAAAATGGCAAACAAATACTGCAAATTTGCAATGTTCAAATGTGATTGTGTCCTAAGAGATTTTAATTGTAATAAAACAATAGGTAAAACACCTAGTCTAGCATGATACAGCCAGCCCCTTAGATATCACACACATTTGAATTGAAGTTAATTGAGTTGTAATTCATCATCTGCAGTGAAGTGTTGATTAGGAACACACCTAATGTTTGGACAAGGGACAGCCAAACAGTCAAGCCAACTTTCATTTGAAGAGTGAAGCTGAAATTATAGTGTAGAGTACTAAGTCAAAAACCTGGCATTCCAAACAAAAGTATTTTTTTTCTAAAATGACTATTTTCTTTATTTTTAAGAAGTATAGAATGTTTTCCAACCTAAGGCTTTTACATAGTGTGCATCTGATACGTCAGCAACTGTCACACGCACTGCAAATTGCTGAAACAATTCTTGAACAAGAATATTACACATATGGAGTTATTTTACAAGTACATTTCTCATAAACTTTAGAAGGTTTTTCTTCCCACATAAAATCAGAAACAAACAGAATAAACTATCAAATGGTGTGATAGATACTTTTCAAACTTGATGTGATGACACTTTGTTCTAATCAAAATTTGTTCTCATTTTCCAAGGAATGTCTCCTTGAGCACAGTAATGATGTTATCAAGATGGCAAGAACACAAGAATGGAAGCCATGAATAAAACAACTGTTGAAAATAACCCAAAAAGCACAGCAATACATTTAACACACTGAGGAAGACAACACCAGGCATACCCCAGTGTGTGCTGGGGAGACGCATGCACTGATGTCACTTGCAAAACATATAATCTTGCATGACTGCTTGTCAGAATATTACCTACAGCCAAGTAAGCTTTAATGTTATGACCCGTGACACTGATGGCACATTCTGGAATGTTGTTTGTAGCTGCAGTTGTCTCCAGAATGTGATTATGGAAGCTGCTGACACCATCTTGGCACATGTAGGCAGGCTCACTGATAGATTGCCCATAGGCTGTAGGCCCACTTGCAGCCTGGAGTTTGGTGAGCACACTTGATAAGATAAATTATAAAGTGAATCTAATAGGAAGTCATGTGAGTACAGCTTGTGACACAACATCTAAGACAGTTGTGTGTAATGCATAGCTGTCCTAGGAAAATCCTCCTTAAGCAGAGAGTAGTTCTGTTATATTATAAACCACTATGCCTTTGGCACCCTTATACATTTTTGATAGTCGTCTTCTATGCTCCAAATTGTTTCTAATGCAGTTATGTGTGAGTACACTGTCTCAGGAATGACATTCAACATGGCTACCTCGTAGAGATAGGATTTCTTTATGCTGCTCAATTCATGGGCTGATTGTTTAGGAGAATGTAAGAAGTGGGGAAAACTAAACAGTGGCAAGTAAGTACAAATATGTGCTGTTTGGACTAACAGTTTAAGGTTAATGCTGTTAATTAATGCCATTAGCAGAAGCATACACCCAAAGATAAATAAACTGGCTTTAGATGTACAAGCAGAACTGGAACAGTGCTTGGTATCATATATAGTATAGCACATTTGACAAAAATGAATTTAAATCTGTTGTGCAAAATATGAACATACATATTGGGTTTGTTCACTTACAATGTAAGAAAATGAGCAGTGTCATTTTATATTTGTAGTCTAGGAAAAGCTTGAGTTGCTGCTGGAAGAGGTACTGATGAGACTATCGGGGGCACTTACCATGTAGTCTGTGTGTGAATCCCAATGCCGCAGTGCAGTGATGGGCACACTGTGCTGTTACAATTGACAACATCCTTTGGATGACATGTAAAAACAAGGTCCTGACTATCTATTGTCTTAAAAGATCCATGGGCATCCATCCTTTGAAAAGAGTAGGGTATCCTGATATCCTGGCCAAATTTACAACCTCAGACTGGCCCACTAATAATCCCCTAGTCCTTATTGGCCACCATCTTTTATACTGTCATGTGAGGCCTCATATGGTCATTGCTCATGCTCTTAGCAGGCATATATTACTGGGACTTTAGGAGTTCACATAATCTTCTAATGGTTCATACACAAAGACCATGGAGAAAACTATTGCAGTAACTCCACTGTCAGTCAAAGTAGGTGTGAAGAACTTCAGTGTTTAAAACTAAAAATTAGAGGTGAATTATTATGTAGCACATACTAATTACATGACCATGTCACCCATAAGTCACATTAGACCTCTCATCCTAAGATTGGTAAGTTTAGGTTCTGTGGCAGGAGGCTGGGGGCCAGACCCAGCCGGGACACCTGGTAGGACCGGAATGGGATCTGTGCATCACCTGGGTCACAAGGGGGAAACCGCCATGGATAGCAAGGGGACCATGGGGAAGTAGCAGGGAGGCTCAAACCCGTGGAGGCCCATGGCTACGACCAGGGGGCACCTCAAGCCTCATAAAGCCCGGGAGATCTACACTTCCATCACACCTAGGACGGTGGAGGAAGGACCATCCAGCAATGCCCGGAGTGTGTATGAAGAGCACCTGGAGCACATCCGTGAGATTATAAAGGGGGCCACCTTCCTACAGTTGGGGAGCTGGAGCAGGACGAAGCTCCAGTGACAGAAGGAAGAAGGGCAGCCCATGGACATTTAAAGGCCCGTCTGTAAGGGTGTTTGGCGCTGGAGCACTGTGTGTGGTGCAGGACTTTTTAAGTGTGCTAAGTAGTTTAATATCAATCAATCAATCAACATTTATTTAAATAGCACATATTCATACAAAAAATGTAGCTCAAAGTGCTTTACAAAATGAATAGAAAAATAGAAGACACAATAAAAAATAAACATAAGTCAACATTAATTAACATAGAATAAGTAAGGTCCAATGGCCAGGGTGGACAGAAAAAAAAAAAAAAACTCCAAAAGCTGGAGAAAAAAAATAAAATCTGTAGGGGTTCCAGACCACGAGACCGCCCAGTCCCCTCTGGGCAATCTACCTAACATAAGTCAAACAGTCCTCTTTGTATTTAGGGTTCTCATGGAAGGACCTGATGATGATGGTCACGTAGACTTATGGCTTTCAGTCCATCAATGTTGGTGCATCAGGATGCTTTGAGTAGGTGGTGGTGGCGCAGGCCGCCACCACAAAGAAACCGGAAAAAGAAACAGAAGAGAGAGTTGGGGTCAGTACGGATTTTAGAGCCACCATGAATAGTTATTGTGATGAATTGAACATAAATAAACGTGTGTGGTATTGACATCTGGTGTCTGTCTGTCTGTGCTCCGGCTGTCTATCACAGTTCGTAAGAGGCAGGTAAAATCTTTGTTCCACATTGTTCCCAATTCATTACTCCAGTGAATTCCTGAATAAAACAAAACAAGTAGATATTCAAATAGTTGTGCACTTAAAACTGCCAAAAAACATATCTAAGGAAGGCTGAATGACACAATTAATACCGACTGCCATCTCCTCCCCCTCTTTAGCAAAAACTTTCCAAAAAATAAAACCAAACAAATTTTATTCACTACGATAGACAAGAAAAGTTCATAAGATTCTCCAATATAAGACACAGAAGATGAATTATTGATCAAAAGTCCAAATCAACAAAATTGTAATTTGTTGAATCTGTAAATGTAGGGCTACGTATCTTCCAAAACTGCTCTGCATTAAAATCCTCACTTGCTTAATCCTCCATCCTCAATTGATCTGCTTCACCCAAAAAAATGTTGTCTTTTTGGCTTCCTTTTAAACAATGCCATTCTGGAAGTAATCCCTGAGGAAGACAGGAATAGTTCAACAACAACAACAACATTTATTTATATAGCACATTTTCATACAAACAGTAGCTCAAAGTGCTTTACATATTAAAGAATAGAAAAATGAAAGACATAATTATAAAAAATAAATCAACATTAACATCGAATAAGAGTAAGGTTCAATGGCCAGGGGACAGAAAAACAAAAACTCCAGACGGCTGGAGAAAAAATAAAATCTGTAGGGATTCCAGACCATGATACCGCCCAGTCCCCTCTGGGCATTCTACCTAACATAAATGAAACAGTCCTCTTTGGATTTAGGGTTCTCACGGAAGGGCTTGATGATGATGATGGTCACGTAGACTTCTTCCTTTTAATCCGTCCATCATTGTTGGAGCATCATGAAGCTTTGAGTAGGTGGAGGTGGCGCAGGCCACCACCACAAAGAAACCGGAAAAAGAAACAGAAAAGAGAGTAGGGGTCAGTACCGATTTTAGAGCCACCATGAATAGTTATTATGATGAATTGAACATACAGAGTATCAGGATTAAGTTAAATTACGATTAAAATGAAGTTATAAAAGGCCATGTTAAAGTAATGTGTTTTCAGCAGTGTTTTAAAGTGCTCTACTGTATCAGCCTGGCGAATTCCTATTGGCAGGCTATTCCAGATTTTAGGTGCATAACAGCAGAAGGCCGCCTCACCACTTCTTTTAAGTTTTGTTCTTGGAATTCTAAGGAGACACTCATTTGAGGATCTGAGGTTACGATTTGGAATATAAGGTGTCAGACATTCCGATATATAAGATGGGGCGAGATTATTTAAGGCTTTATAAACCATAAGCAGAATTTTAAAGTCAATTCTGAATGACACAGGTAACCAGTGTAGTGACATCAAAACTGGAGAAATGTGTTCTGATTTTCTTTTCCTAGTTAGGATTCTAGCAGCTGCATTCTGCACTAGTTGCAAACGATTTATATCTTTTTTGGGTAGTCCTGAGAGGAGTGCGTTACAGTAATCTAGTCGACTGAAAACAAACGCGTGAACTAATTTCTCAGCATCTTTCAGTGATAAAGAGGTCTAACTTTACTTATGTTTCTTAAGTGAAAAATGCTGTCCTAATGATCTGATTAATATGTGATTTAAAATTCAGATTACAGTCAACAATCACCCCTAAGCTTTTTACCTCCGTCTTGACTTTTAATCCTAATGTATCCAGTTTATTTCTAATAGCCTCATTGTATCCATTATTGCTGATCACTAAAATTTCAGTTTTCTCTTTATTTAACTTGAGAAAATTACTATTCATCCATTCTGAGATACTAGTCAGACATTGTGTTAGTGAATCAATAGAATCAGGGTCATCAGGTGCTATTGATAAGTACAGCTGTGTGTCATCAGCATAGCTGTGGTAGCTCACGTTGTGCCCTGAGATAATCTGACCTAACGGAAGCATGTAGATTGAGAATAACAGCGGACCCAGGATAGAGCCTTGTGGAACACCATATTGGATATCATGTGTCTTCGAGTTGTAATTCCCACAACTAACAAAATATTTTCTCCCTGTCAGGTAGGATTCAAACCAATTTAAGACACTGCCAGAGAGGCCCACCCATTGACTAAGGCGATTTCTAAGAATGTTGTGATCAATGGTGTCAAATGCAGCACTCAGATCTAAGAGGATGAGAACAGATAAATGGCCTCTGTCTGCATTTACCGCAAGTCATTTACTACTTTAACGAGTGCAGTTTCTGTGCTGTGATTTGTTCTAAAACCTGACTGAAATTTATCAAGAATAGCATGTTTATTTAGGTGGTCATTTAACTGCATAATGACTGCCTTCTCTAGAACTTTACTTAAGAAGGGCAGGTTAGAGATGGGTCTAAAATTTTCAAGAGCTGAGGGGTCAAGATTATGTTTCTTAAGTAGGGGTTTAACTACAGCAGTCTTAAGACAGTCTGGGAAGACCCCAGTATCTAGTGACGAATTTACTATGTCAAGAACATTATCAATTAGCACGCCTGATACTTCTTTGAAAAACCTTGTTGGTATCGGGTCAAGGACGCAGGTGGAGGGTTTTAATTGAGATATTATTTTTGTAAATCAGGTAAATCTATCCTAGTGAAAGAGTTTAATTTGTTTATAACAGGATGTTGGGGTTTAGGGGATCCTTAGTGTTGGGGAGATATACTATGTTATTTCTAATATCATTAATTTTTGATTGAAAATACAGCGACAGCCTCACAGGTTTCACTGGAAGCACTTAGGAGGCATTCCTTTGAGCTACCTGGGTTTAGTAGTGGATCAATTGTTGAAAATAAGACTCTAGGATTACTAGCATTGTTATTTATAATATTAGAGAAATAGCAGCGTCTCTCAAGACGGACAGTGTTATTGTATTCTGTTATTTTGACTTTTAATATTTCGTGGTGGATAGTAAGTTTACTCTTCCTCCATTGACGCTCAGCTCTACGGCATGTTCTCTTTAAATCAGACACTCTTTGGGTCTTCCATGGTATAACAATGCTAGAAGATTTTTTCACTGTCTTTTCAGGTGCAACTATGTCAACAGCAGCTCTCACTTTAGAATTAAATCTTTCCACCTTACTATTTACATTGTCCTCGCTATTATAGCTGGCACTATAAACGGACTGATTGCTTAAAATGTTTGTAAGTTTTAAAGCTGCTGCGAATCAAAGAAGCGTTTTTAACAATATGCTTCTCATGAGTGTTTTTATCATTATTTCTATATTAAAAGTAGAAGAAAATGGTCTGATAGACCAATATCAATGATCTGTTTTATATCAACTTTCAGTCCTTTAGTAATCACTAAGTCTAATGTATGACCTGCTTTATGTGTAGGCTGATTTATGAGTTGTCTCAAATCAAAAGAATCCAGGAGGTTCATAAATTCTTTTACTTTTAGATCACACTGATTATCTATATGAAAATTAAAGTCGCCAACTATTAGGAGTGTGTCATAATTAGTAATTAAAATTGACATTAAGTCAGAGAATTCCTCAAAAAATGACGCGTTATATTTAGGAGGTCTATACACGGATAGTATTAGAACTTGAGAATCTCCATGAATAACAACGGCGAGATACTCAAAGGACTTGAACTTACCAAAACTGACATCTTTACATTTTAATCGCTCGAGTAAATGTTAGCCAATCCGCCCCCTTTTCCCTGGCGGTTTGAATGAGTAAAACTGTAATCCGGAGGCAGATTCGATTAAAACTGACGCGGCATCTGAATTCAGCCATGTTTCATTTAGTGCAATAAGATCTATTTTTTTATCACTAATAAGATCGTTGATAAAAACGTTTTGTTAGTTAAAGCTCTGACATTTAATAGTGCCATATTTAATGTTTGGAGGTGCAGAGATGAGTACTATGTGCATTATTGTTATTTGGAATAGGAACTAAATTATTATTATTAGCGCCGCTCTGTGTATATTTTTTGTTTAATCTGTGATCTGTTTTATAGTTTTAATACATTGTTCCTCTAAAATAGTGATTTTAATTAGATTATTGGAGTTTATGCCGTATTTCCTAGGTTTTCTACGTGCATTGAGATTGCTTATTACAGTATTAATGGTGTGAACTTTAACGGAAGACTCTATTAAACATTCATCATGTCCTGGCACAGCAGTATTATTTCGGAAGGGTTAAGAGCAGAGATAGATAGTCAAGAAAAACGAATTACCTTCGATATGTTTTCGGAGAGGACCCGGGCGCCGAAACTGTTCGGATGCAGGCCATCACGCTTGAAGAGACGCGGCCTTTCCAAAAAGAGATTCCAATTGTTGATGAAGCCGACATCCTTCTTCTTGCAGAAACCCTGTAGCCAGTTGTTCAACCCTAGCAGACGACTGTAGTACTCGTTGGATCGTCTGACGAGAGGTAGTGGACCCGAGACGAAGATCTTTGCCGATGGGGTCCTCTCCTTCGTGTCAATCACTTTATTCAGTCATAGATGAGTACAGGGATTCCACGTTGCAAGGCAGAAGAGCAAAGTTCCCCTGTTTCAATCGGCTTTTAATATTCATTTTCCTCTTTCCCCCTTACTTATGAAACAACATCTAAGCATTTCATCTTATATTACGCAAATCGGCCAACCGTTTTCTTTTTTGTGTACGTATCAAGAGGGGCCCCAAAGAAGGAAGAGTTATCTTTCCTGTGTCTAACGGACACGTGCTAAATAAAGAAGTTGTCCCAGGACAGCTTACTTATGAGAGATGCCTGTATGAATAACCTGCCGTTATAACAAAACAGTTTTTAACCATTAGTAGCCTGCAAGCAGTTACATTTTCTTTCACATCATCATAATATGCAGCTTGACAAAAGTAGTGATCCTGCAACTGCTATTGGATCTCTCTAATCCTACCATCTTACACCTCTTCCTGCCATTCACAACCTGGCTCTTAATAGCTTTGGTATCATAACCAAGTGAAATTCTTTATGATAATCTACTGTCAGGGATCTTCTTGAATGATGATTTCACTGAATCACATTAAAACAAAATTCAGAATATCCTCAACACAAAAATAAAGAAGAAGAAAAAAACCTTCATTCATCCATTCCTTCTGTGTACAACTAGCAATAGGAAGTGAAGTGACTGAATACCCAAACATTCAGCTGTCCACTACTCAGACTCTTGTGTAAATAAAATAGCTTATTTTCCCCTTTAGAAGGATTTTAAAATTTCCCCCATAAGCTAAAAAAAGTAAATTCATAAAATAGAAGAAGAGAGGAAAACAAAACATATATCTGACAATAATTAGGTAGCAACTGCTACAGTCAGAATATGTTTTAGATAGCATAAAATACTGTCATCAAGACATGGCACCGTATTTTGATAGCTGAGATGGGGATGGATTGACTCTGGCAGTGTTTCACAAATGAGGAAGCCCAGGTGTAATGAATAAACGTAAGGCTGCCGGGTCAAAGTTCTCCTGACTATCAAGGAAAGAGACAAACATGGAAGTCCTGGTGCAAGTCTAATAATAATAATACATTTTATTTATAGAGCGACTTTCCCATGCTCAAGTCTATCCTTGGTGTTCCATGTAAGGCTTGCAACATTTTTACACATAAGATACTACCTATTTATTTATCTCTGAGTACTCAGAGAAACCACACACACAAAGACAACAATGCACATAGTCGATACTTTCAGTCGCAGAGCCAGAAATTCAACGAAGGCCACTAGACAGCAGTTCTAACCGCTTGTCCACTAGAGAATGCTCCTTCAATGAAATGCAACCTGCACTAATTGTTCTCTTTGTTTCAGAGGGATTGTCTATGTCCTTCATAAAATCATTCAAGATTTTGTTAAAAATTTTATTTAAGTAAGAATTTCCCTGTAGTTTGTAGAGAAAAGCCAAGCAAAATGACACCTTTTATTGGCTAACTAAAAAGATTACAATATGCAAGCTTTCAGGCAACTCAGGCCCCTTCTTCAGGCAAGATGAAGAAGGGGCCTGAGTTGCCTTGAAAGCTTGCATATTGTAATCTTTTTAGTTAGCCAATAAAAGGTGTCATTTTGCTTGGCTTTTCTCTACATTCATAATGGCTAACATGGTACAACAACCTAGTCCTGTAGTTTGTAAACATGACAATACCATTACAATAGTTCACATGTTGTCTTCACATGATGAGTAGATAAAATGTCTGCCACTTCGGCTTCCAGAAGATTCATGTAAAATACTGTAAACAAAAGGGCAAACACTTTGTCTGTTTCACCTAGAGAAGTTGAAGAGCACAGCAGATGGTTCCTCATGAAACAATCGAAGGCTTCTGATAAGACAACCCTTGTCAAAGCGGCAACATTATTGGTTTACTTAGTTCGGCACCTCCTGTATTTACACATGGCTGAAGTATCTAGAAAATCAAACTCTATTAAACATTACGCTTGGACACAAAGAAATTCTCAAATCTCCAGACTCTCACAATGTTAAAACCCTTTAAAAGACCCTCAGTCTTATTCTGGTTTACCCCTTCAGTTCTTTTTGCCAGGCTCATATGGACGACTTAGCCTGGCTGCCTAGGTGGAGCGCTTTCTGTGGTGAAGACAGACCGCCAGATATGGCATGAGCTGCACACTTCCCACTGTGTCCAAAATTGCAAGCATACTCAAATGTACACTCTTCTATGTGTATTTTGTGGTTCACATTTTTGGCAATGCATATATGGGCAATTAATAAATAATTTAGCCTTTAGTGTAATTAGAACAAACCGCACCTCACTGAAACATCACCAGCAGCCAGCCTTCACAAAAGACTCCCTAAACGTGCATGACGAATAAGAAAGGCATAAATTAAATAAAAATGCAAGTTATTATTTTTGCTAACACAGTTATTAACTTAAAGAAGAAAAGAAAATGTGTGTGTGGTCAACACCTGGGAAATTATGGAAGGAAGTACATTTTTCCAACAGCAGGTATTCACCACTGCGCTGTAGTTCAGTCCATTAGCTGTGCAGTCCAGCTGAGTCTAAGCCCCTGCATTGCAGCAGACAGAATCTGCACAGAAAGCAGAAAGAAAGAAAAAGAAAGTACTAAAAAGTCAGAATTCCACAGCAGTTCTTTATAAAGAAATTAATCGTGATGGTTATTGAGATATGTGGCTCACATATGCACCTCATATCAAGTTAATGTGAACAAGGGTCACAGAAAAATTGTGTTTTAACCCTGAACGGATGAAGTGAAGTAGTTATGCTTGATCTGAAAGCACATGGAATGGCACATTAATTAGTAAAGAAATTGATGACCTCTTTTCACCTAACACTAATTTCTTATGACACTGACAGAAAAAAATAAAAAGTACAGAATTATGCAAATTAGAAAGGCTACAGTGCCTTTGGAAAGTATGCATACCTATTGGAAATTTTCATGTTTTATTATTGAACCATAGTAAATTTAATTTGGCTTTTTTGACACCGAGCAACAGAAAATGATTCTTTATTGTTAAAGTGAAAATAGATCCCTGCAAAGTACTCAAAATTAACAAAATACAACAAAATCACAAATATAAAGCACAGTGACACATTTTATTGGCTAACTAAAAAGATTACAACATTCAAGCTTTCAAGGCAACTCAGGCTCCTTCTTCAGTCAAGATGTAATCCTGAAGAAGGGGCCTGAGTTGCCTTGAAAGCTTGCATATTGTAATCTTTTTAGTTAGCCAATAAAAGGTGTAATTTTGCTTGACTTTTCACTACATTCATAATGGCTAACACGGTACAACACCCTAGTACTACAAATATAAAGCACAAAATAATTCCATCCATCCATCCATCTTCCAGCCCGCTGAATCTGAACACAGGGTCACGGGGGTCTGCTGGAGCCAATCCCAGCCAACATAGGGCACAAGGCAGGAACCAATCCTGGGCAGGGCGCCAACCCACCGCAGACAAAATAATTCATACCCTTCAAATCAGCTTAGTAGGTGCAGCTTTGGAAGCCATGACATCCTTGTGTCTGTGTGTACAGGACTCTCTCAATCAACTTTGCACATCTGCATTCTGACATTTTTCCTCATTCTTCTTTGCAAAACTGCTCACGCTCTATTAGTTTGCATGGAGATCATAAGTGAACAGCCTTTTTCAAGTCCAGCCTCTAATTTTCAATTGGATTGAGATATGTGTCCTTATCTGTCAAGCATCTCAGAATTACTCCTTGGAGTTGCACTACAAGTTTGACTAGGATAAGAATTTGTTCCAGAGTAGGACATGACAAATATTTATAAATTGTCCTACATGTACTCCCAGTTAGGAGTGAGAGTTCACGTTTGAGAATAAATGACATAATGATTTTACAACACACTGAGCTGCAAATTGGCACTCATGAAAATGTTTTCTTGAAAATCATGATGATGCTTTGTAGTTTTCTAATACACGTCAATACATAGACTTCACCACAAAGATAACAATATTAATAATAATAGTAATAATATTAAAAAGTCTGAATTGATGTAAGTCGCCCCTATTCAAGGTGTTCATAGAAAATGTGATTATTTACTTTATGAGGTAAAATTATGCAATAAACAAGACTCATTGCATCAAATATTCAAATTATTAAAATGTGTGCTTTAATACAAATGTTTAAATCAACAGCATATTCTGAGTTGTTAATAGTAATTTGTCATTGTTCACCTGATTGAGGTCCATAGAGGGCTAGATTTCTAGTAAAGGATCAAAACTCTAAAGTCATATTATATTCATATCAATTTACTTTGAAATAATCTAAAATGATACCCCACATGCTTGCGTTTGAAATCGGTCATTTGTAATCTTCTGTGAGTGGCTCTTATAAAGCCTAGGGCTGCCATTAAAGACTAAAGTATCAAAAATATTATCATATTCATGATGAGCAACCTCGAAATAGCATTAAATGACACTCCACATGCCTATATTACCAATCCCAAGACATATTCTAAATATTCAGGATACTGAGAAATTAATCCACAGATTTATTTCTAGCAGTCATTCACTGGCTGTTCTTTATGCAGCTTTCAGTTAATGCAAAGTGCTGGTGCAAGAATTATTACAAGAACCAGAAAGTATGACAACATAACTCCATTTCTTAAATCCTTACAGTGCCTCCCAGTTAAGCTTAGCGGCTGATTTCATAATCATCCTCTTAATATTTAAAGCCTTACTTACAAACCAAAGCGCACATTAAGATCTAAATAAGATTTTAAGGATTAATAAAATAACATTGGGAGGTCAAGCTTTTAGTTACAGGGCCCCAAAGCTGAAATGGTCTGCATGCTAATTTAAGAGATGCCCCTATAATCTCAGCTGTTAAAGCCATGCTGAAGACTTGCTATTTTAGTTTAACCTACCCTGACTAGAGCTGCTGATTAGCTATGCATATTACATCTCTGTTTCTTAGTCATTTGTACAACAGCATAGGTAAAACAATATTTATAAACCATTACTAACCCTCCTCTATTCTGTTTCTCTTCTTTGTATCTGGATGTGGCACTTGGTGCCACTGCGCGACTGCCAGACTTGGTCTCCTGCCAATAGAAAAGTCAACTAAGATACTGGAGGCATTGAAATCATTGGATGGAAAGACTCTATCAGCAGACTGGACAGCACAACACAGACTCCACTGTAGAATGCCCAGGAGGGTATATGTGACCAGTTGACCAAGGTCTCCAGGACTCTGACTGTGTCTGATTTTGTCCTTAACTCTCTGTTTTACAATGTTCATCTCCTCTGTTGTCAATTGGCCATAGTAAAACAATTAATTCATGGGCAGTTATTGTTGATTTCCATTTCTGTTAATCAGTTTTTACTTTTGTTTTCTGTGTGTTTTAACATCTTTATATGTATTAATTTTATATTTATAATTTGTATAATATGTACTTGCACTTTACCTTCCCATTTATTTAAATCAATCTGTGTCTGCACTCAGTGAATAATGCAACACAAGTTATATTGTATTTTATTGTACTTTATCAAATAGAATGGATCCTAAAAGCAATGTATAGGGAACTTACCACAGAGTCGGTAGGAGTAGGTATGCTCGGACACGGCATACCATTTGTTTACACACACGTGTGTGTGAGAAAGTGAGCAGACTAATAGATGGCTTGCAAAGTCATGTTGCATAGTGTGGCATTGGCATGTGCACACCTGCACCTGTCGCGACAGGAGGAGGGACATGGGTGTGGTGCAGATTTGGCATATCTGTGAGCTAATGTAAAACGTGTTTTCATACACAGGATGTAGCTCAATGTGCTTTACAAGATGTCAAAGAAAAAGTTACCAAAATGAAAAACAAGTCAAATTAGGCAAGAATAATAATGAATAAGTAACAAAAAAATCAATATACACTCACTTAACATAAATCCATCCATCCATTATCCAACCCGCTATATACTAATTACAGGGTCACAGGGGTCTGCTGGAGCCAATCTCAGCCAACACAGGGCGTTAACATAAATATATATAGTAATTAGTAGGAAAGTCTCATAGATAATATTGTATTCTAAGTCTCTAAAGATGAGTCCAAAAGTAAGTTCAGATGGCCAGGAGCACAGAAAACACAACAAAACATCTCCAGTTAAGCTGGAGAGAAAAACAAAATCCGTAGGGGTTCATATGCCAAAAGACCACTCCCACATGGTATTCTACCTAATATAGATGTTCTTGAGTCATTCCCTGTTGTTTGCAGGCTTGAACAGAGAGGATTTCACGCAGTGGGTCTTGTGGACAGCTGGGATACCTGCTTTCATTCATCACAGCGTCACAGGTGGCTGCACAGTGCCTCGGTCAGGGAAACCGAAAAAGAAAGCAGAGAAAAGTAGAGATTTGCAAATTCACGAAGAATATGAACATTCTATGCATTTATTGTCATGGAAAAAAACTTTCCTCTATCTTCAAAGAAGTCAATCACAAATGTCTCAGTCCATGGAATGATAAATCAATTAAATAATTCATCTGCTTTTATACTTTTTTCTGAGTATCTATTATTATTATCTATTACATCAAGCCATCTGACTCTTAAGATGTATAACTTTATTACCTCTTCCAATCAACTAAAGCCACAACTAAGTTCTGACTCATGTTGATTCTCCCAGGTTTCTGAACAGCACCTCGTTAATAGGGGTGTTTTGGGAATTGTCCTGATTGATCTTAGCACCACTTCATTGGAGAGGTGTATGAGCTTTCCCATCAGTTTATCCCCACTTTCTAAAGGGGTGTTTGTTACTTATTTATCTCATTCTAACTGAAAAATTACGTTGATGACTTCTCTACGACTGTGCTGGGCTGGCACCCTGCCTGGGGCTTGTTTCTTGCCTTGCACCCTGTGTTGGCTGGGATTGGCTCCAGCAGACCCCCGTGACCCTGTAGTTAGGATATAGCGGGTTGGATAATGGATGGATGGATGGACTTCTCTACGATGACAGAGACTTCATGTGCTTAACCCTTTAATTTACATTTAGTTAACCCTTGAGTTGCATTCCATCATTTTCAATATGTTTAATGATTCATTCTATAATAGCTTCATATATATATATATATATATATATATATATATATATATATATATATATATATATATATATACTTGTAATAAATTGTAAAACATTATTATATATTAAATAAAAATTTGACATTATATTCTATTAAGTTTGCATCTAAAATGTATCTGTGAAAAAGACAAATTTAAAAAGTGGGTCATCAGTTGGTCAACAGAGTTAGGATAGAGTCCAACTGTTGAGTAAGTATGTTAACAGTAAGAATATAGACTTGTGTCTCTTTTTTTCTGTAAATGTATTTACATCTCTAGGTGTTTGTTTTGATGGAGGTTTGTGTTGATTCCGATAGTGTAATATTTTTCTATATAAAGTTTTTCTTTGTAAATAATTTTGTTTCATTTTCTCTTCCTGAACTGTGTCTTAGTAGAGGAAGACCTGAAAAAATTAAGCAGCAGCCATTTTTGCATGAGTGCACTCACCACATATTAGCTATTAGGTGGTGAAGAGGTGATTGATAGTTATCCAATTAGGGACAAGGGATGATTAAAGGACCAGAATGACAGGACATAAGGATACACCATACTCTTATCTTAGGATGCCCAGGGATCTTTTTGTGACCACAAAGAGTCAGAACTTCTGTATTATGTCTAATCCCATTGATGATGTCAGTTTTAACAGCACAGTGCCCCAATCACTGCACTGCGACATTTGGGATCCACACACAGGGTAATCTCCCCCGATAGCCTCACTAACACCTCTTCCAACAAAAACCAATGCTTTTTCCTAGATGGTGTCCCATCCAATTACATGACAGGCCTGAACATTCTTGGTTTCAGGTGGATGATCTGTTCTGAAGTGCAGCAGGTGTGGCTGCTGGATATTTTGCTTTTTGCTCTTTTAAAATATGTTTGTAATTTTAAATAATTTTCTGTAATCATAAATAGAAGTGTGATTCAAAATGGAAACTGAAAAATTGAAAATTAGTGGGCAATTGAAATTGAATAAAGTAGTTTTTAAATTGTAAAACCAATTTAAAATATTTGGGATGTCTGCAGGGGCATTATTGAAATATTTAATAGAATATCATCTTCATTAAATGAAATTGCACATAAGGCATCTTTAATAAAGACTGATACTAATTTTTTGTATGTACGGACAGCTTGGGCCAATGGCTTAAAAGATAGTGAGGACGAAATTGAAGAGAGTTGATAATCCTATTAGAGCATTTCAAATTAGGAAAAGGGTTATATATAATTTAACCTTTAAGTATAAAAGACAGGGTGAAGCAATTCACAGTTTTAATCATATTGTCACAGGCGCTGAGATGGGAGAGACAGAGACACCACACAGAATGAGCAGTTCAGCTGTTTAACAGAAGGGCTTATGTATTACTTAACTTTATATAGTGAATTGCTTAATCCTAGCATGCTTAAGCATACATATTTGCTGTCTGGGGACTCCAAGATAACAAACACGTACCTGAACACCACAGCAAGACATAGGCATTCTTGCCTTATTCACTTTCACATGCATTGATCATGGGTCACACCCGACTGCACATTTACAGACTTGTATTTCTAACTCTTTTCAATTCCCTCTCCTGCACATGGTTCCTCAGGGTTCTGTTCACCTGCCATCCAGTACCTCTCTGCAGCACTTCAGCACTCCAAGATGCCTCCATTTGCATAGCTCCTAATCAATCTGCTCTCCAGCACTTTGGCTATACCAGCTGAATCCATCACCACAGAGGCCTCCTCACACAGGCTCTCGTTCATCACCTCCTACTAAAATATTGAGCCATCTGGTAGTCCTGTTAATCCTATATAAATCATATATACTTTAAAGTTCTTAAACCCTGGAAAGTGTTTTCAAACCCCAAAGAGACAAGATCTTTCTAAAGAGTTTACTGTCTGTCACTCACTCTGCATATAAGTATAATATACATATGCTTCTACACAAGATATTTTTGAGTTATTTGTTTTTCAGGTATATAATCTTTATTTGATATTAAATTGAATTTAAAAAGTTATAATTTTCTACCATCTCCATTTTTTATTTTGTACATGACGCTTGTGGTAGTGATCACATGACTGCTCTGTTACACTTGTGGCATCATGGGACAATGCACATCAATGTGGAGGCATTTGTATTTTCAAGTTATCCCCCAGTGGATTAAAAAATATGCTTCTCCTTTGTGCTAGATAGCTTTACTTCAAAGTAGGCCCTAGCTTTAGGTTTTGGTTTTCTGATTTTGTTCTCTTTCAGTAATTTTTGACTTCAAATTTGTTTTGCCCTTTTTTGATCTAATTATCTAATGCTCTGACCTTTCCTAGTCTTTTGCTTATGATTCTTTGGATCTCCTGCTCTCTTCTCACTCATTGGCCACTATGGTTGGCTGGTCTCACTCATTCTGTAAGTGTTTTTTGTCTGCCAGCTGCTACACTGCCTTCTTCATGAAGGACACCTGGGACCAACAATACATGGGAAGGATATTATTATTTGATAAAAAGTGTGAAGCAGTCGGTGGATTAATTGGTGGACAACCTTTTTTGTTGGAAAAGATAAAATTGTTGCCAATATTTTAACATCCATATTCATAAATGAAAATGGCCTGAACTGACTTGTCTAAAGTGTAGTGTCCTTGTCAGGTAACATACGGCTATCACAGACTTATTTGGACTCAGTCAGAGAATTCAGACATCTCAGGAAAAGGCAAAAGACCATTGAGATTGTGTAATTTACCTGTATTCATGGCAGTGAGTGTGCCTAAAAGCTTAACCAACAAGAAGATTTACCTTTTGTTTCATGATCGGTTGTAAATTTCTGTCCTATGTTAAAAATACTTTGAAGGAGTGGTAAAATAACATTTTAAGCAAAATCTTTAATACATATTACCATTGTACGTCATAATAGAGAGTCCTTGGCACCCTGCCCGGGATTGGTTCCTGCCTTGTGCCCTGTGTTGGCTGGGATTGGCTCCAGCAGACCCCCGTGACCCTGTGTTCTGATTCAGCAGGTTGGAAAAATGGATGGATGGATGGACATCATAATAGAAAACACTGTGCAGATAATTTGAACTTACCCAACACCAGGTAACATCTACAATATTCAGATGCAGAATAGTTTTTTGTATTTGTTCTGTGTGATTGAAATTCAGGGTGCTTATGCAAACAGTTTTAATTATTGTAATTTTAGATCCATATTTAAGGTCATATGCAGGTGGTCCAAAGATGCAATATTTGCTTGTTTATGGAGATTAGGTTTTAATACTAGGCATAAATTGTTTAAAAAAAATCTTGTATAGCTTTCCATATTATATGGTAGGTGGATGAGAGATGGAATTTTTATTGATAGGCATAATTTATTTTGAACTGTTCACTAACTGTTCTTCAGAAGGACTGTGCCGAATCTCCATTTCTGAGCATGGGCTAAAACTAAGTTAATAAGAGTACTTTTGGACATTTGGTGTTGGGAAAGGCGCTATATAAATAAAATGTATTATTATTATTATTTATGCTGAGAACTATATTGCAAGAACATCCTATTCTGAATTGTGACTTGTCACAGTGAAGCTAGAAGTATCATTATTTGGACTGATGGCTTGGTACCATTGAAGTAAATTTAAGTTAGTGTAGCTGTGTTTACCTAAAATTACCAAAGTTCTGCAGCTTTAGTTTGCTTCATGGGATTCTGGCAATGGCTTGACACCTTGAAATGATTCCACAGAAAAAATATCTTTGTTTTTAAAAGCTTTAGTAAAAATTCAAGGTAAAAACAGTTAACATAAAATAGAGAAAAAAGTGATATAGCAAAGAAAGGAAAAGTTCTGTGTATTATTTCATTCTTTAAGTGTGCTCATACAATTGAACCATTTGTAAACGGTCAGAAAACCTTATGCCTATTTCATTTACAAACTGCAAAGTTTTACTCTTGGAATTCTAAGCAGACACTCATTTGAGGATCTAAGGTTACGATTTGGAATATAATGTGTCAGGCATTCTGATATATAAGATGGAGCGAGATTATTTAAGGTTTTGTAAACCATAAGCAGTATTTTAAATCAATTCTGAGTCACACAGGCAACCAGTGTTGTAACATCAAAACGAGAAATGTGCTCGGATTTTCTTTTCCTAGTTAGGATTCTAGCAGCTGCATTCTGCACTCGTTGCAAATGATTTATGTCTTTTTTGGGTAGTCCTGAGAGGAGTGCATTACAGTAATCTAGTCGACTGAAAACAAAAGCGTAAAATAATTTCTCAGCATCTTTCAATGATATAAAAGGTCTAACTTTTGCTATATTTCTTAAGTGAAAAAATGCTGTCCTGGTGGTCTGATTAATATGCGGTATAAAGTTCAGGTCACAGTTAACAGTTACCTCCGTCTTGACTTTTAATCCTAATGCATCAAGTTTATTTCTAATAACCTCATTATATCCATTATTGCCTATCACTAAAATTCCAGTTTTCTCTTTATTTAGCTTGAGAAAATTACTATTAATCTATTTAGAAACACATGTAAGACATTGTGTTAGTGAAACAACAGTGTCAGGGTCATCAGGTGCTATTGATAAATACAGCTGTGTGTCATCAGCATAGCTGTGGTAACTCACGTTGTGCCCTGAGATAATCTGACCTAACGGAAGCATGTAGATTGAAAAGAGCAGCGAACCCAGGATAGAGCCTTGTGGAACACCATATAGGATATCATGTGTCTTTGAGTTGTAATTCCCACAACTAAAAAAGAATTTTCTACCTGCCAGGTAGGATTCAAACCAATTTAAGGCACTACCAGAGAAGCCCACCCATTGACTAAGGCGATTTCTAAGAATATTATGATCAATGGTGTCAAATGTGGCACTCAGATCTAAGAGGATGAGAACAGATAAATGGCCTCTGTCTGCATTTACCCGCAAATCATTTACTACTTTAACGAGTGCAGTTTCTGTGCTGTGATTTGTTCTAAAACCTGACTGAAATTTATGAAGAATAGCAGGTTTATTGAGGTGGTCATTTAACTGCATAATGACTTCCTTCTCTAGGATTTTACTTCTAAACACTAGTAGGGTGAGTTTAGCTTAAAGCATTAACTTTCTAAGATTGTATCTTACACTTAACATGAAATTACTTAGTACTTTAGAGAAAAGCTAAATACATTTTAAATTAGGGAAGGAGTAGGGGTAGTGGTTAGTTACAGATGTTCTATCTGTACTTTTCTTTACTAGATATTTAGGAAACTGCAGGAGTTGCTTTTGGCAGAAATGATAGTTTGGGTGGACTATGTGTGTCTAGTAAAACCAAAGCAATTTTCTGTTTCTCACATCTGCATGAAGGTAAGTGAAGCAGCCTTGATCTTCACTCCCTGAGGCGTTAATAATGTTGACTGACAAATTTTGTCATTATAATTTCACATTGCCACATTATTTGTGACAGTGGAAGAGAGCAATTAAGAAAGCAGCTTATAACAGTGAACATCAGACCAAGATAGGATTCCTATAAAATAGCAACATCCATATTTATAAGGTGCAGAATATTGTTAAATTTAGCTTTGTAAGATTAGAGGTGTACAGTACATTATACAAGATATATGATTATATATAGAGAGCTACAGAAATGGATTAAAGCAGCAAATTCCAAGACCATTCTCACCCACGTTTGTCACAAATCCAAACTCACACCTAATGAACATAACAACAGTATAGTCTTAAGAAGGCTGCAAAAGCCCATGATTCAAAACCATGATCATTTGTGAGAGAGACAACCATCTTGTCAAATTTTACAAGTTAACCATATATCGATGGGAAGAGTACCAAAGGAAACACAACAACTGATTTGAATCTTAAAGTCTAACAAAAGTCCATACTCACATCTGTAGTCCATTTATTAATGGACTTAATTCATGTCTTGGAATATTTGGAATATGGAGCCTGTACTGAAATTAATAACAACTGAGAAGGACGTGTCCACAGACAAAAAATGAAGGTTTCAAAGAAAAGAACAGCATACCAACTATGAAACATAGAGGAGGCTCAGTTATGTTCTGGGGCTACTTTACTGTGTCTTTCATAAGGTGACTTGAGTCTGTGCAAAGGACATTGAAATCTTGAAATTATCAAGACATTTTCGAGCGAAACATGCTGCCCAGTGTCAGAATGCTCTGTCTCAGTCACAGGTCATGGATCTTCCAACAGGTAAATGAGCCAAAACACACAGCTGAAAGAAAACCCAAGATTGGCTAAGAAGAGAACATTGGGCCATTCTGAAGTGGCCAACTATGAACCCTGATCTGAATCTTATCAAATATCTATGGAAAGAATTGAAACATGCAGTCTGCTATGGAAGAGTGGGCCAAACTACCTGTGGACTGGTGCAGAAGTGTCATTGAGAGCTCCAGGAATCGCTTGTTTGCAGTAATCACTTATAAAGGTTGTGCAACAAAATATTAGGTTATGGGTCCCATCGTGTGTTCATGCCATTTTCATTTGTGTTATTATTCGAAATATTCAGTTCAAAGAGAGACAAGAGTTGCCTTAAGTAGGTAATCTCATTAGTTATTCACCAAGTCTGATCATTTTCAGGAAATGCAAACCCTGTCAATTAAATAATTTTTCTCTGACACATCCACCTGGTCTAGGTAATCTGCACCCACCCCATCAGCTAGAAAAGATGAAGACCTTCCTGTGATGAGGCCTGCACTATTAATCCTTCTAGAATGTTTTATCATATGTCGTGTGAAGACCAGGGCGTGTACAGCTTCCCTAACCCAACACAAATAGACAACGCCAGCAGCTCAGTCCAACAAAAGTCTTTATTTTTATGAAAAGGCACTCAGACCTTAGAGTAGCCCAGAAGGACCGATACCAACTCTCCCAAATAGAGTAAGCTGTGCCCTCTTTTTCTGTACAGCCCTGCAGGCTCTCTTCTTCACAACTGAGCCTCACCAGCTTTCTCCTTCGACTCTCACTTATGGCTCCCTTTGGGAGGTGGCTGGAATTTCTCCCAGGTGTTTCTAAGGCACCAGGTAGGACTCTTGCAGCAACTTCAGTTCTCACAGCTCCCCCTTGCGGCATCCACGGATCCCAATAGGGCTGTGCTGGCAAAAAATAACTCACCCTGCAGGAATGCAAGGCATTGTCGCAGCCCAGGGGGGCTGCCAAATAACAGTTTGGGGAAGGAAGCATCCCCCAGAAGTCCTTTCCAATTGTCCTTCCGCTTCCGAGGTAACCCGGCTGACATCCTTCACAGCAGACATTAATGACCATAAACCGCCTGGGTAGGGTTAGGGGTGTTATTAGTCCTTGGAACTCCTAGAGTTTTATTTTGTTCTTGATGTTTTTGTTTTCTTCTCCTCCTTGGCCATCTGACCATAGAAAATATAGGTGGGTATGTAATCTGATTTTTAAGGAAGTCAAATCTTGCACATGCAAATGCCCACCAGTGAGAAATCTGAAAAAAATTCATAATGTTCTGTTATTTATTTTACAGAAAAATGTTTCAAAATTACTAATAAAGTGACAGTGAAGCAATATCATTGTTCTTTAAATCACAAAACACAAAATAATTTGAAATAAAAACCTTATGCTTAACTATCCTACATTTTTTGATATTGATACAGTCTCACATTAAGTTGGGAAAAACATATTGACGCCAAGAATATCCACTACTAACTGACGTTTGTGAAGCATGCACTGTTCTGTGCTAAGGAATCACAAAGATTGCTGCTTCCTCCTTCCAATGGCTATACTCCCTGAACCGGCACGGCTGGGATGACTGCTTAGGACGCTGGGAATTCCAAGCAATGTGAGCACTCAGCTCAGCATCCAGTTTCCAATTCAGTTGCTAACCTGTGGTGGAACTTAATAAGCAGTTGCAATCACTGCTGCTTACATTCAGTGGTACACATGGACGAAAGTACACAATGCTTGATAAAGGTGACAAAGTTGTGCTGTCCCTCATATTCATCCATTTCAAAACCAGTTTTCTTACTTTGGAAATAAATATAAAGAAGACAATAGAAATTCAATTGGGAAGGAAGAAGTCTTAGGTTTTATGTGCTATTTTGTATCTAAGGAATTGCTGTAAGTCAAACTACCATAACTCGGAAATCTCCTGCACTTGTCAACTTGGACCCTGACTTTTTTCTCACTATAACCATTTGAGCCCCAAAAATGCCTACATTAAGTTCAAATTTAAATGTATCCTCGCATCTTCAAGCGGTGTCTCTAAGCAACCAGCCCGTATAACTACAATAGCGAGGATAATGTAAATAGTAAGGTGGAAAATTTTAATACTAAGGTGAGAGCTGCTGCTGACATAGTCGTACCTGAAAAGACAGTTAAAAAATCTTCTAGCATTGTTTTACCATGGAAGACCCAAAGAGTGTCTGATTTAAAGAGAACATGCCAGAGAGATGAGCGTAAATGGAGAAAAACTAAACTAACTATCCACTATGAGATATTGAAGGTTAAGATAACAGAATACAACAACATAGTCCATCTTGAGAGGCGCTGCTATTTCTCTAGAATTATAAATAACAATGCTAGTAATTCCTGAATCTTATTCTCTACGATTGATCATCTGCTAAACCCAAGTAACTCAATGGAATGCCTCCAAAATACTTCCAGTGAAACTTGTGAGGCTTTTGCTGTATTTTTCAATCAAAAAATTAATGATATTAGAAATAATATAGTACATGTCCCAAACACTGATCCTCTTAAGCCCCAGTACTCTGTTAAAAAACAAATTAAATTCTTTTACCAGGATAGATTTACCTGATTTATATAAAATAATTTCTCAACTGAGACCCTCCACCTGCGACCTCAACCCAATACCAACAAGTTTTTTCAAAGAAGTATCGGGCGTGCTAATTGATAATATTCTTGACATAGTAAACTTGTCATTAGATACGGGGGTCTTCCCAAACTATATTAATTCTGCTGTACAGCAGTTAAACCCCTACTCAAGAAAAATAATCTGTACTCCTCTGCTTTTGAAAATTTTAGGCCTATTTCTAACTTGCATTTCTTAAATAAAATTCTGAGAAGGCAGTCATTATGCAGCTAAATGACCACCTCAGTAACATGCTATTCTTGATAAGTTTCAGTCGGATTTCAGAACAAATCACAGTACAAAAACTGCACTTGTTAAAGTAGTAAATGACTTGCGGGTAAATACAGAAAGAGGCTGTTTATCTGTTCTTATCCTCTTAGATCTGAGTGCTGCATTTGATACCATTGATCACAATATTCTTAGAAATCGCCTTAGTCAATGTGTGGGCCTCTCTGGCATGGTCTTAAATTGGTTTGAATCCTACCTGACAGGTAAAAAATGCTTTCTTAGTTGTGGTAATTATACTTCAAAGACACATGATATTCTATATGGTGTTCCACAAGGCTCTATCCTGGGTCTGCTGCTCTTTTCGATTTACATGCGTCCGTTAGGCCAGATTATCTTGGGGCATAACATGAGTTACCATAGCTATGCTGATGACACTCAGCTGTATTTATCAATAGCGCCTGACGACCCCGACTCTGTTGTTTCACTAACACAATGTCTTACTTGTGTTTCTAAATGGATGAATAGTAATTTTCTCAAGTTAAATAAAGAGAAAACAAATATTTTAGTGATTGGCAATAATGCATATAATGAGGTTATTAGAAATAAACTTGATGCATTAGGATTAAAAGTCCTAGATAAAGATAAAAGATAAAGAGTTTAGGGGTAACTATTGACTCTGACCTCTTATATCATTGAAAGATGCTGAGAAATTAGTTCACGTCGACTAGATTACTGTAACGCACTCCTCTCAGGACTACCCAAAAAAGACATAAATCGATTGCAACGAGTGCAGAATGCAGCTGCTAGAATCCTAACTAGGAAAAGAAAATCCAAGCATGTCTCTCCAGTTTTGATGTCTCTACAATGGTTATCTTGTTTCCTTCAGAATTGACTTTAAAATACTGCTTGTGGTTTACAAAGCCTTAAATAATCTCGCCCCATCTTATATTTTGGAATGTCTTACACCCTATATTCCAAATCGTAACCTTAGATCTTCAACTGAGTGTCTGCTTAGAATTCCAAGAGCTAAACTTAAAAGAAGTGGTGAGGCGGGCGGCCTTCTGCTGTTATGCACCTAAAATCTGGAATAGCCTGCCAATAGGAATTCACCAGGCTAATACAGTGGAGCAGCTAAAAACATATTACTTTAACATGGCTTTCTCATAATTACATTTCAGTTTAATCCTGATACTCTGTATATTCAATTAATTATCATTACTATTCAGGGTGGCTCCAAAATCCGTACAAACCCCTACTCTCTCTTTTGTTCGTTTTCCGGTTTTCTGTGGTGGCGACCTGCACCATCACCACGTAATCAAAGCACCGTGATGTCCCCACATTAATGGATTAAAGGCCAGAAGTCCACGTGACCTTCATCATCAAGTACTTCCATGAGAATCCTGAATACAATGAGGACTGATCATTTATGTTAGGTAAAATGCCTAGAGGGTACTGGGCGGTCTCATGACCTTGAACCCCTGCAGATTTTATTTTTTCTCCAGCCGTCTGGAGTTTTTTGTATTTCCTGTCCTCCCTGGCCATCGGACCTTACTTTTATTTCTATGTTAATTAGTGTACTCTTATTTTAATTCTTAATTTGTCTTTTCTTTCTTCATCATGTAAAGCACTTTGAGCTACATTATTTGTATGAAAATGTGCTATATAAATAAATGTTGTTGTTGTTTTGCCATTGCAATTTGTCTTTTTCTGCATGTAAATCACTTCGAAAAAAGAGCCTCAACTGTTGAAATGCTCTGTTCACCTCCACTGTTATGGTCCCTGTCTTCCCTGTCTTTGAAGGCAACTCTCTGCATGCCTCATAGGCCTTTACTCCTCCTCGTGCGTCTCACACTCACACTTCCTCTTTTATTGTGGCACCAAAGCCAAAGTGACTAATCAGATTGCTCAGAGGGGCTGGACACACAGACCAAAGTGTTTCATTATATAGTAGATTTGCTATAGAAATAAATGCTACCAAAAATGTAATCAGACAAGTGTGTATGATATTATATAAGGTTCTTGACAGGCAATTATGTAATTTGTTTAATAACATGCTTCATATTAGCAGCACTTACAAAACTCTTTTGAATATTGATCAATTTATATTGAATTTTTCACACTTTGGTTTGGCTACTACTGTCAGCAAAGGAAGTAATTTAAGTACTAAAATACAACACCAGTATTTATAAAAAAAAAAATAACCACTAGAGCTTTTTTTTAGGATCATGTTCCTAAAAATAATGATTTCAAATTACTTTTGTGTATTAGAAGCACACAAATTTACAAATCCATGGTAAGAGCCAATCCTGCTATTATTAAGTACAAAGCAGTAGCCAACCCCCTCACCATCACTCACTCATACATGGTTTGTATGTTTCATTTCTGAGGTGGCTAATGTACAGCACAATATGATTAGATAGAAAATCAGAAACGCTGGGCTACTCATTATATTTGAATATAGTGAAGCTCAATTTTAGTTACACATGGGTCCTCATTTACGATTCCAGCAACATAGTAAATCAAGAGTGGTGGGAGTTAGGGTAAAGGGTAGGAGAAATTTTATTTTACTTGGTAAAGAATAAAGAAATGGTGAGACTTGTGTAAGATTAATAGGACAAAAACTAGGAAAGAAGGGCATTGGAGAAATAAAAGAGCACTCCCTGGAGCTACTCATTTTTGCTTATGTTTGGCAAAAATGATCTTACAGAGAAGATCTCTAGAGTGCTCTCATATATATATATATATATATAATATATATATATATTTATACTGTAAATATATATATATATAGTATATATATATATATACTGTATATATATATATATATATATACACACACTTGACTAAAAAATGCAATAACTCTATATGTGTGTGTTATAACACGCAATATTTTCTGACAATATAGTTACTGTAAGCTTTATGTGTGTAGTGAGAAAGCCTTTGTTCTCAAGTTATTTGTAGAAAGCCCAATAAATAATTAACTACATTTGCTTCACTGAAGACAACGTGACTCCTTCCTGCTATTCTTTATATTTTTCTGTGTCATTAGTTTCTATATGCAAACTCACACTTTCTTACTGCTTCCCATTCCCAGTCCCAATCCCAAGAAAATACATTTTCTTAATAAATATGTGCTTATGTATCATTTTAAACAAATTGAAGGTGTATTGCAGTTATAATTTTTTGATTATGTTATATGAAATGCTAGACATTTTACACATGTACAAGAAAATGTATCACTCAAATACTGGAGATCTTTTATGAATTTTTTTTTGTATAATATTTTTAGTTCACTGCCAATACTCAACACATTTGAGAAATGAAAGTAACCAATGGTTGGTGAGCATGATGGCACAGCTCTGTGGAGAATGGTTTCACTTTTAGCTTTGTGCTTTGATTTTCTTCCTACATCCCATAAACCTCTGTGCCAACTACCAATAGTGGCTGTGAAGGAGTGTGAATATATTCATGAGGATGTCCAGTGTTGGACAGGTATTGTGTACAGGTTTGGCCCTGACTGCCAACATAGACTCCAGATCCCCACAACACTTTATTTTAGAAACATATTTGAAAAATAGATGGATGAAGAGATTGTTATTCTTAAAATATCATTGTTGCAGGACATATTAAAAACAGTGGCGTAGGTTTTATTTTTAACAACCTCACAATGATGCATAAGAATGACGGATGAATGAATGTATTTGTAATTTTTCAATTCTCATCCCAAGGGGATAAACAAGTGGCTTAAAGAAAACGTTTGCTTCATTAATTCTTAGACTTCCATTTTAAGTAATTCATAGCAAAACATGCAAACCTGCAGTCCTAAAATAAATTGGTAATAAAAACAGTTTAAAAACAAAATCATTGTTTTATTAAAAAAGAGAAATACATTAAAAATATAATCAATGAAATATTCATTGCATAAAAAAATATGTAGCTAAACAGATATAAAAATATGCAGCGCAAAGAAGATACAACCCAGAAATATTTAAAAATCAATTTTAAATACCACATTACTTGTATAGAAATGGCTGTCGACCTTTCCTTGAAGAAAAGTGTCTGTTATCATTAATTTAATGCCCAGTTTCTTGGGTTGCCACTGTTGGGTCATTCAGGGTCGTGACTCCCCATTGTATTTAATTGGAATGGGTCACGTACGGTTTGCGAAGTGTCTCGTTAAGGGTTGCTGTGGGTTGCTTAAGCAATCGACATTGCTCTGCCATGATATCAGCATGACCTTGAAGACACTAAATAGAGCAAGAGTGGATTGTGAGAAAAAGAAGTTTAAGGAGCCCTGCTTTAATGTCATATCTACAGATCCTTGAAAATGAGAAAAAACAGGGAAATCATTAAAAAGGTTGACTTTGTCGAATGTTTGTCCTTGTTTTTATATGCATTATGTTTTTAGATGGTCAAGTAAGAAGCCTTTCAAGTTAAAGTGTGACACTACACCTCTGCCATCATTTACACACATAAGAACTACACTTGATTATGAATTCCGAACATCTGGATTGTAGGCATTCATTTCTCCATCTTTGTTGTCCTTGAATTCTATATTGTGGACTTTGGTTTACGTATGAGCCAGCATGTTTGCCTGCCACTCTCACCTTTTGCAATTTGCTTGGCATTCAGCAGATGTTGCCTACCTTTTTTTTCTTCCTTCTATTATTGTGGGTAAGAAGGCTTTCAAATTAGAGAAGGAGTTGTTCTGACCAGTAATGTGGTCATCAGGTTGCCGCTACCTAAAATATTTTTTTAAATTTCCAGAGCAGATTACTTCATTAGCTTTCAATTAAGACTAAGATCAAGGTTCTAGCCCCAGTAGTTCATGAGTAATTGTGTGACAGACACACAAACAGACCATATCATTTTATAAATATAGATTAAATACATTGGCTTTCTGTCATTGTGCAATCTGTATGTTCTTCAACATCTGCAAAGTATGTGTTAAGCTTTCTGGCAGATATAAATTGGTCCACTGTGAGTGCGAGTGAGGTTGTGTATGTAAGTGTGCCCTCTACTAAACTGACTCTTTGTCCAGGGTTGGTTTATGACCAGGGTTTTGGTCCTCAAAGACCTTGAATTGCTGTAGATCAAGTAGGTTTGAGAACACTACGCTATGATATGCTGTTAAAAGTCATGCACAATATATTGTGCAATTAATGAATTAATATTTAAAAAAATTCCTTACAAAAATGACAAAATCCTTTATGGGTTATAGGTGAGAGCATGAGTTCATGCAGTTGGTGCAAAAATTCTGCCCCTACCATCTGTGTGCCTCAGATTGAGATTCATCAGACCAGACTCTGTTTTATTCAGTCTTCAAATATCCAGTTTTGTTGAGCTTGTGACCATTGCAGCCACAGCTTTCTGTTCTTGACTGGCAGGAGTGGAACCCGACATGGTCTTCTGCTGTTGTAGCCCATCTGCCTGAAGGCTTGATGTGTTGTGCATTCTGAGATGATTTTCTACTCACCACAGATGTCCAGAGTGGTCATCTGAGATACAATTGCCCTTCTGTCAGGTCAGACCAGTCTGGTCATTCTCCTTTGACCTTTCTCATCTGCAGCTGAAGTCACTTCAGTACACATGTACACAGGAAGCTCTGCAGTCTACTTGGGACTTTACGCTGTAGGAAGATAAGTAAATAAATCAAGGTAAATAACATTCGATCTGGCTTTTATATAAGTAACATGTAAAAGTTTTTTATATAAAGACCATCACAAAACATAATCACAAACAGGGGTTTGCACAATATTTTGGTGAGCTCTGTAGGCCCTGCTGTTTCATTGAAGGACAGGTGTGGGCAGACTGATTGGCAGAATGATGCCTGACCTGTTGCCTTTCGTCTTTCGCCTTTACTCCTGGTGCAGCTGTGTTGTTCTTATGTGAGTGGACGTTTCTTGAAGGGAGAGCTTCTGTTCTCTTTCTCCGATGTAGAACCCTCATCCTCATCTGAGTTGACCTCTGTTATAGCACGTCTTTATTTGAAAACAGGAGTGTCAGATCTAGGGAAGCATGAACGTGACTGAGAGAATAAAACTGAACTAAAAAAAAAAAAACTAATCTTTACAAGTATTATAAAATTACACTGGCTGTTACAAACTGAAATCAAATATATGTTTTTATTGTATAATATTAACAATAAGAGCAGCTCACTACTCAAAAACGTTTATTCTGTGATGCAGCAAGGCTCGAACCGGCAACCTCTTGATTATGAGTCTGCAGCTCTTACCGCTGTGCTACCAAAGCAGTCTTGACAATGAAGCACACTAACCTGATTTCTTTTTCTTCGGTTAAAGTCTTGAATAAAAGCGCATTTGTTTTGTTATACTTGTACCTTTTGTGAAAGCGCTTATTTGATATTTGGACTTCAGGCTTCACACATTATACACTTCATGTGTACATTTTGTCAATTATTAATAAAATATTTTAGGTATTTGTTCAACATTTCTTGCATTTCCTGTCATCATCCACCTACATAGATCTTTATAGACACGGAATGCACGTGTTTCAAATAATGACTTATTATTTACCCTCTACTACTCCATGTACCTCACTCCCAGATAAATTGACTTGAGCTGGGAGAACTTTTTGCCCGAGCTGAGTTGCAGCGGTGGGGGTGATGGGATAGCAGGCTGCTTGCTTCTTGTGCTGATCAACATATTTACAACACAAAAGATGCTGACAGAGAGGTGCGAGCAGATTTAAGGTGGGCCGGGATTACAAATTTTTTCATAGGCTTTGATAATTCTAGTGTTAAACACTCTTTTGTGGCTAAAATAAAGGAAACACAAACTTTACCTGCCCTGAGTCTTCCCATTGCTTTCTTACAGGACCAATATTTTAGACAAGTCAGGATTTTTAAAATTTCACATTCAGTCCATCCTTACATCTTACATCCATTTTATGAACATGCTTAGCCCAACATGTTCATTTATTGTACAATCTTTATTAAACATCCACCAACCAGTATGTATTTGTATTCAATAGATTAGTTATTTGGAACAGATATAATGATTTACTTATAATTCTTGAGAGTTCACGAGTATTTGCATGATTTTGCAGATATTTTAAAAATAAAATATAAGAAATTCATTTTAGAAAGTAACAACTGCAGTATTCTAGCTGAGTTCATTTGTAATGTTCATGGTGGAAAATCATAACAAAGCAAGCTGCAGGTTGTAGCATTATCTCATAAAAGTTTAATACACCCAGGAAATGATAAAATAAAGGCTTAAAAGAGCAGCAACAAAATAAATATATTAATGGATATACGCATTTGATCCAGACTTCTAAAAAGCACAGACATTGAAATCTATTTCCTTAGTGGAAATAAAACAGATTATATAATAACAATAATAATAAAAAAACAGAATCCTCAGAGAAAATATGTTGAATTCAAGCGATAAGATCCATTTGCTATATCTTGATCACTGTATACTGTATATTCTATAAATCACCATTGAATGTTAAGCTGGGGTATAAAAAGGATTTGCAAAAGATTCTTAGGAAAGAAAAGAGTGCAAATCTTTATGCTGGCCTGGTTTGGATAACCAGCCCAACTGAACCAATTCAGGTAACAGAGCTAATAATAGTAATAATAATAATACAATAAAATAAAGTAAAGGTTTGATGAAAATGGGTAAAGAAAGAAAAAGAGCACTGTGACATAAATGCCGGAGAAAGTCAAGTCCCTGGACAAGCACCGTTATACGATGAAGTAAACATCTGGCAGAACTAAAGAAACTCGCCACCCTGTATCTCTTTATGCATTCAGGCAATAAACAGACAATGACAAGAAAAGCAAACAGATTGTAAAAGTGCCACTACTGCCATCAGCCATGACGCTGTGTCCCATAGCTAGGTTAGCCAACAGGTGAAGGATAACAATTCTGCATTTGAAAACATGAAGTTTTTAAATGCAGAACAAAAGAGAGGGGCATGCATGGAAGACACAGCCACCCCATACAGTATGAAAGGCAATAATGATTAAAAAGCAAACAAGCCATGCCAACCATGAAAAAAAAACACCATTTAAACATTTTCATAAATTTAAAGAAGATACACACAACACGCTTGGCAGACAGTTCTTCTCAAACACAACATTATAGGTCACCTTGCAATGTCTGATTTCCTCTTTAGCCAAAGTTGCATCACATAATGATAAACATTACAAAAACATTATTTAAAGTGCACAGGATTCCTGTCGATTAATTCAAATTCAAATTAATTCAAAACAGGAACTGAGCTTAGATTTGCTACCCCATATTGTGAAACATGCTATTGAATGGACGGCTAGAGGATACACTGTGTGTTCACAAGTTTGGGTCTGAACGAGGACTTCCTGTCAAATGACCATCAAATACAGGTGTCCTTCACTATACAAAGCTATTCTGTTCCTGAAAACTCCATCTTGGTAATGTGGACACCTAATTGCCATTACTTTAAATTCTGACTTTGAAAATATTTAAAATGTATGGAAGATGTTAGATTTAGTTTAATAATAGCATCGGTCCTCAACGTTAACTCTAATCAGATTTTTCCCTTCATGAAGTACTGTTTAATAGAACTGTAGACCCACAGTTAATCATGTCAAATTTCAAAGGAGTGACACACCTGTCTTTCCTCTGTTTTTTATTTCACTTTCTTCTTTGTAGCTATGCTGCTCTGGATGATGTTAGCAACACTAGAGGCAAGTTGTCTGAACCATAGAACATGAAAGCATAAGCACACATTACTGCAGACTCGCGATTCAGCTTGGCCCCGTGTAGCAGGATGCCACAAGGACAGTCTCTGAATGCAGCATCAGCTTCGTGTCCCCCACGTCCAACTCTACCCCAAAAATCTGGGCTACAGCGAGGAGTGCTGGGAATGACTACAAAAGTGATTGGGAGAGATGACTAAAAAGAAAGAAAATTAAAAACAAAGAAAACTTCTGACTTGGCAGTCCAAGTCACAGTGAGGCACTATAAACTACTATTGGTAGAAAGGAGCCCCCATAGCATTTCTTGACACACTTCTGCTAAATGATTTGTTGGCTGAAAGTCCTCAATGTTGGTGTGTCAGAGAGGGGATGTGTAGCATTGTTCATAATGGCACTCAGTTTTGTTTTCATTCTCTCCTTCGCTATTACCTTCAGGTGGTCCAGAGTGTGTCTTATAACCCAGCCTGCCCTTTTAATTAGATTTTTGATTTGGTGAGCCTCTCTGATGTTACCAACCCAGTACACCACAGTGCAGCAAATCACACCGGCCATCAAGAGTTGTACAACATATGAAGGACGTCACTTCCCACATTAAAGGAATACGGAGTACAGTAATCCCTCGCTATATCGCGCTTCGACTTTCGCTGCTTCACTCTATCGCGGATTTTAAATGTAAGCACATCTAAATATATATCACAGATTTTTCGCTGGTTTGCGGATTTCTGCGGACAATGGGTCTTTTAATTTATGCTACACACTTCCTCAGTTTGTTTGCCCTGTTGATTTCATACAAGGGACGCTATTGGCGGATGGCTTAGAAGCTACCCAATCAGAGCATGTATTACATATTAACTAAAACTCCTCAATGCTATAAGATATGCATCCCGCGGAGATTGATTGTTTGCTTGTCTCTGCCTCTCTCTCACCCTCTCTGACATTCTCTGCGCCTGACGGAGGGGCTGTGAGCAGAGGTGCTGTTTGCCTAGTGGATACGACGCACCTCTAAGAAATGGCGCTTTATCGCGGTGCTTTCAAAAGCACACGTATTGATTTTTTGATGGTCTGCTTTAATCTCGCGCTCTCTCTCTCTGACGTTCTCTGCGCCTGACGGAGGAGATGTGAGCAGAGGGGCTGTTTGCACAGAGGCTGTTTGCTTAGAAGTTACTGACGCTCCTCTAAAAAATGCTGCGGCAAACTTAAAAGCACACGTATTGATTTTTTGATTGTTTGCTTTTCTTTGCGAGCTCTCTCTCTCTCTCTCTGAAATTCTCTGCTCCTGAAGAGAAGATCTATTTGCATTCTTTTAATTGTGAGAAAGAACTGTCATCTCTGTCTTGTCATGGAGCACAGTTTAAACTTTTGACTAAAGGGTGTTATTTCATGTCTAGAGGGCTCTAATAATGTTAACAGTGTGGGAGAGTTTATAAGGGCTTAAAATATATAAAAATAACCATACAAACATATGGTTTCTACTTCGCGGATTTTCACCTATCGCGGGGGGTTCTGGAACGCAACCCCCGCGATCGAGGAGGGATTACTGTATATGGTATTTTATAATCTAAGTAAGTGATTTCTATAACCTGAAATGAATTAAAACGATGTAAAAGATGATAACGCATAATTAAAATAAGGTTTAGCAGTTAAGCTAGCTAACATATTAGACCACCTCTACATCTACAAACTGAATAGTGACCAGACAAAGAGTCTCTTTGGTGTGATGAAAGTCAATAACCAGTTCCTTGGTTTTGCTGATGTTAAGTTGCGGACAATTCTTTTTGCACTAAGAAACAAACTCCTCCACGTGACTCCTCTAATCTTATCAAAAAACCCCATGTGCAGAATCATCTGAGAATTAACGTGACCTGGTAATATATTTATAGTCAGAGGTGTACAGAGTAAAGAAAAAAGGAGACAGTACTGATTCTTGTGATGCTCACACAGTCCTTGAGTCTCACAAACTGTGGTCTGGTCCATAATCCAAGAGACCATAGGCTCGCCCACCTACTGAACATATCTGAGTTTATCCCTTAAGGCAGTGATTCTTAACCTTTTTTGAGTCACGGACCCCTTTAAGAATCTGATGAATGCTATGGACCCCCTTCCCCAGAAGTATTCACATAAATATAACTTTGCATGCAATGAATATAATGTACTTTATTTATCGAGATTTAATTGTCTCATACATTATGACATACACAAAGTATTATTAAACTTTAAAGTAAACAATCTAAAAAAAAAAACACTCCTTTTTTATGCAAAAAAAAGTAATGGCCAATTATTATAATTATGAAATACATTCCCCTTGTTGCAGATTAAAACAGATATACTACTACTATGTCTTCTACTACCATTACTACTACTACTACGTTTACTCTAAATTAACAGTGCAGTGGATATAAATGTTCATTTTTTATCTGACCCTCACAGACCCCCTAAAACCATCCATGGACCCACTAGGGGTCCACAGACCTCAGGTTAAGAACCCCTGCCTTAAGGGATGGCTGGATGGTATTGGGGCCACTAGAGAAATCAAAAGACATAGTCCTCACAGTGCTGCCAGCTTTGTCCAGGTGAGAATACGTCTTGTGGAGCAGACAGATAATTGCATCATCCATTTGAATCTTTGTGCAACAGACAAACTGCAGTGGTCCAGGTGGTCCACCCCAAGAGGATTCATGTAGTCCAGTTCCCTATGCCACTGGTCCATAGTCATTCGATGAAGAGGTGCCTGACTTCTTTGGAACAGGAACAATGTAGGATAATTTCCACAGCAGTGGCACTTTCTGGAGCCTTAGGTACTATAATCAGAATATAAATTGAATATGTCACTGTGCTCTGTGCAAATATTTTAAATCTGCTTTTCTTTTCTTCTCACATGTACAGCTAACACAAAGCCATATTTAGGGCAGGGGCCCAGCATTTAGAATTGCTAGGCAAGCATCTTAAGACAAGACAAGTTAAGGACACCTGCAAATGGGCAATATGCACTATTTCTGTGTATTAGAGTCAGCATGATATTCAATCTTCTTTGCCTTGTTTGGAATGTCATGATTCACCTAAGTGAGGGCCTGCACATGGGGACAGAATATAAAGCCTTGGAACATTACCCGGTACACCTTTGAAGCTGACGGACGGATAGGAGATGCCATCTTCCGATCTGGAAAATCCTTCCAACGCAGAGACGAAAATGGCAGACTCTACACAAGGTCTTGTCATGGCTTCCTGTCTGCTATGTCGCATAAACCGTCATTAAAAAAAGCTAAGTTATTTCTATGTGATTTCTTACCGCCATATCACTAAGGGAGGGGTATCGCCTTTTTATATTATATCTATATTGTTTCAGGTTATGTAACATGCCGCAATTACAAACAAACTTATTCCAACCAGGGAGCTAGCGCCCCCGCTGGAAAGAGGGACGGACTGAACAGGTGACCAGGGGGGTAGCACAGAACTCTGGGACCTATACATAAGCAGTCTATGTGGGCCCCTTCCTCCCAAAAACAAACTTTTCATTCCAGGCTTCAAGGCCCCCCCACCCAGTAGGCCCTAGATAATCACTACCCTTTTTCCTACCATTGCGATGCCCATGCAGGTGACCACAACATTGGTCAGCACTACATAACCGATTTACAAGAATACATGTACAATAATAAAAGAAAGATAACAAATGAACTTAAATTTTATATATATATATATATAACCATACTAGTGTTTTAAAAGTTGACATCCATTAATTTTTCTCAACCCTGTTTTTCTTTTACAGGACCACCGAGATTTGGAGGCAGCATTGGGTGAACTACAGTTATCAACTCTGAGAGAAGTGCTAGTCTACCTCAAAGCCCACTTATACCAAGCCCCCTTATAGTCTCTATTTATCCCATCTTTCTTGTGTTTGGAATGTCATAGCAAACTGTTTTTGCTCAAAATACAAAATCCTACACTCTCAAGATAAACTGGGCTAGGAATGCAATGTATCCAAAAATATTGGCAAAAATCTATAAAAAATGAGACGGAAAAAGTTGGCAATTAAAAACTTGTCTTTTCAACATATTCTGTTTGTGAAGGAGTTACAATTAATTGATAACATGCCATTTCGCAGTGAATAGATAAATTCAGGCTGTTTTAGACAACCTCTCTGTTTTTCTTTACCATTCTTTACATTTAAATTTCATGCTAATAGGCCCCAGTATTGATTGCCATGTTGAAAACATCCAGTTGTGAATGCTGTATGATTGATCAGTTTGACATCAAGCACATGTAGAATCAGAGGCCAGTAGTAATTAGAAGACAAGATTACAGAATTGTGCCCTTATTTGACTATTTCTAGTGATCCTTAAGGTATTTTTAGAACATTTTATGTCACAAACAAAAAATGCTAATCACCTTGAAAAAAAGAACAAAATCCAGTTCAATAGGTGACTATGAATTCTCATTTCAAGCCTGTTTACTATGCCAATCACATTTCAAAGCTCAGTACGGGCACAGTAATGAATGCAAAAGGTTGTTCCTAATGGCAGAGCAATAAGTGCAGTGGATTGATTGTAGCTAGAAATCAGAGATGACTTTGCTTGCACTTATCCAGAGAATAAAATAATGTGTTTTTCATCACAATGGATAATCTTCTAGCCATCAATCCCTGGGGCAATAGGGATTGCTGGTATACAGGAGCAATCTGTCTCTGAGCAGGTACAAAAAAAAAAGCAACGTATTTATGCTGAAGACTAAAGTAAGTGGGGGGGTTATGCCTCCAACATGATGCACATTCATGGAATACTGATATGATTCACATCAATCTAATCAAGAGAAGAGGTGTCACCTTAGAATGATTTAATATTCAGTTTGGGTTACCCATCACAAGGGAAAAAGCCTTGCAACAACCTGTGTAATGGTAAAATAAAATGCCACAGTACATCAATCTTTAGACATATTGTGATGGGCTTGGCCTTGATTTTGTTGTATTTGTGTTGTTACTGTTAAGTCTATTACTTGTATGATTGTGCAATCAATACATCAAAAGCAGCATTTCAATATGGCCAAGTGTGTGTCAGTGGGTGCTTGGCTCGAGACAATGCAAAGTTTGCAACTGAGAATAAGATGGATGGTCTTGACATTTATACTGTGGGGAACGTGAAATAATCTCGTCCTCATTATACAATGTTCATTTAGCACTTTAAGAGCTGAATACGTATGGTCATTGATTTCAATGCCAGGATAGAAATACTGAGCCCCATTTCTTAGCACTTGTTCTAGTTACTGATATATTGCTCAAATATTGTTAGGGCACTTGAATATCTGAGGAGCACACTAAAGATGTATTTTGAAATCTCCCAAAAGCTGTCTCTACTAAATAATGCACTGTACTTTTTTTATATATTTTTCTAGCCTCACGAACACTATAAATGATGGTATTCCACCTGCCTGGTAAACCCACTTAATCGAATTCTGAGCCATATGGCAGCTCCCAATCAAAGGGCACGTTCGTACGGATACACATACATACAGTATATACACACACAGTGGAACAATGTTTAAAAACACCAACTGACCCAACAAACATCTTTTTGTGATCTGAGAGGAAAACTGATGTATTGTAACATAGAGAACATGCTTGCACTACATAGATGGTGACCCTGCAGGGATATGAGCACAGAATCCTGGTGCTGTGAGTCCTAAATGCTAACCACTGCACCATCATATGACCCATGATGATGGATGTTTGAATAAATTTCCTTATCAGAGTCCAGTTCTTGGCTTTAACTTCTTATCATTGGCATTTGTGTTCTAGGTCTTCTTCTTCATTTTTTCCTACTTGTTGGGTTGATGCACTTGATCAACTTGCTCCATACAGCTCAGTCCTGTACCTCCTCCCTGGTCATACCTTTTTGCTTCAGATCATATTTTGCATTATTCATCCACCTCCATTTTGGCCTCCTTGGCCTTCTCTTCCTCTGTATGTCCATTCCCATCATTCTTTTGCCCATATGTTCATTGTCTGTCCTCATCACATGTCCATACTACTTCAACCCACTTGTTTGAATAAATTTCTTAATCAGAGTCCAGTTCTTACCTTTAACTTAACAACTTTGTGTTCTAGGACTTTTTCATTTTTTCCCACTTGTGAGGTTGATGCTCTTGATCGACCTTCTCAATACAGCTTGGTCCTGAACTTCCTCCCCAGTCAGGCCCTTTTCCTTCAGATCTTCTTTTACTTGATCCATCCACCTCCACTTTGGCCTCCCTTGCTTTCTCTACCCCTGTACTCCCATTCCCATCACTCTTTTGCCCACATATTCATTGTGTTTCCTCATCACATGTCCATACCACTTCAACCTACTTTCTTTACTTTGTTAGATATCTCTCAAACTTTTGTTCTACCTCTGATTGTCTCATTTTTAATTAAGTTATTTTTAGCAACTCCACACATCCATCTCAACATTCTCATTTCTGCTACATCTAACGTCTTCTCCTGCTCTTCCCTTGTCTCAGCTCCATACATCATTGCTGGTCTTACCACTGTCTTAAAAACCCTTACCTTTAAACCTCATCCGTGTTCCAGGTCATAGGTTCAAAAATTATGCGTTGTCTGATTCACAATAGTAGTAAATGGGAAAGGATCGCATACGGTTTGCAGAGTGGTTTGCGATGGGTCCATGCACCATTGCTCCACTACGACCTGCATCAAAGAGGACTGCTACTCCTACCCGCTGGAGATGACTGTTGGCAGCCATCTTGGCTCTCGAACACAGAAAAAAAGGCAAGATTGAATCAAGAGAAAAAAAAAGTTTAAGAAAGTTCTAGGTGCCAGTAGTGAGCCAGATTTTGAGCACAGTCATGAGGTTCCTTCAGTAATGTTTATGGCAACCCACTACTTTGTGGTCTTAAGCAATTTATTCAAATATTTCTGGAAATATATCTGGAAAATATTGTTTTTTTAAGACTGTGAAATTGTCTTTGTGCCAGGTGCTGTCAGCCTCTTTCTAGCTGAAGGGTTTTGGTGTGCATGCACATGTCTGTTCTGAACTTTCCAGTTTCTTGATGAGGCCTGAAGCCTTAAGCTCCTTATTCTCTGCATATATTACATATATACATATTTATTTATTTATTGACTGATTGATTGATTGTTTTAGTGGATGCCTTTAATGAAGGTGACTTTCGAAACAAGTTATACATACAAGAATGATTAGAAGGTGCAACCATTAAAAGTAACAGAGAACAAGATAAAAAATGAGCAAGAGGGAGAACAGCTACTACTATGTAATTATACAGTACATGTAACTAGACTAAAACAAAAAAAAAACAGTGTTCTAAGCTTTTTGTCAGTATAGCAGCAGCACTCTTGTAGATTAGAAATTAAGAAGCTCCAAAATATTTCAGAAAAAGTAGTTTTTTCAAAAGACAGCTAAACATGACATGAGTAAGTCAGATGCAGTTCAAACGGGTAAAGAGTGATTGTCCCACAGCTTTGGAGCAAGGACGGAGAAGCATTGTCCAGTCCTGACACGTCTGGCTAGAGGAGGGATGACATATGAGGAGACCAAAGATGCAAACGTTTTCAGGTCAAGACAAGAGTTTTGAACTGGATCCTTGCAGGAACATGAAGCCAGGGGAGACACTGAAGCAGAAGAGTAGTAGGAATGAAACAAGGAACAGAGAACACTGGTTGAGCAGCTACCTTCTGGAGGAGCTGGAGAAAGACCCTCCAGGGGAGAGTTGCAATAGTCCAGCTGGGATAGAACTAGTGCCCGTGCAAGGAGTTGCATGGCTTAATTAGTGAGGACGGGCCAAATAATTTGTGGCAATAATTTCTTTTATCACAAAACATTAAACAAAAAACAAACTTGCTATATTCTTGGATAGCTAGGAAGTGCATGGTGCCCACCTTTATATACTATAGTAGCACTGAAGGTGTCACACTCAAAACACCCCTGGCCACCCCTGGGTAAAATTTCCATAGAAATGGGCATACAGAATACACAAAATAGCAGTGGCCATACTAAACATGGCATCATGGGAAGGCAGAAAACTTTTTCCAGAATATTAAGTACACTTTGAAAAGTAAAACAAATGTCAACGCCCTGCAAGACACAAAATACATTCAAAAAGTTTAAAAAGAGACCAGATCATAACACTTGCAGTATAAAAACCTCTGTAGGGCTGCTATACCTGACAGACACACTTTAATGCCCATATTCGTGTAATGTTTGAAACTACTTAACTGTTTGGTCTTGTTCACGTTCTTTCTGAATTGCACATACATGATCCATTGGTAGCTGCTTACCTACTTTAAACTGCATTGCCTCTATACATTATGAGTTAATTCATCATACTGAGTACTAATACAAATAAAATGAGAGAGGAGCAGTTTACCTAATGTTTTGGACACTTTTAGCAGTATACGTATATCTTTCATCTGTTTCACAGTGATCTTATTTCCTCACCTTTTAGACCAGTGGTATGTTTTTGTCAGTAACACTCCATTCAGCCCAACAAACTTATTCATCTTCATGTTTTTGAAATGACAGCAAGTCAAGTTTTGAAGATCCCTAAAGCCCTTCTCTCTACCACACAATTTATGAACTCATTTCCAGTGTCTGTTGTCCCCTCTGTGAACAAAAAGACTTTCTCATACTTTTGCCAATCTGCCCTTAACCATTTTCCATCAGTGTCCCTCTGTTCTTGTGGAATTATTTATTTTAAATTAGGGGCCAGAATCCATCATGCTCTTTCCCTACATAATTTGACACACTTTAGTTGTATCACCTTTTCATCTCTGTTTGCACAAACTAAAAAGTTTCAGCTCTTTCAGTATCTTCTCAAAGCTCATACCTCCCAGCAAGTCACTCTCCAACAGACTTTTTTTAATGCTGCCATGTCTGTTTGTGTAATATGGAGACACTTAACACCACACAGCTGGTCAAGAGGGCTCAACTGCAGCTGTACTTTGAGGAGGCAGAGGAAGTTTGGCATGTCGACTAAGGTCCACTGCAACTTTTACAGCTGCATTGTTGAGAGCATCTTGACCAGCAGCAACACTACGGCTATGGACCTCAAACACCTGCAGAGAGTGGTAAAGACTGCTGAGAAGATCACCAGGGCCCCACTGTCCTCTCTGCAGGACATCTACAACTGCAGAGTGCGCAGGAGAACTGCCTTAATCCTCAGGGACCCCACACACCCCCAACACAAACTGTTCACACTTCTACCCTCAGGCAGGAGGTATAGAAGTATGAAATGCAGGACTTCCAGGCTAAAGAACTCTTTCTTTCCTAAGGCCATCAGACTCCTAAATAACTGACTGGAGTTTATAACCGGGGTCCACCTCATTCTGTCTACCTCACACAACTGTATTTGACTTGTCCATCACACACTCACCTTCACATTACACTTTATATTTCTATTCTGTTTTTATACTTTATGCTGCCTCTGTTACTTATTATTTATCTGCTACTTATTATTTATGTTTATCTTTATACGTTGGTTTTGTCATTTGGTGTGGACAGCAAAGAAAGAATTTCATTGTACAGGGAAACGTGTTTCCTTACTGTGCACATGACAATGAACTTTGAACTTGAACAAGAACAACTGTACATGGTACTGTACATCAAATGAGGCCTCACAAGTGTGTTATGCAGCTTGTTCTCCACACATTGTGCTAACAATCTGTTAGCCTTTTTAATTACTTCTGTACACTGTCTGGATGTAGAAAGTATAAAATCCACCACGACACCCAGGTTCTTCTCATAAGGTGTACTTTTAATTTTATGGTAACTTAACTAGCTTGTTATTTATATTTTTAACATAATCAGTTCTGTATAATAAAAAGAGCGGTGTCACCAGCACTCAGAGTTAAACGACACGACTTTAAGCATCACATAAGTGTGGAGAAGCTCCTCATACCAGTAGACTTTGCTTATATTGATTAACCCAGTTTTGAAACCATTCATACTGCACCTTAAACTACTGTTACTTTTAGTTTTAAACGCACTTCTTTCGCTTTTAATTCTCCCTCCTTTCAGTTTTAATTCCCACTTCTCTCAGATACTACTGTATGTTTTCACTTCTTTTAGTTTAGTGTAAAATCAGCAAGGATAATATGACAAATGGTTATAAGGGTTTAAGTACACAGCATCCATTACATTCATAAGATTTCCCTTACAGAATATGAAAGAGCTCTTGTACTTTGTTAACAGGCAACCCCATAATCCCTGCAATCATTAAATTCGAACCTCAGTAATAAAGAGTAAGCCGTCTAAATACCATCCATATCCCTCACAGTTCAGGTAAATCAGTGATCATAAAATCTGAAATGCTGCACATGTAGTCCACTAATGAGCAGCTTCAGGGAGTAGGCCGACGTCAAAGATTGTTGAGAAGTTGTGATTGACCCTTGTTGGTCTGGTCTTTGGAGCAGTGGGAACTGTATGAGAGAACTTTTAGAGGAATGGTGACGGGCAGAGATAAGAAGCATCTTGTTTTTAGGAGATGGAAAATAAATATCACAGAGGAAATGTCAGTTTCACAAAACCAAAGAGTGATTCAAGACATGAGTAACTAACCAAGCATATGAACTGAGCAAAAGACAAAAAAGACTGCAATTTAAAGAAAGGCTTTACTTAAAGAAAATGAAGAACAAACAAGAAATGATCTGCCTGCCAACCTTATATAATGTGGCTACTGTACTGGCTGCAGAGGGTGGCAGCTATTTATAGGGCCGAAATTAAATAAAGACTTGGACAGGAGGAAAATTGTAAATTGAGAAACACAGCCAGAGAGTGTTGCAGAAAATGCTCAGGAAATAAAGAAGAGTCTAGAGTCATCGTTGCAAATGAACTCCATCATTGATGTCCTTTATCACAACTGGCCAGTGGAGCCATGTCATGTACACAGAGCAGTACCATTTGTCATTTACATTTACATTTAGGTGACCAATCAGCACACAGATAAATGGTAGACGAGGGGCAGTCGAAAAGCTCCCAGAATTGTGATATAGCCGGAGAGTGAGAGATCAGATTGCAGACAATTTGTTGAGGAGGGGAGCTCAGCATGTCAGTAAACCAGTTACAACATGTCTGGATTGGTTTTGGAGTGTAATATTGTTTTAATTACCGTTTGAGTTAGACGCGTGCATAGTCATTCGGCACAATGTCGCAGTTCGAACAACATACTAACATCAAGTTCATGGGCAGATTGGGGAATCATACGTTAGCAGCACTGCACCACTTGCAACCTTGCGGCATATGTCTATGCACACGTCTAACTCAAACGGTAATTAAAACAATACTACATACCGATACCAATCCAGACCTGCTGTAACTGGTCTACAGACGTGCTGAGCTCCCCTCCACAACAATGTGTGCGTAATCTGATCTCTCACTCTCCCACTATATCATAATTTTGGGAACTTTTTGACTGCCCCTCATGTTCTAGCTAACTAAAGCTCCAAATTTGTTAAACATATTAAAAGTCTTGGGTCCAGGAAATATGACTTTGTACCAGAGAACAAACAAACAACGTTAGTTATAAATTACTTCAAAACCCCAATTTAAATGTGCTGGTGCAAAAGTCAGAATGTCCAACTCAAACATGCAAGTACATTTTTTATCTTAGAAGATTCAATAACCAGAATGCTTCACATAACCTAAGTCAACATAGAAGACATAACTCAAAGATGAATCAAAGTTGAAAAAATGAAAAGAAATTGCAACAATAGATATCTTCAACAATAACAACACAATAGCCTTTTTGGTTTCTTTGTTTTGATTTATCCTCAAAGTAGGACAGTTAGTAAGGTGTATGATGCTAACCTTTATACCTTTGTAGTAAAGATATCATGTAACACGCACTCCCAATAGTTCTGTCTAGGAACATACTGGCAACCCTGCAAAACAAACACGAAACAATGGTGGCTTCCATAAAACAAAATGGCAGAAGTGTGAGAAGGTATATTTCAAAACTGATGTCTTTAAAAACATTCTAAACCAAAAACATATTTGACTATTTAATTAATTTACCTTTTTGTCTCTAAAGCCTATATAAAGGAATTAGATTGTTTTTTCAATATAAAACATCTTTGAAGATGTTTTTCCATGGCACCATTTGATTTTATTATTGGTGCTGCAAGAAGACACATTTCAATGATAACATTCTAAATCAAAAAGCATTCAGACTATTTAATACCTTGACCTCTAAAACCTCCAGAATGACATCTGTTTAATTTTTAGAGGCCAAGTAAAAGGTTCTAAATTTCTAAAACATTAATGACAGACATCACATGTTTCAGTGAGTGTGAGTGCACGTGTCGCAATGATAAGCATCGCAATCACAGGTTTCACAAAAAAATGCTGTTAATAGTTATGTTAGCGTGTAAGTGTAATAAACAGACAGAAAGTCGCATAAAGGTTTGGGGTTTTCCAGTCCTGTATACTGTACAGTTTTTAGCAAAACAAATAAAGCGGTTAGTGATATGACTTGTCACCATTACAACAGATATAAAGCATATGATGGAGGGCCATTTATGGGGTGGGACCAGAAACTGGCGAATGGAATGCTGGGAAAGAACCGAGGTGCTGCATGGGAGCCATGACATCATCAGGAGGGGACCAGAAGCAGGGATGGAATGTGGAAATGGTAGCACGTGGTTCAGGGAATCCGTGCGAAGTTATGGCGGCATTGTTTCTGCCTTTCTGTGAACACAAAAGAAACGTTAGTACCCTGCCTTTGTCCCCTGGCACGATAATCTACATTGCTCGTCAGGTCTTTACGCAGCTCCCAATGCGCGTGTGCATGACAGAAGGCTTTAAAAGAAGACAAAGAAACAATACACTATTTGAATCTTAACAGAAAAATAAAACAAAACAAACCCAAATCACTTAAATAGTGACGGGAGTGAGACCAGACAGAAAGTGTTGCACTATTTTAATATGTAGTCCTATGTGCAATTTTCTTAACCTAATTTATAAATAGGGAGCAGTGGCCTGTAATTACTGCAATGCACATAAAGCAGGAGCCAACCTTTAAAATAACGAGTTATTTACAGTAGATGGCTCCTGTGAGCTCACTTTCTTTAATACAGGGTAAGGCAGAAAGGACGGACGTCTTTGAAATGGCTAGAACTCACCACTAGGTGGAGTGACAGATGTGCGATAGGTGGCGTTAGGTTCGCAAAATCTTGGCATTTTTTTATTTTATTTTTAGTTGAAGCCATGGAGCTGTGGACGATAGAACACCGCATTTTTGCGTACCGCAGTTCACTCTTCTGTATATTATGATTTTTGTTATGTTTTAGATATTGTTTTATCTATTAATTTGTTACACATGTATTTCCATTTTTCTGTTATTATTTTAATGTTCAGTTACATGCGCTGCCCCCTTAAGCTAGAGGACTTCTATCTGCCTGTTTATTTGTGTTAAAGAGTCAGGCCCTCCAGAACAGCATTGAGAGTTGTGAAGTTTGTATAACTGTGAGTACCTTTGTGAATTTTCTGTCTTTCTTATTATTGTCCCACTGTTTCTTGACTAAGGATTTGAATTCCAGACTGGTGTCTGCAAAAACAAATCCTTTTTTGACTAATTATTTGTGTTCCTTTTTTCCTGGTATTGTGATTGATTTCCTTTATATATTAATTCCTTGAAATTCAAAGAACAATGCCATGAAGACCAGTTGTAATTCTTGGTATGTGACAGTGTGCTCTAAAGGCATTTTGGTGATATTTTTAAAAGTCTCTATTTTGAGACTGTGGAACCTAAAGCCTGCCCTTTGAGTTTTGGGGCCTGGTTACCTGGAGTGAGGCCTGCTGTTGGTTTTCAGATCAGAGGAAATAAAAGAAATGGGGAAAAAATATAACTTAGTCAGTGGTAAACAACTCAGTAAAATCTTTAGTGAATAGCAGACCTTTATTAGACTCGTCCTTAACCAGAACCCCTAAATGTCTGGCTCAGCAGTTTTATAGTTGTGTTACTAAGTCTTGAATGCTGAATTCCTTTCTTTCTTTCTCCGTTATACTAATTGCTTTTTAACATGAAAGCAATATTTAATTAGCTCACTTCTAATGTGTTGTAAAACATTTTACAGCCTGTTTAAATTATAACAATGACAGAATGATAATGATAAAAACAAAATAGCACCAGGCAAAAAAACTATTCACCCCTGGATAAATGTTATTTATTTAATTTTGTTGGTAAGTACACTTCTGTGGCATATATGTGTAGTAGGCAGCGATTAGTGAAATAGGCATGTTTCCATTCAAATGCATTTTTGCGAAACCGAAAGTAAAATTAATTTTTGTAAGCTATTTCACAAAAGTGCAACTCACCAAGAACATTTTTTTCTGATGTTCCACGGGTTTTTTGTTGTGGAAAACAAACTTCACCACATTTGTTTTATGTGAGAATATTGCTCCCTAAAGCCTCGTTCATACTTCCATGTTTGCCTGTGCTGTTTTCTGCAGCTGCATATTGCATATATTATCTGTTGCACACCAGCAAAATCTATTCTGTTTATGAGCCTTGTTCACATCACCACAGAGGAACACAGTGCATTATTTTAAAAGGCCATATACTACTTATTTTCCATACAAAGACACTATAAAATAAGACACAAACAACAAAAAAGAGTTGAGTTTTCAAAAGAAAATCACACAACAACTGCACAAATGTCTTCATAGACAGAACTGATTCAAGAGGGCCGATTTCCAGTCAGGAAGGGGAAGAGCCAGGCAGATGGACACAGAAATGACATCAGAGATGGAGTGGCTGTCAATCTTCCATTCTGCAAAGGGAGAAGAGAAGGCATTAGTAAACAGCGCCAACCTCTGGCCTGGCTGGTAATTACCATCACCAAAGCCCTTAAAATGTCTCCCATGTGCATGCACTTGAGAACACACTAAAACATACTACCGTGCATATTCTTGGGTTGTCCCCACAGGAAAATCTCACTGCATGGCTGCCATTAGCTAGCAACATCAATTTCCTGTTGTTTAAATTCCTGCTGATTTTTTTTTTTCCAATAGAGATCTTTATTTAAAATACTAAATGACAGCAGACACATAAAGCATGTAAGTGCTTTCGAACAGGACTAAACATCTTTCTTCTTCTGTCAATGGCATGCAATATATTTCTCAGTTTTTATTTTTCAAAGCGAATTCTAAATTTAAATGCAAATTAAATTTCAAGAAAATCTTTTCACTCTTCGCTAGCAGTGGGTATATAACTAAAGTAAGAACATTCTTAGCATTCAGCTAGCACATGGCGATAAGATAAAATAAGTTTAAAATGACACTTTGGCAGAAGAAAAGTGAGTATTTGACAATATTGATGGCATTTTTTCAAACGTGGACAGGGTAATTCATAACATGGGAAGTTTCATTTCTGTGTCCTCGGTAATGTGTTCAGTGCTTCCACACCACTTTCAAAAGTACCCTTAGCTCTGTTTAATACAAGGGGGGACTCAAACCTTCGTGGAATTGTTATAAGATTACAATACATAACAACAATGTCATAGGAAGTGAGATCTTGCGAATATGTGATGTGTAAAGCAACAACCACATTGTTTTGTTCAAAAACTCGACTCGAACTTGACTGATAACGTAGTGTGTGCAGGGGTGCTGTCCTGGTGCAGCGGGGTGTGTGCAGGTTCACTGTCATGGTGAGAAATGCAGTTTTGTGTACAGTAATCCCTCACTGTATTGCGCTTCGACTTTCGCGGCTTCACTCTATCGCGGATTTTATATATAAGCATAACTAAATATATAACGTGGATTTTTCGCTGCTTCGCGGGTTCTGCGGACAATGGGTCTTTTTACTTTCTGTACATGCTTCCTCAGTTGGTTTGCCTAGTTGATTTCATACAAGGGACGCTATTGGCGGATGGCTGAGAAGCTAACCAATCAGAGCACGCAGTTAAGTTCCTGTGTGCTGAATGCGGTGTTAACCAGGAAGTCCCGTCTTGCTCATTCAGCATTGTTTTTCGCTGTGTAAAGAGTTAACTTTTGTGCTCTTTTGTGTTTATCTTTGTGCATAGTCAAGCCCTTCATTAAGGCTCCAAAACAATCTGCTCCTGCGACTCCCAAGCGCCAACGGAAGATGTTAACGATTGCTGAAAAGGTAAACGTTTTAGATTTGTTGAAGGAAGGGAATAGCTACACCGCTGTAGGACGCCATTACAGCATCAATGAGGCTATGATTCTTTTTATTTAAAAAGTAGGAAAGGAATATAAGATCTACGGCCGCAGTGTCCCTTTAACCAGGGTGCAAAACGAGTTGTAAGTGGATGTAATAAGGCAGTAGTCTGGATGGAATCTGCTTTAGGGATTTGGATTGAAGAAGAATAACAGCATTGCTACACAGTTGCCTGAAGTAGCTCCTTTAGAAGGGCTGTAACACTTTCCTTTGTTGTGCAGTAAAATTAAACTCATCGTTATCGATCAAGTCATCGTGTCATTGTTGGTGAGTAACCATAATTAATTTTCTACTTACAGTACTTAGTACATGTATGCACGTTTAGTGTCACTGTACACACATTTACTGTATACAATTTTTCTTGCATTGTACGTATTTATTGCTGGTGGCCTGTCTATCATAATGGCTGTAACATATGTGAAATCGGAAACACTCGATATCTTTAAAATAATATTTAGGTTTTACTGTATATAAACAGTGTGTTTACATACATAATTTCAATTAATCTTACCTAATATCTAAGAGAATACAAAGGGATTATGCTGTATAACTGTGCAGGGAATATTTATAAACAGTGTGGGAGAGTTTATAAGGGCTTAAAATATATAAAAATAACTATACAAACATATATCACCTATTGGGGTTCTGGAACGCAATCCCCACGATCGAGGAGGGATTACTGTATACAACTGTTAAGGATATTTTTTTCCATCAGATGCCTCAATAATTCAGTGTAATGTCCCTGATCAACAATCTAGTAATTGAAAAAGTCATTATTAACAAGTCCATTATTGTCGTGAAACATGTTCATCGTTGTCTTGATGTTCAATATGACCTGCTATGCTTTTTTATTTAAAAAAAAAAATCACTGAAGTTGCACACCTGACTGTAGAATAAATGTCTAAAATACGCACTCAATCAATTCAGCACAGTGCCACTTGGCAGACCGATTAACACGACTGTAGGCATGTGATACCGAGCGGCATAGTCAATAACTTCACCCGACTCCCATGCTGTTGACCAGTTCTGGGAAATGTTGGGTTCCCCTTTGTATTTCTTTTGCAAACCCATTAAATTATATTAGCAGCACACATAAATGTATAAGAAAAAAGTACAGAAAGTACGTATATTTGAATCACGTTCAGAAACGGGTACAGAGAAGAGTTAAGTGTCTCATAGGAAAATGCATTAAAAAAATAGGGTTATGAAATTATTTAAACGATTGCCACTGAAACTGCACAATTAAATTTGGCACATGTTAAAAAGAAAAAAAAAAAGTCCATCTTCAATGGACTTGGCTTAATCTACCTTCATTCTTTTTATCATAGAATGGAAACCTCTTGTGAGCTGTATTAAATTGTAATTGGATGACCCGAGATGATATGATGTCAAAGTATGGGTGTAAAATCTAATGAGTCTCACAGTGAAGCTGTAATGGAAAAAGGCATGGAAGGTCCTGGCTAGACAATGTATTTTATATGCCTGTGTTCATTTTTCACCTCTGTTCCATTCCAGCTGCTCTTTCTGTAAAATTCCTATCAGGTTTTTTTTTCTTTCATTCTTTTTTTTAAGAGTCAGAATGAAAATATCTCAATAGAAGCGTAATATGCAAATGGATAAAAAATGAAAGACAATAAATGTTTGTGCTTGCCTTAATATATCACAAGTACAGCAGCAGCAAAGAGACTCCACAAGCAATTAATTTTGCATTTACTTGATACCATATGTGCTGTTTCAGATGCCAGTGTGGTATAAAAAATAACTCTGGTTAAAAGGTGATTTCTTTTTTTAGAGCAAAAGATATAGCCTACTAATTTGTGCAAGTGCCCTAACGTACAATTTAAGTGTTGTGGCATAAATTGATGGCGTGATTCAATTTCCTAGCTGCCATGTTAAAACTTACACACTCAAGTCTAAGTCAAGTGCAAGATAAATTAGACTTGCAACAACCAGTGCAGCTTTTCTTCCTTTGATTTTAAATTGAAAGAAGCTTCACCACCATACCTAGGAAAACGTAAAAGAGTTTTCATGTAATTGTATTATAAATTGATTTGTTCTTTACACAGCATTTAATTATTCTTAGACAGCTGTTTACCAAAAAGATGTGTACATAAGTTGGTCTCAAGGCCTCTCCTGTGACTGCTGATTTTCATTCTAATCCATACCTCAATCTGAAGTCAGTTCCAACATGGACAGGGCACTAGTGCTTCACTGAGTACACACATGCAGACACCCAGACTCGTTCAAACCTAACAATGTGGTGTCTATAGACAGTGTGAGGAAACCCTCACTTTCCTGAAGAGAACATTGAGATGCCACACAAAAAGCACCCTAGTTGGGAATTCGCCAGGGTCCGATGGCTATGTGATGTCTTTTTTACCCACGGCACTATTCTGCAGCATAATTTCTAATTCTTAATTTGTTTGTGAATTGCCGATAAAACACATGCACTTACAGTCCTAAACTTAAATATAATGAGCGTTTATAATACTTCTTACACCAATCAGCACAACATTAAAACAACCTGACTATTATTGTGTAGGTCCCTATTTGCTTAACTAAAACGCCTGATGGACTGAATGGTTTCCTCTCGTTTGTCAAATTTCTTATATTCTGATGTTTTTGTGCCACCAAAACCAGCTCTGACCTATCCAGACATGGGCACCACAATGCCTCTGAAGGTCTCCTGTGGTGTATGGCACCATGACATTAGCAGCAGACCCTTTAAGTTGTGTAATAAGTGGCAAGGTGGGATTCCCCCAATGGATAAGACTTTGTCTTTCCAGCACATCTCCTAGGTGCTCAATTGGATTGAGATCTGGGTAATTTGGAGGCCAAGTCAACATCTTGACCTCTTTGTCATATTTCCCAAAACATTCCTGAACAATTTTTGTGGTGTGGCAGGGCTCATTATCCTGCTGAAAGATGCCACCGCCAATCAGGGAACATTATTGTGTTGAAGAGGTGTACATGGCTGGCGACAGTCTTTATGTGGGTGGTACATGTCAAAGTAATATCCACTTAAATGCCAAGACCCAAGCTTTACCAGATGAACATTGCCCAAAGCATTGCACTTGGCTTGCATTCTTCTCAAAGTGCCACCCCTTCTCCAGATAAACAATTCATGTGCACTCAGCCATTCACATGATCTAACAGAAAGTGTAATTCATCAGACCTGGCCATGTTCTTCCTTTGCTGGATGGTCCTGTTCTGATGCCCATTGTCGGCAATTTCAGGGGTGGAGAGGGATTAACATGGGCACTCTGATCGATCTATGGCCATGAAGCCCCATACATAGCAAACCGTGATGCACTGGGTGTTCTGATACCTTTCCCTCATAACCAACATTACATTTTTCAGCACTTTGTACTATAGTAGCTCTTTTTTGGGATCAACAACAACATTTATTTCTATAGCACGTTTTCATATAAATGATGTAGCTCAAAGTGCTTTACAAGATGAAGAAGAAGAAGATCAGACCTGATGGGCTAGCCTTCGCTCCATATATGCATCAAAGGGCCTGTCGACAGTTCACCAGTTGTCCTTAGACACTAAACTGGGAACATTCCACAAGATCTGCTGTTTTGGAGATGTTCTGAGCCCGTCATCGAGCCATCACAATATGGCCCTTGTCAAAATCTCTGAGATCCTTATGCTTGGCCATTTTTCCTGCTTCCAACACATCACCTTCAAGAAATGACTGTTAACTTGCTACCTAATGTTTCACTCCCCTTTACAGAATTTCTAAATAGTTACTTCGCTCACTTCCTGTAAAGTTATAATGTATTTTATTCATATTCATTCTGATGGTTCATATAGAACAAGCTGAACTTTTCCATTTTGACAGCACATTCATTGATTTCATCATTACAAAATAGTGCTTCTCAGTGATCACATTAGTAATCTAACTTTACTAAGTAGTGTTCTTCAAACAAACATTGTCCTAAAAGCAGTGCTTTTGCATATGATCAGAAATTTTGAGCATTTGATGACCTCCTCAATTGTTGGCATGCATTTCTCTCTTGTTCCTCCATTCTGTAACCTGTTTTTTTATAAATACATTGTTTTAAAATGTAAAGTAAGGAGCCATTTGCATTATGGAGTGGTTTGTATGACACAATAAAAAGCTAGATATAAACAAGGCTGGCTCTAACTGTTTTGTGCCTTAGGTGAAGGTGAGAATTTCACACTCAAACCACAAGTCTTGAGGGCAATTTCTATGCAGATATTGCTGGGGGATCCATCTTGTTGTTTCGAGTGAGATATACAGATATTATATTAAGGAGCTGGAAGGGGGAGTCACACTTAGAAATTTGGAGATTTGAGTGTGATGTTACACAAATTTTATATCGAAGACTTAGGGGGTTTCAACAACATGCCGTCCAAGGCAGCCATCTAGTTCACCTCTATGGTAGAACTGACCCTGAGTATAAAGAACAGAAAACTCTCTGCCATTTGTTTACACTGGCAAAAGGAATCACTCTTGATTATGAATTCTGAATGCATGCATTTCTCACACAGATTATTACTAACACAGGGTGAGGCAGAAAGAACGGACGTTTTTTACAAAATCACAAAATTGTTAATTTTTTCTTACAAAGAAATTTATTGAAAGATTTGAGTTCATATTGAAATAGCATTTGACAAAATCAAGTGTGGAAAACATCTCCCATGTGGTGTCCGTTGTCACTAATGCATTTCTGAAGGCGTTCATGGAAGTTGGCCTCCACTCTTTTCAACATCGTTCTGTCATACGCTCTCCACATTTTCAGGGGGCCATGCATCTCGACACCCCACCCATCGTGCCATTCAATGTAGCCCCGACGGTCTTTTGTTCATTAGTGTACCTTGTGTACAGTGCTTTAACCCAACGTAGGATAGTGTTACAAGTTATTCTGTTGGCATTGTGTGGAACAGCTTTATTTCTGTGGATATTGAAATGGCAACGAAACTCATGCTGAGTGATATTTAAGGACTAACAAAAACAGGCCAAAACCCTAGCTAAATCATGTCAATAAGTTAGTATGAGATGCTTGCAATATAACATTTCAAAGTGAATTTGTCTGTGTTTGGCATAGATTTAAGAAGAATGCATTCAGTTGGGGTTTACTCCCAATCATTGGCTAAATGTCTGAATGGAAGGCCATGTTCTAAACACTTCTTTAGTGTGTAAGTGTGTGTTGTTATGAAAACACTGTGCGGTATAGCAGGTCCACAGCTCATGTCAAAAAGCCCCTTTTTAAAATAAGTAATTGCCTCTCTTGTGGCTTAGCAAGGGGCGTGGTTGTGTGGCAGAAGCGGTTCTTGGGAAATTTGTGATGCAGGTGTTTCTCACCTAAATGCACAGGTGAGAAACTGTCCACATCCGTAATTGTGCTCAGGAGCTGTTTGATTGCCACAGGTGAACCACGTCCCTGTTACAAATAAAAGTGCGAGGCGGCCAGCAGGGAGAAGAAAAAGTAAAGAGAAAAGAAACTGAGGTTGCATGGAAGAAGGAGGCAGGAAGCCGGAGGAGAAAGCCAGTGTGTGAGAAAAGAGAAAGAGAGAGAGTGTGAGCGCATGCTCGTGGACAGCTGGGAGGTAAGTCCCTAAGAAGAGTGTTCAGTGGGACTGAAGGAAGCGATCAAGGAGCGGGAGTGACCAGCAGAAGGTCGGCTCACCGTGGAAGACAGCGGGAGTCGGGAGGCTTGGGAGATGGATTCCCCAGCGTGAGAGTCCTGGCCGGTAGGGAACCTAAGTCTCGGTCTGGAGGGAACAGAACCGAAGCCAGGTATCGGGAAGCCTCCAGACCAGTTGAGTGGAAAGAAGGTCAGCTGCAGCTAGGGCGACTCTCCTGTTGCAAAGCCCGATGGGAGAAGCAGAAGAGTCGGCAGGTAAAAGAAGACACCTTTGTGTTTCTAAAGGACTGGTTCGTGTCATTGTTTTAACCTCATTTTAAAGGATTTATTTGTTTTAACCTCCTTGTTTCAATTTTAATGGATTATTTATTTAATGAAGATTTTTTGAGACACTGGACTTTACTTTCATTTGGACACCCTGTTTGGTTTTGTTGATTTTAAATAAAAGCACATGGCACTATTTTACACCTTCTTCTTGCCCAACAACAGCATTTATTTATATAGCACATTTTCATACAAATAATGCAGCTCAAAGTGCTTTAAATGATGAAAAAAATAAAGAGAAATACTTAAAAGACAAACTAAGAATTAGAATAAGACAACACTAATTGACATAGAATAAGAGTAAGGTCTGATGGCCAGGGAGGACAGAAGCTGAATGGGAGCATGGAGCGAACCCTCATCGTCACATACTGGTATAGTTTTGATATAATACTTTATCAAAGTGGCTGCTTAGTAATGGAGTCCCAAATGGATATGAGGAAGGAGGAGGTGGAATCAAGACATGTCATGAGTTTAGATATGTCTTCGTGGAAGTGTTATACTTAGAGGACTTAAACATTATATAAGGAGATAACAATATGCATATCTCTGAAGGTGTCGAGAAAATATGTCTTCTATAATGAATGCATGGTATTTTAGTAGAAGAGAATTACATGTGTAGGTTGTAAAATTGCAAATGACACGAATACTTACAACTTACATATGTGCCACCAACACCCATAGCAAATTGTTAGTAGTAAAACTTGACACCTTAAAATTCACTGTCATGTATATAGGAGCACAAAGTAAAACCTATAAAGAGGACAAGACCCCTTTCATAGAAACTCATGCCCCTATAGAATGTATAGATTTAAGGTTTTATGATTCAGTGAAGAATTCCAGACCTACCATATTGACTACCCCTGTTAATATGTAGGGCTCTCTATTTTTTATTATTGTTTTTGAATGATTAGTTTCCATATTGTGAAGTATTTTCCATTATGTTTAAATTTATGTACTGTGTCTTTAAATGGGATTCCATTCCTTGCACTTTGTGGGTGAAGCCCTAGGAGGTGGTGCCACCCTGATGTCACAGCTGCTGACTCCTTCCTCTGCCCTTATCTGAAGTTTCTGAGTGAAACATCCAGCCCACGGGGATTCATGGTGAGTAATATATTGGATTATTGAAAGTTTTGTTTTTTTTCTTTGATTTCTTTTGGTTTTGCTAACTTCTTTTTACTGTTTTAAAGATTACAATTTTGGATTAGTGTTTTGGGACTTGTTAGTTTAAAATTGTTTTTAGGCAATTCCCATTTGCCTCTTGTTGCTCTTTTAAGCATTTTGTAACATTTTTCAGTTTTTTATTTTTGTGATAAATATGTTCCTTATAAAGATTTTATTTTGTGGAACTTGTCTCTATTATTCAGAGTTTTCACGTTTTCTCTCACTAGTTAGGGATTTTGTAATTTCTGGGACTAATACAGTCTTTCTGAATTTTCAAAGCTAGCTACCCATTTTGAGGCCTGTTAGGCCTGAAGCCGGCAGATAGTTTTCTGGGCCAAGCTGGTCTGAAGAAAGCCTCTTCTGTGCTGCCAGGGGAATTTCCTGGCCTGCTGTATGGTCATTTTGTAGGCCTCAAGCCCTTTTTTGCCATATTTGTGTCTCCAGTTCACAACACCCTATAGTAAAACTGATAGTTAAGTCAGAACACCCTCTGCCTTACACGTTGAATAGTAAGTGTTTAATAGTAAGGAATCAGGTGACTGTTTCAGAAAATCGAGGATACATTGACAGAAGGATAAGCATAGATATTTTCAGCTAACTTACTATGTGCTAGGTTAGTGTTCTTCAACCAGTGTGCTGTGGCACAGTGGTGTGTCATGAGAGCTAACCAGGTGTGCCGTGGAAATAATTGTTTAGTGCACTTGGGTCTGAACCTGAGAGGGGCAACCTACTCAGGTGGTCGAGACCTGTCTGAGGTGGACAGGACCACCTGGAGAAGGTGGCATAAAAGTAGCTCCATGATCGCTTTACTGCAGTCACAGCACCTTAGAGAACTTCTGACATGTCTTCTGGCTCATAGACTCCAACTACCTGGGTCTGTGGTCACTATCGAGTCTCACAGGACTGGTGCATAGTGGGTATACAAGTTGCCTCTAAAGCAGAGAAGGGCAGGCAAAGAGTCGAAGCAGCTGGGAGATTCCAGCAAATTGCTCACTAAATGCTGTGTCTGCAAACACTGATGTAAGAGCTGTTTTTTTTTACTAGTTTCTCCGATATTCTCACCCCTTCAGACAGTTGGGTACGTGTATGAGATATAATGTGTTTGTTACTAGTAGACTTGTGAGATGACTTGGGATGTTTTACTTACAAAAACACAGATAAAAGGTTGAGAAACACTGTGCTAGGTGGATGTGAAAATGTATTTTAGTTGAATTTGGAGACAAGACTTCAAATGGTAGGGCAGCACGGTGGCGCAGTGGTAGCGCTGCTGCCTCGCAGTTAAGAGATCCGGGTTCACTTCCCGGGTCCTCCCTGCGTAGAGTTTGCATGTACTCCCCGTGTCTGTGTGGGTTTTCTAAGGGGCGCTCCGGTTTCCTCCCACAATCCAAAGACATGCAGGTTATGTGGATTGGCGATTCTAAATTGGCCCTAGTGTGTGCTGGGTGTGTTTGTTTATAAAGCCTTAAATAATCTCGCTCCATCTTATATATCGGAATGCCTGACACCTCATATTCCAAATCGTAACCTCAGATCCTCAAATGAGTGTCTCCTTAAAATTCCAAAAGCTAAACTTAAAAGAAGTGGTGAGGCGGCCTTCTGCTGTTATGCACCTAAAATCTGGAATAGCCTGCCAATAGGAATTTGCCAGGCAAATACAGTAGAGCACTTTAAAAAACTGTTGAAAACACATTACTTTAACATGGCCTTTTTATAACTTCACTTTAACTTAATACTGATACTCTGTATGTTCAATTCTTCATAATAACTATTCACAGTGGCTCCAAAATCCATACTGACCCCTACTCTCTCTTCTGTTTCTTTTTCCGGTTTCTTTGTGGTGGCGGCCTGCGCCACCACCACCTACTCAAAGCATCATGATGCACCAACATTGATGGACTGAAAGCCAGAAGTCTACGTGACCATCATCATCAGGTCCTTCCATGAAAACCCTAAATACAAAGAGGACTGTTTGACTTATGTTAGGTAGATTGCCCAGAGGGGACTGGGCGGTCTCTTGGTCTGGAACCCCTACAGATTTTATTTTTTTCTCCAGCCTTTGGAGTTTTTTTGTTTTTTCTGTCCACCCTGGCCATCGGACCTTACTCTTATTCTATGTTAATTAATGTTAACTTATGTTTATTTTTTAATTGTGTCTTTTATTTTTCTATTCATTTTGTAAAGCACTTTGAGCTACATTTTTTTGTATGAATATGTGCTATATAAATAAATGTTGATTGATTGATTTGTGTGTGTCCTGCGGTGGGTTGGCACCCTGCCCAGGGTTGGTTCCTGCTTTGTGCCCTGTGTTGGCTGGGATTGGCTCCAGCAGACCCCCATGACCCTGTGTTCGGATTCAGCGGGTTAGAAAATGGATGGATGGACTTCAAATGGTTGACTGACTCTTGGATGGACATCAGTGCGAAGCAGCGAAATCAAAATATTAAAATGCAGTCACTTTGTGCCTCATTGGGCCATACTGTATGTTTTGGACCAAATGAACATCATTTTGGACCAAAATCTTTAAATGCCTTTCAGACAGCCTTGGTGTCACAATCCCTCCTAACCTGTTAACAGCTGTGTGTGGTGGGTTCACAGAGGGGCTTAAAGTGGAGAAGGACAAACAAACTGTAATTGACTTTACTTCACTATTAGCACGTAGGCTATATTGGTCACCTGGAAGAATCCTAACTCACCTCTTTCAAGTCAGTGGGTAACTGATGTTATAAATTATCTAAAATTGGAAAAAAATCAAATTCTCACTTTGTATAAAGCATTTTTTAAAACTTGGCAGGATTTAATCAGTAACATTTTAAAATAAGCTTTTATTTTAAGGGAAACAGATTCTTCTCCTTCTTTTCTACTTGTAAAGTTTTACTCTGGCTGTTGGCCTTCTTGGTGTTTGAAATTGGAAAAAGTCAAATTGTCACTTAGAGGATCTGTACAAAATGTTTTCAAAACCTGGCAGGATCTGATCAATAATATCTTAGAATAAGCTTTTATATCGAGGAAGCCAGATTCTCTAACCTATTTCTTACTCTATTTATTTTTCTTCATTTATTAATTTATGTATTTACTTTTTTTTTTTTTTTTTACTAGTTTAAAGTTTTACCCTGCTGGCCTAGCTCTCTTTGTCATAGGTGGGGTTGATTTGTTTCGAACTTAGTTTTGTTAGACTTGACTTGCTTGTATGGAAAGTTATTTGATTTTAAAAATAAATAAATTACATTTTGTCTTTTGCACAGTTGTATTGAAACAGAATAGTAATCATTTTTTTTCCATCCTGTACAAGTGAGACAATAACCAGATGTATCGAGACCCAAGGAAGTGAGTGTGTTATAGGATGAACAGTTTACAGTGAAAAGTCACTTCTGCTGTCTAAGTATAACCGGTCTCCACCGCACGCGTCGTACTGCTGCATCCTGGTCTTTGGATTCGGTTAACCCTCAAAGCTTCGGCGTTGTGATATATATGCAATGTGCCGTACAAACCACCATGAAAGAATAATGCAAACACCCTTTAGTTCTTAATGTTTTCTCTTTTTTTTATTAATGGTCTGAAATATTAAACAGAGAACATAAAAAGTGACAATTCGAGCTCTGTGATTCCTCCTCCTCTCACAGTAACACAACGACTATTCGCTCAATCTAACTTGCAACGACATACATAACCATGCAGAGCTGAATAAACGAATAAAAAAAAGAAATACCTTAAATATTAAACAGGAAAAATAAAAAGTGATAATTCAAGCTCTGTGATTCCTCCTATTAACAAAAGAAAACCACGTGGAAAGGCTGTTGAATGCTCACATTAACACATAACTGAAATTAATAGAAAAGCATTCAAAACATTTCAAAACAACAACTGTATACAACAAAAATCTTATTACAATTACTGTCATATACAAAAAAATTAACTGAAACATCCATCCATCCATCCATTATCCAACTAGCTATATCCTAACTACAAGGTCACGGGGGTCTGCTGGAGCCCAATCCAACACAGGGTGCAAGGCAGGAAACAAACCCCTGGCAGGGCGCCAGCCCACCGCTGGGCTAACTCAAACAATTTAAAATAATTTAATTAATTTTACCATACAGAGAATTACAGTGTGCTTACCTCTGCTCATAGTAACACAACGAATACTGGGAGAGGCTCACACTGATGACGTAACATAACACAACAAACAGAGTAGGGAAATATAACAGGACCACAAGAGGAAAACATGCAACACAATGAATGTTATCAGGATTTGGTGAAGCTCCAAACAACTAAACTTTTTACATAAGACGGAAGTTTTTCAATCTCTGCACGGAGGATAGGACCCCAGTTCACATCCCTGTTCAGTATTGCACTTGCAACAATTGTACAATAAAATACTTACTGTATGTTATTATCACCTTTCACAAGCCCTGAGACCTTAATCAATCACTTACTTAATGTTTATTTCATATACTCTCTGTTATAATGAGGAGTACATTCCAACTTAAATGGCAAAAACATCACACTCCAATAAATATAGAGAGTGAAAAGTTAAATAATACTAAAATAAAGAAACACAACATTTTTTTATAACCCAATAAAGACATTATCACATACAAAAATAATATAGCCTGTTATTTTTAGTAACACATTTATTATTTGATGCCAGTCCTACAACTCTTAAATTATTAGGATGCGCAGGCAGACATATCTCATTGCACTGTGCATGTAACTCATCATTTAAATGAGCAGACGTGCAGCAATCTCACAGAGCAGTCTGTCTCAATCTAGCAATCCAGCAGGACTCCAGAAGTCCCTGTCTGGGATTGTTGGCTGCTCATTAAAGTCAAAGATATCAGTAGCTCATCCCAGAGGTAAAGGGCCCCCTGTGGCCAGTAGTCATACATCAGAAGCTGTTTGTCCTGTGAAGCCCGTCCTCCACTACGTCTCCATTACTAACACTCCACCCTGGGTGGGCCATCCAATGCACCCTGAAAGAAAGGAGGCGTTCGTATTCTTGCAGGCTCTCAGACCTGCCCTTTGGATATCAAAAAAATACCCTTGTTTTTGAGCTATGGCCTCATTCCCTGACATTTTCCATCAACTCATTGAAACTATATTTTCAGTGTTAATGTTACCAAGCCTACAGTAATGAGAGTGTCATGTACTTGAAAATGAATTGCGCAAGTATCTCTCAGTAAGGGTGTGTTAATATTTATTAATATGAATCGGCATCTACAGTATGTGTGCTTTATTGCTTATTGTGCGTTGCAAAGGAAAAAAGTGAAAGTGACTTTGCAGCACTTTAATTGTGCCCTGTAGTAGTTTCCATAGCAACAGAGAAAGACTTGACCCATAAAACTGCAAATATCTGCTGTTTTCTATTGACTTTTAATGGCTATTTTTTTGTATATGTGTGTATTTTTCAGCCATCTAGCACTAAGAGAAGCATACTTCTATTTTCCTAAGGCTGAATTACTGGAAATTTCACCTTCAAATCTCAGGACTTTAATAAACAGCAAGGGAATCAGTGACATTTGCTTTCCCCTCTCAGGTACAAAGATCAGCCATTATTTAAGAGACATCACTTAGAAGACACTTTACAGTGGAAAAAACTGCTTTCATTTTCCATATGTCATGTTCTATTATTTATCTAGGAGCAATTTGTTTATCTACAAGATTCCCTGGAAAAGAATGGTGGGATTGATCTGCCATAATCTCCATATATCCTATGATGCTTTTATTCCTTATCTTAGGTAACTTTGTTCTTAAAGTGATCTGCTTTGTAATAACATTCACCATGAAAGTCACAATTTAAAAAATAGTGACGTATTCATTTCATATGTCAGAGAACACAAAAGGAAGAAAAGCAAGAGTGAAAAATTGCACAATATTACTAATTACTAATGTACAATATAAGAATAAAAAATGTGTACTTCACAATAATCAATACAGACAAAGTGGGGACACAGTTTGGATTTTATTCCTGCGATTGAACGAGATTCACAACCAAATTAAAATGATCATTTTTTTTTTTAGTGTTTTGCTCTTCCTCATAATCTCTTCTGCAGTGTTTTCTGAGGTTGTTTGTGGTCCTCAAATTATAAAACTGCAGTATTATATTGCAATGAACTTTTATATGTGTTACTGATAATTATTTAGTGTTACAACTCTTCATTCATTTGTTGTTAAAATTGGAATTTTAAAAATTGCAAGGGGGTTAGCAGTAGGTATGAGGTAGTCGTGGGCTAGAGCAAACTAATTTGGAAAACGGTGGAGGGAATTAATCAAAGAAACCTTCATGAAAGAGATACCTGCAGCAAAGATACAAGCGTGAGAAGACAGTGGAACTTAACTGATTCATGCATAGTGCCCAAAAGTTAAGCTTCCACTGTCAAAAGCACCAAAAAGAAAGTGTGGATGACAAGGAGTCTCGGGAAGTTAGCAGATGCTAAAAAACAAAGAGGAAAGCCATGGAGGGCTTGCAGAAGGCCAGACGACTTCTTGGCAGACAAGGGGCAGCAACAGGCAGGTAATGTAAAGTTGAAGCAAGGAAAATTTTCTCATCTGCTAATCATAACTCTGACATGCAACATTAATAAAAGACAATCACTTTGTAGCAAATGCTACAGCTTTGTGGTTTTCATTATTCAAGCAGGAAGTCCAAGTTCCTACAGTTGGAATGGGCAGGTCCACTGTCAATTGCACATACCATATATACTCAAGGATAAGTTCTCCCGCGGATAAATCGGGAGTTGATTTTAACGTAGAATTTTTGGTATTTTATAATGCCGGTCGTATAAGTCGAATGCAGAAAACTCACGCTATTGGTCCAAGAGATTATGCTATGCCAACGCCCATCTGAGAGAGTAACCACGGAGCACACTGCCTTTATTTTCTATATATTGTGCCTACGTGACCACACGGTAATACCTGAACTATTCTGAAGCAAGGTTTACACTGATTTGTGTTTTTTGTATCTCACACCCTCATACACCTTTATTGTGAGAGCATTGCTTATCTACGATGGAGCGTTCGATCAGAAGAAAAAATGTAGCTGGTTTGAAATTAAACGTCGTTGAAGTAGTGAAAGAAATTGGTAACTGCACTGCTGCAACAAACGTCAATGGGCCTGAGAAACTGATGTGAGATTGGAGGAGGCAAGAAAATGTAAAAAAAAAAAAAATTAAGCGTTGCATTTTTGAACAGGTGCATTATTCAGGGTCTAATTTTATAATTAATTTTTTGGGTTTCAAGACCTGGCTTACATGGGAGTACATCATTTTATCACACCTATAGTAAAGTACATGAAAAAATAAAGTTCTGCAAATCTGCTAAACATTAAGTTCAGCTACCTTCAAAACTACAAGCCCCCAGCTACTTGAAGACACAATCACAATTAGGTAAAACAGAAGTGCAATTATTATTATTAAATAAATAAATCAATGACTGAAATAAGCAGATTGACCTCAGTAAACATACCCACGTAGCAAGACCACTGTCTGACAAAAATATTATTTAAAAATAAGATAAAGACCAGAAAGATACTGTAATGTACAATATATACAGAATTAAAAGCATCAAAAACTGGCAAACATATCGAAATGTTTTAATGTTGTGTCAAAAAAGATCAAAAAGGTAGTTCCATCTACGATTAAGAGATGACATAAACTACTAGAACATGACGACCACTAAAATGCAGGAGTCCCAGTTTAAATTTACGACAAACTTGAATGAAACAGAGATGCTGGTCCATTACTATTACTATAAATAATAATCAAATAAATCAGGAGAAGGCATTTATTAACAATAATGTGTTGCTGCTGCATTTGTTATGAGTACTAATGGGTACAGAAATGTTGGTAGTTACTTTCTTAATGGTCTAATTCTACCCTAAGAATTAAGAAGTGACCGAGGGTGAGCTGATTGTGTAGAGGCTGGAGAAGAGTTGGGATCAAAATTCTCTGATGGGTGGAAATGTCCAGGGTCACAAGAGACAGTGGACGTAAGAAGTAAGGTCTTGGTCAAGCAATTAAGGAATGGGCAAGGCAAACATAACCTTGCAGAGGTGGGCACAAAAAGGCAGAAATTGTTGTTTTGTAACTTGAATTATTTTTATTTTACCGCCCTTGGTTATGTTTTTTAAAACTCCATCATATTTTTGCTCCTTCATTTGTTCCGCTATAAAATTCAGCTCTCTGTATGAGATTCAGACCTGGAACGGTACTGGCCTTGGTCTTAAAGTGTTTGGTATTCTGGCTAATGACTCATAGCTTCCAACTTCCTAATGCAGTCTTCTGGATTTTGTACTTTAATGTAATATTTTGGTATTCTAGAAAACTGTTTTTGACGCAGTCTTTCAAAAACAAGCACATCTCCCAGTCCATTCTTAACATCTGTGTGGTTGCTTATTAGTCACTGTGCCAGCAGACAGTATGATAAGGATGGCTGGAATAAAAAAAACAGGCAGAGTGAATTTGTGTTGAGGTTCAGCTGACCCACTGTGAGTATTCATGACTGGAATAAATCTTCTAGCATTGGTATACCATGGAAGACCCAAAGAGTGTCTGATTTAAAGAGAACATGCCGTAGAGCTGAGCGTCAATGGAGGAAGAGTAAACTTACTATCCACCACGAAATATTAAAAGTCAAAATAACAGAATACAATAACACTGTCCGTCTTGAGAGACGCTGCTATTTCTCTAATATTATAAATAACAATGCTAGTAATCCTAGAGTCTTATTTTCAACAATTGATCACCTACTAAACCCAGGTAGCTCAAAGGAATGCCTCCTAAGTGCTTCCAGTGAAACCTGTGAGGCTGTCGCTGTATTCTTCAATCAAAAAATTAATGATATTAGAAATAACATAGTATATCTCCCCAACACTAAGGATCCCCCTAAACCCCAACATCCTGTTATAAACAAATTAAACTCTTTCACTAGGATAGATTTACCTGATTTACAAAAAATAATATCTCAATTAAAACCCTCCACCTGCGTCCTTGACCCGATACCAACAAGGTTTTTCAAAGAAGTATCAGGCGTGCTAATTGATAATGTTCTTGACATAGTAAATTCGTCACTAGATACTGGGGTCTTCCCAGACTGTCTTAAGACTGCTGTAGTTAAACCCCTACTTAAGAAACATAATCTTGACCCCTCGGCTCTTGAAAATTTTAGACCCATCTCTAACTTGCCCTTCTTAAGTAAAGTTCTAGAGAAGGCAGTCATTATGCAGTTAAATGACCACCTAAATAAACATGCTATTCTTGATAAATTTCAGTCAGGTTTTAGAACAAATCACAGCACAGAAACTGCACTCGTTAAAGTAGTAAATGACTTGCGGGTAAATGCAGACAGAGGCCATTTATCTGTTCTCATCCTCTTAGATCTGAGTGCTGCATTTGACACCATTGATCACAACATTCTTAGAAATCGCCTTAGTCAATGGGTGGGCCTCTCTGGCAGTGTCTTAAATTGGTTTGAATCCTACCTGACAGGGAGAAAATATTTTGTTAGTTGTGGGAATTACAACTCAAGACACATGATATCCAATATGGTGTTCCACAAGGCTCTATCCTGGGTCCGCTGTTATTCTCAATCTACATGCTTCCGTTAGGTCAGATTATCTCAGGGCACAACGTGAGCTACCACAGCTATGCTGATGACACACAGCTGTACTTATCAATAGCACCTGATGACCCGATTCTATTGATTCACTAACACAATGTCTGACTAGTATCTCAGAATGGATGAATAGTAATTTTCTCAAGTTAAATAAAGAGAAAACTGAAATTTTAGTGATCAGCAATAATGGATACAATGAGGCTATTAGAAATAAACTGGATACATTAGGATTAAAAGTCAAGACGGAGGTAAAAAGCTTAGGGGTGATTGTTGACTGTAATCTGAATTTTAAATCACATATTAATCAGATCATTAGGACAGCATTTTTCACTTAAGAAACATAAGTAAAGTTAGACCTCTTTATCACTGAAAGATGCTGAGAAATTAGTTCACGCGTTTGTTTTCAGTCGACTAGATTACTGTAACGCACTCCTCTCAGGACTACCCAAAAAGATATAAATCGTTTGCAACTAGTGCAGAATGCAGCTGCTAGAATCCTAACTAGGAAAAGAAAATCAGAACACATTACTCCAGTTTTGATGTCACTACACTGGTTACCTGTGTCATTCAGAATTGACTTTAAAATTCTGCTTATGGTTTATAAAGCCTTAAATAATCTCGCCCCATCTTATATATCGGAATGTCTGACACCTTATATTCCAAATCGTAACCTCAGATCCTCAAATGAGTGTCTCCTTAGAATTCCAAGAACAAAACTTAAAAGAAGTGGTGAGGCGGCCTTCTGCTGTTATGCACCTAAAATCTGGAATAGCCTGCCAATAGGAATTCGCCAGGCTGATACAGTAGAGCACTTTAAAACACTGCTGAAAACACATTACTTTAACATGGCCTTTTTATAACTTCATTTTAATTGTAATTTAACTTAATCCTGATACTCTGTATGTTCAATTCATCATAACAACTATTCATGGTGGCTCTAAAATCGGTACTGACCCCTACTCTCTTTTCTGTTTCTTTTTCCGGTTTCTTTGTGGTGGTGGCCTGCGCCACCTCCACCTACTCAAAGCTTCATGATGCTCCAACAATGATGGACGGATTAAAAGGAAGAAGTCTACGTGACCATCATCATCATCAAGCCCTTCCGTGAGAACCCTAAATCCAAAGAGGACTGTTTCATTTATGTTAGGTAGAATGCCCAGAGGGGACTGGGCGGTATCATGGTCTGGAATCCCTACAGATTTTATTTTTTCTCCAGCCGCCTGGAGTTTTTGTTTTTCTGTCCCCTGGCCATTGAACCTTACTCTTATTCGATGTTAATGTTGATTTATTTTTTATAATTATGTCTTTCATTTTTCTATTCTTTAATATGTAAAGCACTTTGAGCTACTGTTTGTATGAAAATGTGCTATATAAATAAATGTTGTTGTTGTTGTTGTATAAGAGAAGGGTGTCAGGCTCATATAAATGTTTGTATCTAAAACACCATACAATATTATGTTTAGTTCTAAGCTCTCCATTGAAAAACAGATTTCCAAATATAAGTATAACAGATGTACTATCTTAGGTATGCTATGGTCACAGCATCAAACTCAGTAAAACATAATATTTGATCAGATTGCTAATAAAAAGGTAAAAAAAGGAATTTACAGGCACTCTATGGAGGTCTAGCCTGATGTCCCTGGATAAAAAGTAGACCATCTCTTGCCTAGAAGTAATTCTAAAGTGAATATAATTGACACTGGAAAAGGGAATTCCATGCAGAGATATTGTGCACTGGGAGCTCAGTAGATGAGGATTAGAAGAGCTCAGCTGGTGAGAGAAATAACAACATTTATGTATATATAAACGTTTCAAATACAAGTGTAGTTCAAAGTGCTTTACAAGTAGTAAAACAAAAGTGGTATAAAAGATGTGAAATGCAGGAGTCCCTAGTGTGTAATTCTCTAATAGATAACAATGGAAAACTTATTGTTTGATTTGTAAGACAGTACATGCTATGGTCAGATTGCCAGAGAGAAAAAGGAATGAAAAAAGTACAGCTGGTGAGTAACCTCATGAGGTTCCTAGGCAAGTAGACTACCCAGCCCCATTGGGTGAAGAAAGGCTAGAAGTGGTAAAGCAGGTACAGAAGGCGTTAATAGAATTTTTTAACATGGTGTGGGTAAGAGCATCAAACTCCTTATAGGTTAGTCATTAACCAATTTGTTGTGAAAACTAGCATATGAAATAGTGAAAAAGGTGTATGACTTTTAAAAGACCCACACATCTAAAGATAGGCCTCAACCCAGGCATCCTGAACCCAAACTCCATAATCAGGTTTCAGCATGAAGAGGCCCTTAAAAGTATAACAATATCTTAAATGTCTGAAAGTGTATTAAAAGAGAAAGAAAACTGATAAACCTCTGGCCTGAGACACAAATGCAATACAGAATCTTCATAAAAGAAGAAATTGATTTGATTGTAACAAACGAAGAATAAAAAAAGGAAAAGGCAAAAAAAGACAACAAGGTTTGCATGAAAAAGACAATCCATAGGAAACTACAGTAGTACAGATCTGTAATCCAAGAACCAAAACCAAAAGTCTAGAAAGCTTAAAAATCAATACTTACAATAATATTCAGTTTTTGAATTTCATTGATCCACTCCCCAGGCTGCTGTTCGTCATTCAGTAGCACTGTCATAGTGTTCCCATACTTCTTTGGGTCTCACCCATAAAACACAAGAAATTAAAAAAAATAGAATACACACACAACAAATAAATACTAAATAATTTATATAACACAACAATAATGTCTCCAAGATATCTAATTGATCAATTTGGCTTTGATCTGATTGATCAGTTTTGCTGTGGTTGTCATACGTGATTGAGACATGAAGCTCTGGATAAAGGAGGTTGATAAACACTAATATACTAAGGAAAGTCACCTTCAACTACAGGGTATGTGTACTCACAAGAATACAAATGATGTTTTCACGCTGGATAATGGAAGCCCATCTACCTTTGCTGGTAGTCAAATAGTGGACAGGAGCCCAGCAATGCGCCTCGGAATGACAAAAGTTTGAGAAGCAGGTTTCATGGGAATGCGATCGATGAAATGAGCGGGGATACTAAAGAAAGTCAGCTTCAAACATTGGAAGTAGTAGCAAGAATACAAATGATGTTTTCACACTGGGTAATACTGGCCCACCTACCATTGCTTGTAGTCAGAAAGTGGACAGGAAGTGTTAATAGCACTTTACTGTGTTGTGTTGTTACTCATTCATTGAGAAAGAGCCATTTAGTTTTGTGAAGGTTAATTGTTGGTTCTTTGGGCTTTGAAAAGGTCCTGAATATGCGGGGAAAAAAACAAATCTTTAATGTATGGCAGGCGGAAGGATACTAAAAGATCCAGAAAACCTGAACTTAACCTTATTGTATTCAGCAAGAGTCCTTTACAAATAGTGAACTCACTGGTATTTCACAAATCTGTAATCACCTATTCACGGTTATTTATGGAGCCTGTTACAGATCTAAATAAATAAAGGTTCCATAACCTTCCTTCATGTGAATGTTTTTTTTTGTACCAAAAATGATTCCCCTATGGCACTGCGAAGAAAAAAGTAGGCATCTTTATTTTTAAAAGTGTACACATAAGGCACAACATTTCAAATAACAAATATTTTGTTTATTTAGTTTATTTGTTACCTGTCTATAATGTAACTAATATGCCAATATTAAGAAAATATTGATAATACCAAAATATGAAAGTTAATAAAAAAAATATTAAATAAGAAAAAAATAAACTTAAAGAATGGTGTGGTTCAGCCCTGGCTTAAGAAGGCCCATTGAGGTACAGGCTATTAGTTGTCCCTATTGGTTTATATTATGAAGTGCTGAGTTTTATCCTCCCTTGTGTACTTTATTTAGAGTACAAAATGTGTCTTTTTGGAATATAGGATTGCTCAAAATCAATCCTACAGGTTACATTTTACATAGACACAAAATGAATTTAAATAAAGAGAAAGGGTAACTGAAAACCAGTTGGCAAAAAAGTGATTTGTGTGACGTATGACTTGCCCAGCCTGGGAATCAAACATGTAGACATTGTTTTTATTTTGACTCCTTAGCTACTTATAAAAGAGAAAGAAAGAAAGAACTATAAGCACTGTGAGCCTTTGCTGTTGCTATTGACAATACATAATTATGTCTCTCAGGCAGGTTTACACATTTATAAAAGGAATGCGCCTGAAGAAATACTTTAAGATTACTGAGCCCAGGACCTTCATGCTGACATGTTGTCAGCAACTTTACAAACATTTTGTTGATTGTTTAGACAGCCTCTTCCATGTTCAGTAAACTCTATTAAAACAAGATTTTAAGGAAGAATTGTGTTTAAGTGCAGTAAGTAAAACAACTTGAGCAGTTTTGATATTTAATTTTGGCTGTACAATGCCGCGCCATTAAATTCTCAAATGGAGCAGAGACCATTCAGCTTGATCAGCTCCTATGCCAGGTAATCAGCACTCATATTTGTTCATCTTGTCGGTGTTTACCATGCCACAATGCGCTTACTGTACTGTACAGTCTGTAAACTGCATAAAGAGGATTTGAGAGCCTCCGCTGCACTTTTAATTAGGGTACACCACAGCACAGTTCAGAAACTTAGTGTTAAAATAAATCATTGATACTGAGGATGTCGACTCTTGTATTTCAGGGTTTATTTAGCAGGATTTATAATGTAAAACAGAAGCTTTAATAAAATGCCCAATCAATGTTCTCACTTTATAGGCAAACTTGCTAGCAGCTAGCATTTGATCTAATCATAAGTTATACTCTTTAATTATGGGAATTCTGACCAACTCAGCTCTGTTTCAGCAACTAAATTTAAAACCATTGGTAGAATAAAGCTTTATGTTTTAATAACCCATCTGCTCATCTGAAATATGCAAAAAAAAAAAAATCTGGTTGTGTTTTAAAACACAGTCATTTAAAATAGACAAAATGAAAAAAAACTAACGAAAAAATACAAAGGTATTAATTTGACTACTGTGTTGCTCATATGTGACTAAAAATATCATTCAGAAATGTGTATTCAAATACTGTGTTTGGTTTTATTCATGTTAAGGTCACTTCCAATTAAAAAAAGAAATTATGCAGAGCTGGTATAAAGCACATTAAATGAGCTAAAACTAGGGCAGACTAATGAGAAGCAGCAAGGCAACACAGGACTTCAAAAAGGTCCAGGTTGGAAGTCCTGTTTTCAAATTAGACACCAAACGTGGTCTTTACAAAGAGAATAGTAAGGCATCCTCCTTAGTTTGTATCCGAGCAACACGTGAAAGCCTAACTGAGGTAAAAAAATGAAAGAATAAACCAGAATAGGCAGTGGATGCAGAGCAAATTTGGCAAGCTAGTCTGTCTTACTTAAACTGCACCATTTGGTCCTTTAGTTTTCACCACATCACTCACATTGTTCAGCAGGGAAAGTGTTAGATTACCCCTTTATAAAGTCCTGGGGCATCATTTATGAAGCTGCTGTATGCACAAAAAAGAGGCAAAAAATGTGCGTATACAAGTTTCAATGCTAATGTTGGACTTCATAAAAGAAAACCCGATGGGTAAATGTGTGTATATTTATGGAAACTCTGACCCACTTGTACGCAACATTTTGGAGAAACTGGGAAATGGCGACACCCTTGATCAAGTCGGGAAATGCAGCCAGACCCACTAAATCATGACTCACATGCATAATAATTCATATCGTCTAGCCATTTTTATAATGTACATTGATATGACAAGCATATTACACCTCAAATGTGATGAATATGATGTAAAGACTGCACTCCGTATTTTAAGAGGACCAATGCTGCATATTGGCACTGAAAAACTTTTTTTGGGTTTTCATCAATTTATATCAGCTACTTGTTGTCACTGTTACTTCGGGTGTGCCCCAGGGCTCTGTGTGAGGGCCCCTGCCTTCCATTATTTACCTCCTTCTCCTTGGTAATATCCTTCATAAATATAACATTAGCTTCCACTGTTATACTGATGACATCCAGCTCCACCTCACTAGTAAGCTTACTTTTTTCTTTCCACCCTCCTCGCTTATTGGTTGCATCGCAGAAATCAAATCCTGGTTTTCTTCAAATTTTCTTAAATGAAATAGTGACAAATCTGAGGTTCTCCTCATTGATACAAAATCAACATTAACCAAAACTGATAATTTTTCATTTGTTATTGATAATTCCTTTGTCTCCCCTTCCCCACAGATTTAAGAGTCTGGATGACATCATTGATAGTACTTTAACCTTTCAGTCCCACATTAATAACATCTCCCGGTTTGCATATTTCCACCTGCGTAATATTAATCGTATTCACATCCCACTCACTCCCCACACCACTGATATCCTTGTTCATAGCCTTGTCACTTCTTGTCTGGATTATTATAATTCCCTTTTTTTTTGGTCTTTCTCACAAATCTCTTTATAAGCTTCAACTGGTCCAGAGTTCAGCTGCCCACATCATTACTAGAATCCCCTCTATTCACCATATCACTCCCATCTTGCAGCAGCTTCACTGGCTTCCGGTTACCGTAGATCCCGTTATATAAGCTGAGAATTTCATCCTAGATTTTTGGCTTGGAGTTTGGGGGTCGGTTTATACAACGAGTATCGTTTCAGATTCAAGATTTCCAGCGCAATGCCAGTTTTGCCGATGAATACGGAAGTAAATAATAATGAAACCACAGAGCCATCTTTCAACTTTGCGTGCCGGTACTTTAAATTAAATAAAGAATTTATTTGAAAAAGTGTTTTAGTTGTTGATTTTATTAATAAAATTTATAATAAATTATCGGGAAGTTTAAAATAAAAATTTTTGTTTTGATTTACAATCAATATCTTGCGTTACGACCCGGATGCGGTCACGTGTATCCGCTTCCGCAAATGTAAACAAACAACCGAGAGCGTTAGTAGCGTCAGTCGGAGCCCAGATACATGTGTTTGTGGATGTAATTTCGGTCATTGCAGTGATTTGCCTATATAGATAATTCATTAAGACCATGTAAGCAAGACACATAATTGCTAAGGAAGGAAGGAAGAGAAGGTAAAGAAAGCGATCACAATCGAAACAAAGATGGAAATTGTGTGGAAATATGAGAATGCTGTTCATGTGACCAATCTCGCTAATATGTACAGCATGTCAAAATCCACCATCTCGACAATTTTACAAAGAAAAGATTTGCATAAGGAGGCTCCTTCTAAACAATAACCACCTTCCGTTTCATTCTCCTCCTCCTCCCTTCCTGCAGCCCAAAGATGTCAAATTAAATGGTGAGTACAGTATGAAATTGTTGTTTGTAGAATAGAATGCCTTTCATTGTCACTATACACATCTACAATGAGATAAAAAGCAGCTCCTTCAGTGCAGAAAAAAAGTTCTGTATAGGGCTTGTATGTTGTTTTTTTAGCCTTAGCATAACGCCGGATCTGCGGCCCCGCTTCTGCTTTCTTTCCCTCCTCTGTCTGTGTCGTCTCCTAGACCCGACAACAATCCACGGAGAGCCCGCTGGTCTCGCTATGTTGTCTGGGATGTTGTGCGTGTGATGAAAAACACTCGAAACAGATGTCTGGCTCTGGACACCGATGTCTATAAGGTTCTGACGGGTGTAGCGGATGTTCGCCGAACCGATCGTGCACAAACAAGGAAAAAAAAAGTACAAAAAGTGCACTGAAAAGGAGAGCCCTGAGCTGCTGCGACCATACGCGCCACCATGCTCCTAGCTTAATCTAGCCTACTTCTGGTAAGCTAGGCACTTTTTATAACTTTTTGGTTAGCACATTAGAAAAATTATTGGTGTTTTGGTAAATTATGCACATTATACAACCCTTTTTTATTATGAAAAGGTTAAGTAAGTGTTGCAGTGGGAGGTTCGGAACGCATTATGGGTTAGCCTTCGCGAACAAATTAAGTTCATAAGTCAAGGGTCCACTGTATTGCGTATTTAAGTTAATCAAATTTATAACGAGTCTCCGGAAATCCACCCGCCGATGTACCATATCTGCGTATATAGTTTCAACACAAAGGTTTCATTTTACCAAACTTCTCTGCAATCACTTCCTGGTTTCCATCAAAAATGCCGGCAGTCTCAAATTCTCACAGATAAATATGATAAATATACCTGAAGAGACACTTTTAAGGAAATTTAGAAAATTTTGCTTGGAGAAGGGGGTCGGCTTAAATACCAGTCATCGGCAAATACATGTAATTTAGTAGGTAGAGAAGGGGGTCGGCTAATATACCGAGTCGGCTTGTATTCCGGGATCTACGGTAAGTTCCACATTCAGTTCAAAATTCTTCTGTTAACTTTTAAGGCTCTCCATAACCTTGCCCCTCCACATCTGTCCAACCTCCTCCATGTTGCCATTCCCACCCGCACCCTTAGATCCTCTTCTTGCATGCACTTGACTGTCCCCTTCGTCCGTCTTACCACCATAGCATTCAGTTTCTCTGCTCCCCAGCTCTGGAACTCACTACCATCTGAGCTTAGAAATATTGAATCATTCTCACTTTTCAAATCAAAACTTAAAACTCATTTGTTTAAGACTGCTTTCTCTCTTTGACTACAATTGCTCTGTCTGATTTTACATTTTTTATTTTAGTTTTGTTTATAATGTGTGTTTTATCTATTGTTCGGTGTCTTTGAGTGTTGAGAAAGGCACCTACGAATAAATAAAATGTATTATTATCATTATTATTATTATTACTTCTCAGGGAACTGGCTGACAGGTCAGAAACATCTCAGCCAAGCTTCACTCCTTCGTACCCGCTATTCTGGAAGCCATTAAACAACCAACAAGGTGTTACATCCAGTTTTTGTATGGTGTTGCTGCATATACAATATAACATGTTTTACCAACATGTAAAAGCCAACTCTATGATAATGCTAATTTTGCAATAAAGGAATCTAGCGAGAATAAATGCTTTTGTTAACCATAAGCAGTTTCATTCCATTGACATGCATGTCATCAGTGATGCCAAGTGGACACTGACAATCATCAGGACTGCTCTGGCATAATGGCTCATAAAAAGGTGTCTCCAATTACAGGTGCCATTCGCAGATTGAAATTAGAGATCGTAGATGTATTTATTCCCCCTTCCACCACAAGCACATGGTGTCGGTGATTAACGATCCGTTTCACCGCTAGAAATCAGAATTTTCTTTTTTTATCTTCTATTTCAGGTATGGTGCGGTTGGAACTCACGCCATGTACAGCAGGAGTTACATATTGCCATTCAAGATATTTGTGCTTGTTGTGAAAACCTGCACTTAAGCAACCAAATAAATAAGAACAAAGAACATATGACAAACGAGAGGAGACCATTCAGTCCTTCAAGCCTGTTTGTTTAGCTAATATCTAAGCGGTCCTGATATCTCATCTAGATTTTTCTTAAAGGCTGTAAAAGTTTCTGCTTCAACTACATGTCTTGGTTTTTGTTCCAAAGACCAAATGTTCTTTGCTTGCCTTAAATTTACAGACAAGAACTTCTGTCTCACACTTCTGGTTACATCATGTGAGAGGCTGCTCTATCAGCCAATGAAGTTCTGCAGTATTGTGATTGCATATTTATGAGGTCAATTAGCATGCTCCATATAAGGTTGTTTCAGGTGGGGTTTGAGATGCATTGTCAAACTCACATTTACAAGATGATTGTGATTTATAAAGGGTAAATTGTGTAGAAATTTGTGAATGCCATGTTCTATATATCTGATTTCTTTTTTTTTTTGTGTTCACCTATTCTTGTTTTTTTAGTGTGCCCATATTTTCATGCTCGATTCCAAACAAAGTTTTAAAAATGAGGCCTCTAATGAGGTTTCACTGCAAGGGCAGTACATTTGGATACCTTGACAATGAGGCACTGTTTCATGTGTGCAAATTAAATAGATTTCCACTGCTGAAAATGAACTGTTTTATCAAAAGACATGTACTTTCACAGACCTTGAATACACAAAAAGCAGAATAAGACACGTTGCACTAGAATCCAACTGAAACTCTGGGCAGCCAGAGCAATCACACTAGAAGCGAGCGGGTTTTCTGCTGTCTCTAAAGGCCCACGTCTGAGTTGTTTTGTGGGATGTGTGCTAATAAAATCGGAAAGCAAGTGCTCTTAGTCCAGGGGCTAGCACTAGAGTCAGCAAATCTTGGATTAATTTAAAAACAGAAACCTACTTATCAACTTCATTCGTGTATTTGCAGTGCAATACCAACACAGTATTATCAGCTGGTCAATGAGATAGCTCATTAAGTGGAAATCCTGAAGAGCTGCTCTAGTACCACATTAATTGGAAAGCTTTCATATTGGTTCACTGAAAAATGGCAAGAGTAACAATACAAAAATAGTCATTAGGTGATACATTTCAAAATATTATTTTTCCACTATTAAGCACATTCAATTTAATCCTGGGTTGCACAGGAATCACCCCTGCATAAGATGCCAGTCTATTGCAAGACATCTTGATCTTTAGCCATTTAATGTCATATTTTGGAATTGTTTGCTGTTTCATTATTTGTTTTGTTTGATTGTTTCGAGGGAGCAAAGATGGCTGTCAAGTTACTGAACGTAAGGCCACATGACCTTGTCAGCTATTTTTAGACACTACATAAGGGAAACAGAAATAACAATCAAATAGTCATTGACCAAATTAGTTTAATTATTCAAACTAGCGGGCTAGCTTGGGCACCCACTATCTCATGGCTGAGCGCTGCTCCATTAAAGAAAGTGATTGTATTTAAAAAAATGGTATATAGAAGAGTATGCAGGATGCAGGAGGAAGACAGTTTGATCCTTAGTTATTACAGGTAGAAAATCAGTGACTTGAGTATTTAACTACAATTTTTCATTTTTAATACCAATGAATAATAAATCATAGTAAAACGTAAAAGCAGAAGTAAAATAACAAAATGTAATAAAACGTAATAAAAAGTAAATCTAAAATGTAATTACATTAACACGTCATCAAAAGCAATATTATAAATTATGTTACATTCTATGAACATTATTTTTTTGTGTTTCTGTTTGCATATTGTTTGAGATATTTTTCTCTTTTTCTTTTATTGGACGATTCTCTTTGTTCTTGATTTTTATTCTATGCAGCTCTTTTTTTGTTCATTTTCTTTTTTTTTTGACGTTCATTATCAGCTCTAGCTGCTCTCTTTCTCTCACAATCTAAAATTTGACATTCTTCAATAGATCACTTGCCAACATAATTGACTGTTTTGAAGGACGAGTTAGCACTGAGAGTGTCACAGGGTGGTATGGAGAGAGGATTTGAGAAGTAGAAGTAATGATTGGGCAAGCAGTGTGGAGGGGAGTGGTCAAGGCTGAATAACATAGACACGACGGGAAACTTTTTTTAATATAATAGAGAGATTGGTTTAGGTGGTGCTATCACATTTTTTGACACATATTTAGGGATAAGGCTGAGTTATGGTCTATTGCAAGGATTCTTAAGATTTTTAATCTGAGGACCCAAATAAGAAAATTGGTACAATACTGGAACCCAAGAGGAGAAGTTTAACGATAGTGATAGAAGAATTATACACAGGCAAATAACAATAGGAATATATAAAAAAAAACAGTAATTATGTGTTTCCATTCAAGCATATTTCTGTAAAAAGTCAATTTTCCCCCAGGGACAAATAAAGTTTTATCTATCTATCCATCTATCTATTGTGACCGTTGCTGCTTGGGGGCGTGGCCAACCTTCAGAAACCCCCTCTTTAGAGTTTTTCAATCGGTAACCAAAAACATTCTTTACAGCTCCCCTTTGAGGGATCAGCTGCTGGCTTGTTGTGTGATGTCCTCCTTGCACAGGACTTTGAACATTTAAAACATTTGAACATGTCTCCCATCACTAGACACCCTCTGCTCTGGCCACTGCTTCCGAGCTGCTGTAACCCCTTCATGAAGAAGGCTTTGTGTTCTTTTGAGCGGGAATTGGCACCGATTACTCAGGTTTGACAGCTGTTTCCCATGGGGCCGGACTGCCTCTGAAAGAGATTTGTGTTTATTGCTGTTCATGCAGATACAAAGTCTCTACTCCTTGGAAACCTTTGGTTCTCTCCTGTGCAACTTTGTGACCCAAGCTTGACACTATCTATTTCTCACATGAATATTGTTAAAATTGAAACGTGGAAAGCAAAGACATTGGTAATCATAATAATAATACATTTTATTTATACAGCACATTAAAATAACAGTCCCTAGGTACAAATCAAGATAAATAAAACAATAAATACAAACAATAATACTTTTTAAAAATCTATCAAAAAAATAAAATGTATCAATAAGACAGAAGTAAATAACACTTATTATAGATTATTAAAAACAAATAAGTCTTTAAATTCTTCTTAAAAGTAGGCAAGGTCAAATAGAACAAAAGGTTCAGTCTCCCATTGTCCAAAATCTCATCTGTGGAACAGCCAGAAGGTTGGAGGACCTAGAGTGCAAATAACAAACAGATGTGCATGCGATAAGTAAGTCTCTAAGAAAAACAGGGGCATTATCAGCAATACATTTGTAAAGTGTCAGTAACATCTTAAAATGGACCCTCTCTTTCGTAGGCAGTCAGTGCAAGGATGATGAAATTTGGGAAACATGAATGATTTTTTTTTTTTGTTAAAATTTGTGCAGCAGTGTCTTAGACTGTAACATCGGATTGGTCATTCACGGGAGTCCAACAAACAAGGAATTAAAGTAGTCAAGACAAGCTGTGATGAAAGCATGAACAAACTTCTAAGCTAAGCTACTATGGTTCATTTACTGAATTGATTAAAAAAATGTGGATGTGTGCAGCTCTGTCTTTAATAGCAGCATTGAAGATATTTTATGTTTATTTATTTATTTTTTTAAAGTTCAGCAAAGCATTTTGATGATTACAACTATAATAATTTTGTGTTGTGTTTTCTGCACAGAGGTACTGCAATGCCAAGTATGAATATTTGTTGGAAGGGAAAGCTGTGCCTTACCTGCAGACATTTTGCCCTTATCCACATATCACAGTGGACTGATTGTATCACCACTTTTCTTTCAACTGCACATACATTTGGCACTTAATTGTGAAGTTTAGATGGCATAACTAGAGTGACATGCTTTTAGCCTAAACATAAGTGGCATACATTTGTATGATATTAAAAGGGGATGCTCAAGTTCAGGGGATGGTTCTCTTTACAAACTACTAGGTGAATAGAGAAGTAAACAACTCGAAATCCAAACGCTGCTCTTTCATGTGTGCACAAATTTTCTTTATGATCCTCATTCAGCTAGCTGTGCAGGGAGAAAGTGTTCTGGATAGGATCCATTAAAAATGCAATATGCTGAGTAAACAACAGACAGAATAAAGACCAGAGAGGCTAGCAATTTCTGACCATGTGGAAAATCATTATGAGACTTAAAATGAAACGAAAAAGGGGGAAAAGGCAAGTAACAAGAAAGGAAACATCTGTCAAACGTATTTCTTCTAGCACTCAATAAACACATAAACAGAGTGTAGAGTTTTAAAGCTTTCTGAATTACAGTTTCAGTTGTGAGTATAAGCATTCCACCCATCCATTATCTGAAATCATTTATTCTAATACTTATTCCAGCAGCACTGAGTGCCTATTAGAAGCAATCTCAGATGAAGCGACAGTTCATCACAATATAAATATCTTAACATTCAGACTTCCATCCATCCATTATCCAACCCGCTACAGTATATCCTAACTACAGGGTCACGGGGGCTTGCTGGGTGTCAGCCCAATGCAAGGCACGCACATACACACACTCACACCCCAAGCACAATTTAAGATTGCTAACGCACCTAACCTGCATGTCTTTGGACTGTGGGAGAAAACCGGAGCACTCGGAGGAAACCCCACGCAGACACGTGGAGAACATGCAAACTCCACGCAGAATGGACCCGGGAAGCGAACCCGAGTCTCCTAACTGTGAGGCAGCAATGCTACCCACAGCGCCACCGTGCTGCCCAACATTCAGACTTTTGAATGTTAAATAGCAGTGGAATTTTTTTTAATGCTTCGTATTAATTAACTTAAATAACAAAGTTATTTTAAAACAGTTTCACAGCAGGCAGTTGCATTACATTGCATCAGTGCCGTTTGCCACTTAAAATTAAAGAATAAGTTCAGTATTTTTGAAGGCAAAAGTTATCTTTTCACAATCATGGCATGCATTTGTTTGCTTCAGAAGCTTGTGTTTGTAAAAAGATGTGTCTTCCCTAGTAGTTTACAGTGGCTACCATTGCTTTTTTTTAATCTTTACAAATCATTTTTCATGTAACACCATAAATTTCCTGAGCAAATGAATATATACCATGATCGTAAAAAAAATAACTTTAAAAATGGCAAGGTTATCCTTTTAAGTGGCATTAACAGAGTGTTCCCTCTGGGTTCAAATTCACCCCAAAGATAGGTAGATAGATAGATAGATAGATAGATAGATAGATAGATAGATAGATAGATAGATAGATAGATAGATAGATACTTTATTAATCCCAAGGGGAAATTCACATAATCCAGCAGCAGCATACTGATACAAAAAAAACAATATTAAATTAAAGAGAATGAACATAATTCTGGATAGCATGCACTACTTTTGATCTTCTACAATCTATATTCTGTGTTTTTATATTTTATCTCAAAAAACATGTTATTGTTCATGGATAACCTATGCAATATCCAAACCAAACTATATAATAATATTTTTATGGTCATTAACGCATTATGTCTTCTTTCTGAAATGTGCACCTCCGTCTTGTGGTAGAGGGGAGAGATAAGGCTTCAGTCATTATTTGCCTATTGAGTTTTAATTCGGTCAGGAGAAAGAAAGACATATTTGAAGGGGAAAATAATGGGAAATCTAAAGACCATTATCATTATTTTTACACTAGCAACTTGCCGCGCGCTATGCTGCGCATTGGATGACCACAGTTGAAGGACTCAATCGTAAGGACCTCTCGTCGGGTGTCTCATTGGCACGCTTTGGCCTCTTTCTTTCGCGATCACGGAGTAATCTGTCTTCTCTCTCTGTAGGGTTTTCAGTTGCCTTTCGCTGTGCGGCAGAGACGCGTCGTTGAGCTAATCTGTGTGAATGCTGAGTGTCCGTTTCTTGCGAGCAACTGTCATGGCTTTACCTCTTTGCTTAGTGATCACGCTGTAATGTGTCATCTCTCGCAGCAGCAGGTTTAGTTGCGTTTCGTTTCGGCATTGTTCCGTAAGGTCTCCTCCGTACAAGTGCACATGGGTAGCTGAAGACGGAAAGCCATAGTGAAACACACGAATTGGTGACCAGGGGAACCATCCAACGCGGGGCACATGTAATTTAATTTTTTTTTTGTTATGAACTTCCCCAAAAGAGTTGATCCCTGTAAATAGTTAATAGCATATCAACAATATAATCTGTTGTAGTACGGGCGTTAATTAGCGTCACACCTCATAACCTGCATACACCACGTGTTTGGCTGTAACACCAGAAGCGCGGTGGACGCTGTAAGGGTAGGTTGTGGTTTCTGTTTCTTTCGTGATTTTTTTATTTCATTTTATTGATTATTTAATAGGCAGAGGGGAGAAGACTTTAATGTGACGCTCTGTCTATTTCTTTACTTTTGTTTTGAAAAGATTTTCGGGAACAGGAAAAATAAAAGCAAAGGGGAAAGAACGGAGGGGGGTAAGCAGGAATTCTGAGAGGGGATGGACTGGGGCTTTTCTACGGGGCGGCTATACAGCCAAAAGGAACGCGGACCCGGACACGGACACTGCGCTGGGCTTTTATTATATAGATATGCAGCTTTAAGGTGTCTGGGACCCCAACAAATGATAAACTAATGACAACTGCCAACAAGCAAGAGATAAAAGTTAGCATTAAATGGCAGAAAACAATAAATTTGGAGAATAAAAGCCACTTGTTAACATTTGCTTTAATTTTATATTGTTGCATTACAGTATATTTTGCAAATTATTTTATTTAGTAATTTTATATTCCTACCTGTTTATTCCTGCTGTTGGCTCTCATTTAATTGCTGCCACATGTGAGCGCATAGGGCATAGGAGACAGCTTAAGGGTTCTGGTGGTTGTGATTCCCCGCCACTCCACGGGATGGCACTGTGCCCTAATGCCTTTCCTCTTCCTTCCTTTGCAGACTGGAAGATTAACAGATATAACACCACTGATGTCACTTCCTGTCACCTGGACCTGCCTCTTCCTGCCAGAATGACTTAAAACTGGGAGATCAGCCATATTGAATCAGTTCTGTTATAAAGTCATATATGTTAGGAACATCGCCACATTGGTTGTGTGTTTTCTTATGTTTTTCAGTTATTCAGTTATACAGGGATGCTAGGATGGTACCCCAAATATTTATCATAGCCTTGCACTGCATTATTCTATTTTGATGATTTTAGCAAGGACTAGACACAATTTGGAGGAGAAATAGTGAAACAGATGTTTCTGTGCAATGGTTCCAAGTATCGTTTCAGACAAAGTTGTGATACAGCATTTAACTTGTAGGTATGAGTATATATGTGTGTGTATCCTGAGAAGAAGGCCCTGCCTTCTGCCCAGTGAAGCCATGATAGACTCCTTCTTATCCTCTCCATGACCCAATGATGCAATCAGAGGGGTCAGAAAATATGGTATACTGTTCCTTTATTATGTAGTAACACTTAAGGTAACACTTTTAAGGCATTAACGTTTGAATAGAGCAGGTCCAGCTTATTGTGCCCACAAATGCCTTCCAGAGTTCCCTGGTTGAAGTCACCAGTATTCTAGGGTCAGAATGATTCGTCATTAGAGTGTTGGTAACACACTGAATCATTTCTGTTGCTGAGTTAATAAATATTAACAAGGATGTTGTTACGTATCTCCCTAGGCAGTGAAGTGGATGAATTCTGTCAGTAGTAGAGTATCTGGATTACGCATTTTCATATCACACAAACCCATCCAGTACTAAAAATAGTTCAGAGGCATTTGGAGGTCTGCACCAATTCTTGCTGTTTAACCCTCGCATGCATGGGACTTTCAACAAACACTATTACATGCCTAGGGTCTTTACAGACTAGGCATATAGTTATATTTGAATCAAACCACAAATAACCATAACCGTCCAAACTTTTATTGAAACCTCTTACCTGAACACTTTTTACTTCTTTTGAAACTCATGCTCAACACATAACACATTTTAATATATACATATAATTACACAATCATAGGGTCGTCCCCAACCCTTTACTGCCTCCCTCTTTTTCTAATATTCCAATATTGACACACTGGGATATGAATATGCACCTGTTCCTGGTTTATAAATTATCATACTGGTAGTGTGACTTCTGGAACTCTGTCTCCGGCAACCGGGCAGCATATTATGGCAATGAAAATAAAAGCACAGTGGTGCCTACTACAAAAACATAATACAACTAATTATTTAAACCTCCTGAGCTGTAATAAATGAGTTCTGGTAGTGCGATTTCTTTGTACTGCCGAGTCTCACCTTTTATTTAAATGCCAAGTAGCCATAATTGTTCTTAGGTTTTGTAATCTCTGATATGCAATGCAGTGTTACAACTTTCCTATGGGCACTCTTGAAATGTCATTTGTTATTTAAGGACATGGGTTTTTGAACCTGCCTAACCCAACCAGTATAGAGGCAACTTTGACATTAAATACAGAAACTTGAGCTGCATCGACCCTGGTGACACCTGCTTTTCCAGTCTGACGTAACTATCTGCTTCTCAGACTCCAGTGTGTGCTCTTTTCACATGTGGCCCCTAGCAAGCCTTCTCCTCACTCTGTGCCTTCTAGTTCTCTTTTAATGCAACCCATAAGAAACCGGACAATCTGACAAAATGTATAATGTGAATTGCACAATGTTCTTTGGAACCTTTGAAAATGTGGATTGCCATATTGGACCTGTTGTATGTCCCTTGACACACCAATCTATCTGGAAAATTTTAATGAAAAGGAAAAGTGAATGTCTCTAAAGAATATCATTGCAGTAGCTTTAATATGTGACTGATTTCCCTATTACTGTATGTATTAAATAGTCTTGATTTATTATAGCTTGACAAGTTAGCACAGTAATTTGCAAAACCCTAGGAAAATTGCATAAATAAGGCTGTTCTGAAGAAATCTGCATAACTACCACTTCACAACTGGAAATGAAAATGTGCTAAAATATAATGATAACATTTAAAGCTCTGGTAATGATGTGCATTTTTTCTAGTTGAGAATAGTCTTCACAGGGCTTCAGCCTTTAGTAAGAAAAAGCAACAAAGCTCTGTTCCTATAATGGAAACAAAAAGATGGAGCAGAGGGATCAGCACATTTTTGTCTCGAAGGCCACGAGTACTTGTGGAAAATTACACATAAAAAAAGGACTCATTTATTGTAGTGTAATACTATACTTCTTTAGAATGCTGGCGTCCCTCAACAACAGTAATAAGATGCTGCAGATGTTCTATCAGACAGTTGTGGCGAGTGCCCTCTTCTACGCAGTGGTGTGTTGGGGAGGCAGCATAAAGAAGAAGGACGCCTCACGCCTAGACAAACTGGTGAGGAAGGCAGGCTCTATTGTAGGAATGAAGCTGGACAGTCTGACATCTGTGGCAGAGCGACGGGCGCTGAGCAGGCTCCTGTCAATCATGGAGAATCCACTGCATCCACTGAATCCAGACAGAGGAGCAGCTTCAGTGACAGACTGCTGTCACCGTCCTGCTCCACTGACAGACTGAAGAGATCGTTTCTCCCCCACACTATGCGACTCTTCAATTCCACCCTATGGGGTTAAATGTTAACATTATACAAAGTTATTGTCTGTTATACCTGCCTCACACTCTCTCCTTGCATTTTTTTAACTTGTACTGCATTTTTATCACTCTTTAATTTAATATTGTTTTTTATCAGTATGCTGCTGTTGGAGTATGTGAATTACCCCTTGGGATCAATAAAGTATCTATCTATCTATCTATCTATCTATCTATCTAATGAAAACCTCTGGGTAACACAACTCTTTAGAAACAGAGAAAGAAAATAAGTTGACAGTCCCAAATTGCCCATTCTAGTAGGAATTCCACAGAGTTCACCTTTATATTGTTATTTTGCAGAGATTTAACACATTTTTTTGTGATTTGTTTAGTTGTTCTCTTTCCATTATAACAAGCGTAGAGGGTGTGCCAGCCACCCAACGCAACACAGACAGACGCAGGAGGCACTTATAAAAACACAAATTTTTATTTATGTTTTCTTTACCACAGGCACAACACAGTACCAGTAAGCACAATCACAACACAATACTCTTTTTCTCTATTCTTTTCTTTCTCTTTTCGTTCTCCTCCACTCCTACTCAGCAAGCTTCTCCTCCCGACTCTGGCTCATGAAGTACTATTTGTTAGCTCCTTTTATATGTTACCCAGAAGTGCTCCTGGTACCTGATGACCTACTTCCGGCAGCACTTCCAGGTGTGGTGAAAGGATTGCCCATATAGGCTCAGGAGCAGCTGTAGTGCCCCCCTAGCGGAGCTCCCGGATCCCAACATGGCTGTAGACAACTCCATCTCCCATGAAATCCTGCAGGAGTCCGAGGCACCGCTCTAACCCAAGGGGGCTGCCATCTTGCATCCCGGGGAAGGTGTTGTTCTGCCGACACTTGCTCCCCTGGTCCTTTCAGCAAAGATGCATCCTCTCTATACATGGCACCATCTACAATCTAGATTACAATCTCATGAACTTGAGCAACAAGTTAGAAAATGTATGCATGGCGTAACATTTAGGTGCATTTGGAGACTTGTTAACAGATTTGAAATTTGGTGCATTTTCCTTTTTTATTTACCAAAGAGCCAGTTATCATATTTATGTTTATTAAACATTTATGTAACAAGTCATATTAAAGCAATGCAATTACATGAATTAGCAGGCTACATTAAATAGATGCTTTTTAACAGCACTTTACAGTATCATGTACTTAAAAAATATACCACAGATAGGCTTATGGAGCTCAATAACTTTCATAGACAGTAGAGTTTAAATCAATTTGTGTAAAATTATTCAAATAACTAAGGACTTGGAAAGGAACTAATTTATTATATATTAGGAAAATCAAATCTAGACACAAATCTTAATCTTAAAGATTTGTAATTTAATCTCAAAATACAAAGACGCAAAAGCGACATTAGGCAAAGTAAACCATAATCCCGACTTAATCTTTGTGTGACGTTTTGCCACTAAGCAACTCTTCCAGCATGGCATAAGCTGTACTTCTGTTCTGTCATTGCTGTTTGCAGCACAATCGGCCAACATATCTCCTTAAAAAATAAAATGTGCCAAATTTCAGCAAAATTGACCCACTGGACGATGAGTTGTTCATATGCAGGCTGACTGACAGGCAGACATGGTCATCACAGTACGGATTTTTCACATTTTATGTAAAGACGCCTAAACAATCAGTAAGGCAATGTCAATCAGTAGGCCATATTCAAGTATTGGCCAACACCCAATACGGTAGTATTTGTGATTTTCAAAATGTATTAAATGTAATGTTAACAAACCAACCAATGCTTTGCTGTGCATTTTGTAATACATTTCTAGTTTTATATGAAATGTCTGTATCCAAGTCAGAGAGGGAAACTAATTAGGAGCACTGGCATTTTCATTTGTTGTAAAGGTTCATGGAAATGGCTCATTTGATTAATTCTTCTGATGGAGTATAACATTTAACATTATTATTCATTTTAAAACACAAAAGCTGTATTCAAGGTAACATGATATTTTCAAACAGGCTTAAAGTGGTTCAGGGTAGCAGAGGGCCAAAGCCTACCTGGGCAGCTTTGAGTATACAAGGCAAGTGAATTTCCAAGGAAATAAAAGAAAGAGATGAGCACTGCAGCTGATTATAGAACTATTAGTGCAGCAAATTGTTCCCTAAAGAGCAAGAAACCAGAAGCAGCAGTGGTGACAATTCATATGATGAGTCAAATTATAAAAAAAGCTGTTTAACTGAAAGAGCTTATTGTTAAGATTGCAGGCTGCAAGTTATTAGTACCAACCTGCACAGAAAAGAGAACTTTAATTTCAGTAATGTCTATTTGTGAGCAATCAAGTGAAAATGCATTTCATATGCATTAACATGAATTTTAGTGCACAGATAGGATAAATGAAAACTTTCAGAACAACAGCCTTATATCTATCACATGATGGTACCAAAGCCAAGGCTTTTACTGTATGTATAGTGTAAAGTGTGACATGTTTAACCATAGGGGTCCCGATAGAAGGTTCAAATTCTTCCATAGCGTTACATGTTTTTAAATAAAAACAACTTCCATAGTGCAATCCAAGACTGATCAACAACTACAAGAAATATCTGACTACAGTTACTAAAGGTGACATAACCTGTTAGTCAGCACAGAGGCAGAATAGATTTTCACATGGGGAACTCTATAACATTCTGCAGTATAAATGAAACAAAGTTAAAAGTTAATTTTTAAAGGGACCACACCACCATTTTAGAATCTCTTTGGGCAAGTAATGGGTTGCTAAGACCCACCATTTGCGTCATGAAGACTCACTTACTGTATAAATTCCAGCAGAGCATCAGCAATATTGTGGTTTACGATCCATAGCTTTCATGTAACGACTCAATTCACTGTCTTGGCTTTTTGACTCCAGTTGCATAATAACGCTCTGGAAAATGACTCCTTGCAGTTCGTGTCCAAATCGAACCACGGTTTAGCCCTCTGTGCGGATCACAGTCTATTGAGAAACCAGTTTTATTTTTAGTTTCTTTGTCAAAAGACATGTGCATTCCCTGGTCTATACTAATTACACCTTAACAGTTAGTCTTCTGACAAAGAGACAGAAAGAACATTCAAAGGGGTCGACTAGAGCAAAAACATCAAGGCAGTTAGCTTCCATTCTGTGGTCTGGCCAAGCAACTTCAGGTGTTTCTGCCTGGCATAACAGTAACCAAAATAACAAAATTTTATAAAGGTAAACACAAATTGTATCCTGATGACTAACTGGAGAATGCCAGATTATCCCAGGTTTCAATGAAAAATGTCTCAGGTGGAATTATTTTAATATAGAAATGATTGGGCCAGGAAATTAACTTGGAGGAGAGTCCTTCCTGTAAGGCAGCTTTTGCATTTCGCTAAAAGCTTATTGTCATGCATGTAGGCATGGTGAGTCTCTTACATTGACTTTTTCAGAGTAACCTAAGGGTGTAATATGGAAGGAGGAAAGATTATTCATGCAGTCTCCATTTCCCTCCATAGAGTGGAAGAACAGTGGCTGTAAGAGACTTGATGTCACATCCTCATCATGCTCAGCCTTTTCTGCCTTCCTAGGATAAAACTGATGACCATCAAGCAAGAGCTGTCATTTGACCAGAAGAGCAATCCCTCCTAAATGATTCATTTCATTTTTCCCTAATGGGAATTACTATAATAATTAGTTTAATTGTTTTTTTTTTTTGTTCAGCATGCCAATTCCATAAATGGGGTGCTCCTACAAACCTTATCCTTGTTTTGCATTCACATCGTATAATATTTGATTGTAGTAAACACTTTGCCAAATTATATAAATAATGATTTTTTTGTATAGATTGTGTTGTTTAAAGCATACCGTCATATGATTTGTCACAATTAATTGATTAGTTGTATGATTTGCCTGCTTTTCAAATTAACTAAGTATTCTCTATTTTCCATAATATTCCATAAATATTTTAATCTGACCTACTGGTGAGTAAGAGGAGCATGAACATAAAAATTGAGCCATCTAAAACTTGCTGCATTTATAACGACACTGGCAAGGAATCTGGTGGTTTCACGTAATGAAGGAATCTCTACTTTGAAAGAATCGTGTATGCGTAAAGTCTTAAGCCACTTATCCACGTCTGAAACGTTTAGTGGATTATAACTTCCTGCATTATGCTGAATAGCAGTGCACATAATGGAAAAAAAAGATATTGCTGTTCCCTGACTAGCGTAATATTCTTAAATTAGTTTGACATATTTGGGGGTTACTGGGGTAGGTGACTGTCATAGCAGCACCAAACATGTAAAAAACTCTGCAAATGTCATGGATGAGGAGGCCATAATAGATCTACATAAGAATATTATGTAAAGAAGCACTTTTTTCTGATTGAGAAGCCTTTTTTTATATTTTTGAATTAAAGGATTAAAAATAAGAACAAATGACAGAATCCATCTTTATCAGTTTATATAGTTTCAGACACACAAGTCCAGGGTGTGCTTCACAGATTTGGACAGTGTGGTAGATTAAGGGTTTTCTCGCACCCTTGTACCCTCAGACCACTCGTCAGACACCAGATAAAAAGTCCAATTATTATTTATTATAATAATAATGTGCACAACGCACGCTCCTCTCCACAATTCTCAGTAAACACAATAATACAATAACCAATCCTCCACTCCCAGACGCTTAGCCACCCTGCCTCCCAACTCAGCTCGTCTGTCTGGGATCTCCCAGAGTCCTTTATACTCCTTGACCCGGAAGTGTTTGTCCCTCAGTCCATGTGACTTTCTATCACTTCCAGGTCAGGTAAAAACTTCTCTTTTCTTCATCCCGGAAGCACGTCATTTCTTCAGTCCATGTGAGTGGGACGTACTTCCGGAGTGTAGGGAAAATAGTCCCTGGGCCTCCCTGCAGCGACTCCTGGCGGCCCCCATGGTATCCAGCAGGGCTGTGCATTTAAAGACCACTGTCCATAATTCCCTGCTGGCACTTGGGGCACCTCTACGCTGCAAGGAGGGCTCCATCTGGCGGCCTGGAGGTATTGGCCGGGGTACATGGCCGGCCATATCTTACAACAGGTAAAAGCAGAGGGAAAGCTGTACAATGGCTTACACTGTTCTCTGATCTCCAAAGGTCATGCAAAAAGACAGTTTCCCCTCAGGGATTAACAAAGTGTTTTTTAAAAAAAAATGCGTAAGGGTGCAACACAGTCAATAACTTGCTTTCCCTTTTGCCTCTAGAATGGAGGAGGACACCCTAGCAAACTACTGATATCACTTCCACCCTATTCCCGGAATTCCCCCCTCTTGCAGCCCCCAGGCTATGTAAAATAGAAGGTGCATGGGAAGTTCATTCATCTTAGAACCAGTTTTGGAAGTGCTTTTCAAACTTCTTCTACATTCTTCTTCCCAGATGTCTCGGTGTAACTCCTTAGCTTTTGCACAAAAGAGCCAGACAAGGAATCTTTATAAATAAAGGATTTTGATTAGACAAAAAAAAAAGAATTACGCAAAAATGTTCAGAAGAACAAAAATGGACACAGGGAGTTGCCTAAATGGCATTCCAAAACCAGAGTCCAAATGAGAAAACCAGGAACAGAAGAAAAATAAATCAAGGAAACCAGAAACAATCCAAAGAAAACAGCAGTGCTCACAACTCCTGCACAAACTGAATGTACTCCTACTCCTAAGCCTTCTCTGCTCAGCTTAAATAGAGGGAGGGCTCAGGAGTGAGTGGCCCAGCCTCCTAGGGCTTCACCCGCAAAGCACAAGTAAAAGCACAACATTTAAAGAACCAATATACATTTATAAACAAAGCAGAAATGGCTTAAAATATGAAAAATAATCATTCAAAACTAACAAAAACAACAATAAGCTCCAATTGTTACATAACACATAATGGACAACAATATTTTTAAAAATCACACCTGCTTCTGTTTGTTTGTTTAATCATCGGTAAGCAACCATGCAAACGATAAAAATATTTTACAAAGGGCAAAACTGCAAAATTGACTAGATTTTGAAACAGTTTTGTCATATATTGTGTACAAATGCTACTAGAAATTTCTGGATGGGCACAATAATTGTAGAAAAACAAGCATATTGGAACAAAACCTGATCCATTGTGGCCATTCATGAACCGAAGCTTCTAATGCTGTCCTCAGTCATTCTCTTTCTGCCATATTCTAAATACAGACTTGGCATGCAATAAAAGAATGGTGTTTATTTTTTTTCATCGTGGCTTATCTCTTTTATACTTAGTAAGGATATGCAAGAGTACAATAGCATTGTACTTTCCAAAAATTTAACTTTTTCTTTGGTAGAAAATGTAATTAGTTCATTTCAGAGTGTACACAAGGCAATGAAAGTTCCAACCTGTACGTTTAAGGTCCGCCACGCCCTCGACCCTCTGCAGTTCGCATACCAGGAGAAGGTGGGAGTGGAGAATGCCATCATCTATATGCTACACCGATCCCTCTCCCACTTGGACAGAGGAAGTGGTGCTGTAAGAATTATGTTTCTGGACTCTAGTGCCTTCAACACAATCCAACCTCTGCTCCTTAGGGCCAAGCTGACAGAGATGGGAGTAGATTCATACCTGGTGGCATGGATCGTGGACTTACAGACAAACCTCAGTCTCGGGAACTGCAGGTCTGACATTGTGGTCAGCAACACAGGACTGCCGCAGGGGACTATACTTTATAGGAACCTAATCAAGGACTTTGTTACCTGAACACCAGCAAAACCAAGAAGCTGGTGGTGGATTTTAAGAGACCCAGGCCCCTCCTGGACCCGTGATTATCAGAGGCGACTGTTTGCAGAGGGTACAGACCTATGAATACCTGGGAGTGCAGCTGGATGATAAATTGGACTGGACTGCCAATACTGATGCTCTGAGAGAGGACAGAGCCGACTATACTTCCTTAAAAGGCTGGCGTCTTTCAACATCTGCAATAAGATACTGCAGATGTTCTATCAGACAGTTGTGCCGAGTGCCCTCTTCTACGTGGTGGTGTGCTGGGGAGGCAGCATGAAGAGGGACGCCTCACACCTGGACAAACTGGTGAGGAAGGCAGGCTTTATTGTAGGCATTAAGCTGGACAGTTTGACATCTGTGGCAGAGTGACAGGCACTGAGCAGACTCCTGTCAATCATGGAGAATCCACTGCATCCACTGAACAGGATCATCTCCAGGCCGAGGACCAGCTTCAGCGACAGACTGCTGTCACTGTCCTGCTCCACTGACAGACTGAGGAGACCCAACACTATGCGACTCTTCAGTTCCACCCGGGGGGTAAACGTTAACATTATACAAAGTTGTTGTCTGTTTTACCTGCATTTTTATCACTCTTTAATTTAATATTGTTTATCAGTATGCTGCTGCTGGAGTATGTGAATTTCTCCTTGGGATTAATAAAGTATCTATCTATCTATCTATCTATCTATCTATCTATCTATCTATTATATAGTGCCTTTCATATCTATCTATCTATCTATCTATCTATCTATCTATCTATCTATCTATCTATCTATCTATCTAACAGAAAGCGTGCCATCGCTGTCCTTGTCTGGCAGTCCAAATCTTTCCCTGTTGGTTATGTATAATTTCCAGTCACTTTCCATCCATTCACTTTCTAAACCCGCTTATAAAATAACATCACAAAATAACAGGTAGTGATGAGCAAAACTGAAGAGTTTTGAAAAATTCATGCTAAACTTTCACAAATGTAAAACTCACTGAAAATTGTGTTTTGGAGTTTTAATGTTTTTTGCTGGGTTGAAAGCTAGGAAAATAATTCCTCAAGTGTTTGCCAACACTGTATACACCATGTTAGCCCATATTTTTTCTTAATTAAGGATGAAAATACACATGGAAAAACTGGAACATTGCTAAGTAGAACCTGTAGTGAAACAAAAAAACTCAGACAAAAGCTGTAATCCAGCAAGGCAATGAATATTGTTTTCCAGATTAGCTGAGAAGAAAAAGCTGTACCTGTGAGGTGAGTGCTGTACAAACATGGTGCACGCTAATAACGGTGTCCTCTCATCAGCCCCAGCACACCCCTGCTGCCTGATGGAAATTGTAGTCCCAATGTGGATTTTAGATTGCTCCCACCCATTACAACCACCCTCCAAAACTCTATATAGGTTAGATTTGAAATTGGACTAACAGCAACACACAAGGTGAATTTTGTGAATATTGATTAATAGAAAAATAGCAAAAAAGTAAATGCACTTTAAGAAAATCAGCTAAATGACCCACAGCAAATGGTGTATGCATGAATTTGCTGTTGGGCTTAGTGAAGTTTATTTAATCTGTTCTAATCTAATATTTGTGCAATGTGATAACCTGTATATCCATCCATCCATCCATTATCCAACCCGCTATATCCTAACTACAGGGTCACGGGGGTCTGCTGGAGCCAATCCCAGCTAGCACAGGGTGCAAGGCAGGAAACAAACCCTGGGCAGGGTACCAGCCCACCGCAGTGCACACACACACACATACACACCAAGCACAAACTAGGGACAATTTAGGATCGCCAATGCACCTAACCTACACGTCTTTGGACTGTGGGAGGAAACCCACGCAGACACGGGGAGAACCTGCAAACTCCACGCAGGGAAGACCCGGGAAGCGAACCCAGGTCTCTTTACTGTGAGGCAGCAGCGCTACCACTGCGCCACCGTGCCACTCTAACCTGTATATTTGAGTGCATATTACCAATTACAATAAAAACCTTGATGTTACAAACAAGTATCAATTTGTGGTTTTACTTGGAATTGGCTAATGTTCCAGTAGTTTAATGGTGAAAGAAAACTAATGACAACAGCAGGAGACTTACACTGTAAGTAGGGAGGCAAAGTGGTCAGCACTGCTGCTTCACATCTTAAATTACATTTTTGCCCACAATAATCTGTACAACATAGTTAGCACTTTCCTCACTCTCAGGGACACTACAAAGACCATGTCACCATTATAATCCACTCAATTCCCCACTGACGTTAACATGGATTTAGCGAAGTTTCCAAACATTTCAACGACCTTGCAGCAAAGTGAACTCTGTGTGATTCGCTCACCACTATCTATCCTGCTTAATCCATGTTTAGTGTTGTGGGTACCATCTTTGTAGCTTCAGACATAAGGCCAAACTTGGACAGGATGCTCATCCATCACAGAAACACACACAACCATACTCCTTCACATCGGGACAATTTAAAAATATTCAGATACCCTAAAATGCAAGCAACTTTTGGAATGTGAGAGGAAAACCAGAGTACCTGGAGAAATAGTTTACCATTCTCTGACCCACATAGCATGGAGGAGTTGGACCCATTGCAGGGCTCACACATGGTCCATTTGGAATTACCAGTTCAGATATCCCACTTAGTCAATTGGGAATCCATTATTACCCAGAATTCTGGGTAATGCATGAGCTGGTAGCACTGCGGACTGAACCATATGCAGCCCCCTTTAGTAACCAGCCCGCTAAAGGTAAACCTACCTTGACTCTAATGGCACAGCAGGCTACTCAAAATAGCTAGCCCATCACATACATTACACTCTTTTTCTGATTCTTTATTTCTGACAGTGGATTTAGCTAAATTGTATGGAAAGTATTAGTTCTAATTTTAATTAAAGAAATGATAATTACCATCTTTATAAATTTTCTTGACACACAAGAATTAAAACAGATGCTTAGCTTAGTAGGAAATCAGCCACAAAGCCCCCTGCTAGCTTAAAGGTTGACTTGATTAGCCATGGAACGCCATCTCTTGAAATGTTTAAATTTAATCAAGGAAATTCTTTGAGCTTGACTACTCTGTTTAATAAACAGAAGAAATTAGTAGGGTTAGGTGGGTGATTTTTTTTCTTGCAATTCAAAGGAAAACTATTACAGAAGCATCCGACACTCACACTGAATCTGCCTATTAACTTGATTTTTTAACTCTTATAAATTAGATTAAATACAGAGAAAATGAAACGCGTAGTCTAGTTGTTAAAGAGACTTCACCTGTTCTGGAAAAAGTAATATTTGTGGAGCAAAGGGAATGAAACTCTCATTGTTCAGCTCTTAATAAGCCCTTTCACGCCTGCCATTTTTGATGACAGCCAGTTCTTTAAAGTACGTATAATGGGTTACTTATAGAATAGCCACATTTAGCATGCAGGATATGTGGCTCTCTTGATAGAAGATTGACAGGATTTAAATATTGTATACTTGCAATTTGCCAAAGTCCTACACTTTTACAGTATATCTAATTGTCAGAATAGAGATCAAATATGTTATGTTCTCTATACATGTGATTCTTAAAAACTACAAGAACAAGAATAGAAATTTGAATGTAATTTTTCATCTCTGTTCTAGCAGGTTTTAAAACATTTTTTTTTCTCTTGACATTTTTTTTTTTTTTACTTAGCTCTAAATTGTTTCATTTCCTTTCCTCCTGGGTAACTGGGGTTTTAAATTATGCAGCACTTTTAGAATGTACTTTATTTGTTCATTGTTATCTCTCCTAGGACAGCGGAGTCAGCTGTTTTGCACATTTTTGGAGCTTTTAAATTGTCTTACAGGAGCTGTCCCCAAATGAAACGTACATTGTTCCCTTTGCGTTTTCTTAATATGTATCACTTTTCACTTAACTGTGTTGTTATTCCACTTAAAAAAAAAGTATGGAAAAGGTGCGAAAGCAGCATACCATTAAGGTGCAATCTGTACCATTTTATGATTTCTTATTCACGTTGGTTTTAATTCTTTAGCACATTTTTCATTTAAAAAAAAATGAATTTCTTGTAATGAAATGCCCTCTGGCTACATTTATCAAAGTTTAATTGATAACAGATTTTTTTTTCCCCTCATACCTAAGATAAACTCTGAGTTACATTCTTTATTATCTGCCTGGAAAATATCTGACTAAGACTATACTGACTCTTGGATGTCATTGTTGTGGTTTTCATGAGCTAGATAACCATGAGGGAGAGACACCACTGCTCTGCCGAGCTCTGAGAGAAGCAAACAGCTGCTTTATGAACCTTCTGTGCTCACAAACTGAAATAAGAATCATTTGCTAAATAGCTGCTCCAGTTCTACTCCTGTAAAAAGAATTTAAGAAGCCTAAGACACAATGAAAAATCGCTCCAATAAAGCAGCAAAATAGCAAATGAAGTAAATAAATATTTTACTCCAGCATTTATAAAAGAAGAAATGAATGGGATTCCTGGGACAGAAGTAAAAACAACCTCAGGCTTTGCATGAAGCTCTGAATTGTTAGATGTGCTTCTGGCCCTTGGTGGGTTGAAGATTATCAAATCACACAAGCCTAATGGGATGGTACCAATAGTGCTGGAGGAAAAGAAAGACATTATTGATAGAACCTTATTAAGTATATTCTGTCAGCCACTTTAGGTTGGACAAGTATTTTAATAAAGTTGCTCCAATCCACAAAAGGGCAGACAAAGAGGATCCCAGAGACTACAGACCAACATGTAATGCTTCTATCTGATGTACAATTAAGGAAACTAAATCAAACATAAAATAAAAGACAAATTGCAAGTAGATAATATACAATATATTATGCATATTGTATAATAATATAGTGGATTCAGAAAAAATTCCTACCACTTTACTTTTTCATGTTTTTGCAGACTTTTGCTTAAATCATTTCAATTAATTTCTTCCCCAAATCAAGCAACAGTCAATATCCCTGACTAACAAAGCAATTCTTGCTAATTTATTATTAAATAGCTTTGTTACTAGTTGATAACATGTAATAGAATTAATGTAAATATTTGATATTTCTTGCCTTCTGTGTACCCTCAGTGTTCCTCCTGGCTCTTTCTGCATTATCCTCATGTCTTGTCACCTCTCTTGCCTGACATTTCCTCTCTTAAGTGTTTTCCTGTAATGCCTGCTTCACAGACTCTGTCATTTTGAGGCACCTTGCTTTTTGGTTTTTGATTACCAACAGTGGTAGATGGGCCCCCATTACCCACTGTGAAAACATTATTCATATTCTTGCGAATACTTCCCATCTTTGATGGCGACTCTCGGCATTCCTCCTATGCCTTTCTTCATTATCCTCATGTGTCTCAACCTCTCTTGCCTGGTGTTTCCTCTCTGACGCATATTCTCGTAAAGATTACTTCACAACTCTGGCATTTTGAGGCACCTTGCTTACCTCCTGTTCAGTTTTTGACTACTAACAATGGTAGACGGGACCCATTACCCACTGTGAAAACATCATTTGTGTTCTTACGAATACTTCTTGTCTTTGAAGGCAACTCTGTGTTCCATCTATGCCTTTCTTCGAAATCTTCATGTGCCTCAACCTCTCTTGGCTGGTGCTTCCTCTCTCAAGCATGTTCTTGTAAAGCCTGCTTCACAGACTCTGTCATTCTGAGGCACCTTGCTCCACTCCCGTCCTATTTTTAACTAAGAACAATGTTAGACAGGACATCATTACCTGACATGACAACATCATTCATATTCTTGTGAATACTGCCCTGTCTTTGAAGGTATCTTTCAACCTTCCTCCTACAGTTTTCCTTATCCTCGTGTGTCTCAGCCACTTTTATCTGATGCTTCCTCTCGCAATTGTGTTTGAATGAGCAACGAAAGCCAAACTGACCAATCAGACTGCTCATAATGTCCTAACATCAAATACGTACACATTAAAAAAGATAGATAAAAAGTGAAATCTTACATTGACACAAGTATTCAGACCTTTTACTCAGTGCTCCATTGAAGCACTTTGGTAATAACTGCAGCCTGGCGTCTTGTTTTGATATGATGCAACAACCTTTGCACACCTTGATTTGGGGATTCTGCCATTTTGTTTTTCCTACAGATCCTCTCAAGCTCTGACAGATTGGATGGAGACCATCAGCAAGCAGCTATTTACTTGTTTCTCCAGAGGTGATCAATTGGGTTCTCGTGTGGGCTCTAGTTGGACCACTCAGGGACATTCACAGAGTTATACCTGAGCCACTATTGTGTTGTCTGTGCTTTTTGCTTAGGGTCACTTTTCTGTTGGAAGCTGAACCTTCAGCCCAGTCTGAAGTCCACAGTGCCGTGGACAAAGTTTTCATTAAGGATTTCTCTCTGCATTGCTCCATCCCTAAAACTAAACTAGCTTCCTAGTTTCTGTCAATGAAAAACAAACTCACAAACTGATCCTGTCAACACCATGCTTTACTTTTTGGAATGGTGTTGCATTGGTGATAAACAGACCCTGATTTCCTCCAGACAGAATGATAATCTTGGTTTAATCACAACAGAGAATCTTGTTTTACACTGCCTAAGAGGACTTTAGGTATGATTTTGTAAACTCTAAGTGGGTGTCCATGTGTCTTTGACTGAGGAGAGGCTTCTGTCTGGCCCTCTGTCATAAAGTCCAGATCAGTGGAGCGCTGCAGTGATGGTTGCCATTTTGGAAGTTTCCTCCATCTCCACACAAGTTTTCTGGAGCTCAGCTAGAGTGATGATTAGGTTCTTGGTCACACCTTTTTCCATGGCTCTTTTCCCACAGTTGTGGATTCTGGCCGGGTGGTCAGTTCTAAGAAGTGTTGTGGTTTTTCCAAACTTCTTCTGATTAAGAATTATGAAGACAACTGTGCTCTCAGGAACCTGCAATGTCATCCAAAGATCTGAGCCTCAACACAATCCTGCGTCTAAGCTCTGTGCGCAGTTCCTTTGACCTCATGGCTTGGTTTCTGCTCCGATACACATTGTCAACTGTGGGACCTTCGAAAGGCATGTGTGTGCCTTTCCTAATCATGTCCAATCAATTGAATTGATGCATAGGTGACTCAAACAAAGTGTAATAACATCTTAAGATGTCAATAGGATGGGACGCACCTGAGGAAAATTTCAAATGTCAGGGCATTGTCAGTTTTTAATTTTCTAATGAGTTTTCAAAAATTTAAAAAATCCTATTTTCATATTATCATTCTGGAAACTGAGTGTTGCTTGATGTGGGGGGAAAAATAATTTAAATGATTTTAGCACAATGCTGCAACATAGCAAAATGTGTAAAAAGTGAAGAGACTTGAATATTTTCTGAATCCATTGTATACAAGCACATCTATATTTTTATATATTGTTGGGTTTTTTTAGCTTTTTTGAGACCCTCCCCAACAGAGCTTCACTCTGAAACATTATTGACGTGTCTGTCGAGGGCTGCTTGTTCATCATCGAAGCAACCACAGGTTCACAGCACCACCGAGGCAACCACAAAATCACTGCCTCCCAGCAGAACACGTCTGTCACCTGATGGATAATGCAGGGAACAGTCTAACTCGGCCACTGACCTGGCCTGGCCCCTGCTTGTTTGCTGTGTTTGTGTGTAGTACAGTGGTAGCTCACACTTAAGTAAATAACGTTGCTGTTCCTGTTCTTTAGTTGAGTAAAGCTGGTTTTCTTGAAGCCCTTAGACTCAGCCTCATCTTTCGGGTGCAAGACAGTGACTCACGTGTCACATTCACCTAAAGGATTATTAGGAACACCATACTAATTCGGTGTTTGACCCCTTTTGCCTTCAGAACTGCCTTAATTCTGCGTGGCATTGATTCAACAAGGTGCTGAAAGCATTATTTAGAAATGTTGGCCCATATTGATAGGATAGCATCTTGTAGTTGATGGAGATTTGTGGGATGCACATCCAGGGCACGAAGCTCCCGTTCCACTACATCCCAAAGATGCTCTATTGGGTTGAGATCTGGTGACTGTGGGGGCCATTTTACTATAGTGAACTCGTTGTCATGTTCAAGAAACCAATTTGAAATGATTCGAGCTTTGTGACATGGTGCATTATCCTGCTGGAAGTAGCCATCAGAGGATGGGTACATGGTGGTCATGAAGGGATGGACATGGTCAGAAACAATGCTCAGGTAGCCCGTGGTATTTAAACGATGCCCAATTGGCACTAAGGGGCCTAAAGTGTGCCAAGAAAACATCCCCCACACCATTACACCACCACCACCAGCCTGCACAGTGGTAACAAGGCATGATGGATCCATGTTCTCATTCTGTTTACACCAAATTCTGACTCTACCATTTGAATGACTCAACAGAAATTGAGACTCATCAGACCAGGCAACATTTTTCCAGTCTTCAACTGTCCAATTTTGGTGAGCTCATGCAAATTGTAGCCTCTTTTTCCTATTTGTAGTGGAGATGAGTGGTACCCGGTGGGGTCTTCTGCTGTTGTAGCCCATCTGCCTCAAGGTTGTGTTTGTTGTGGCTTCACAAATGGTTTGCTGCATACCTCGGTTGTAACGAGTGGTTATTTCAGTCAAAGTTGCTCTTCTATCAGCTTGAATCAGTCGGCCCATTCTCCTCTGACCTCTAGCATCAACAAGGCATTTTCGCCCACAGAACTGCCGCATACTGGATGTTTTTCCCTTTTCACACCATTCTTTGTAAACCCTAGAAATGGTTGTGCGTGAAAATCCAGTAACTGAGCAGATTGTGAAATACTCAGACCGGCCCGTCTGGCACCAACAACCATGCCACGCTCAAAATTGCTTAAATCACCTTTCTTTCCCATTCTGACATTCAGTTTGGAGTTCAGGAGATTGTCTTGACCAGGACCACACCCCTAAATGCATTGAAGCAACTGCCATGTGATTGGTTGATTAGATAATTGCATTAATGAGAAATTGAACAGGTGTTCCTAATAATCCTTTAGGTTAGTGTATGTATATATGTATATGTGTATATATATATATACAATATACAGTATATATGTGTGTGTGTGTGTATATATATATATATATATATGATGCGGTGGGCTTGCACCCTGCACGGGGTTTGTTTCCTGCCTTGCACCCTGTGTTGGCTGGGATTGGCTCCAGCAAACCCCCGTGACCCTGTAGTTAGGATATAGCGGGTTGGATTATGACTGGATGGATGTATATATAGTCACGCTTGGGTCACAGATTTGCACAAAGACACACAGGAGGTTGTAGAAAGCAGAACTTTTATTCAAACACTGCAAACAAACATTTGTTTTTTTTTCAAAAAGCTTAAACGTGCTCCATGACAAGTCAGAGATGACAGTTCTGCTAGGATCAAAGAACGTCAGAGAGAGAGAGAGAGAGATAAAAGCAAAACAATCAATTCCAAAACTGAACGGCGCTGCGCTGCACAAGGCTTTTAAGTTAACAGAGTACTGCGCGAGGACTTTATTACGCATTATAGTGTAAGTGAGAAGGGAAGGAGCAATGTGAAGGTAGACTCTGTTTCAGGGGTTTTCCCAGGGGCGTCTGTGTCCTCTTGGGGTGCGATCACCCCTCCAGCTTACACCCTTCCCCTCAGCTTTATTCACATTCTTGTGAATCAAGTGACTCTCTGTACTAGGTTCAGGTTCATGTAGTCGAGATAATGCGTCCGCGTTGACGTGTTCAGAACCTGGTCGATGTTATACTGTGAAGCTGTAAGGTTGTAAGCTCAGAAACCATTTCATGAGGCGAGAGTTTGTATCTTTCTGTCGGTATAACCATTGAAGTGGAGCATGATCAGTTACCAAAGTGAAATTTCGTCCCCACAAGTAATAGCGAAGAGATTCCACAGCCCACCTAATTGCCAAGCATTCTTTCTCAATTGTAGAATAATTATGTTCCCTAGGAAATAATTTCCTACTTAGATATGTGATTGGATGTTCTTCTCCATCAAAAGTCTGTGACAGGACTGCGCCCACACCAAATGCACTTGCGTCTGTTTGCAAGACAAAATCCTTTGTGAAAACCGGGTTCCTTTGAACCGGATAAGAAGACAAGGCTTTTTTTAAATCGCTGAAAGAATGTTCGCAATTTTCTGTCCACAAGATAGGTTGGTTTTTCCTGCCTCTATTAAGTTCTGTAAGAGGAGCAGCTCTATGTGCAAAATTTGGAATGAACCTTCTGTAGTAACCAGCAAGCCCCAGAAAAGCACGTACCTGTTTCTGTGTTTTTGGTCTCGGGTAAGCCAGCATTTCTTCTATTTTCCTTAATTGTGGCCTAAGTAAACCCTTGCCCATAGAATAACCTAAGTAATGAGTCTCGGACATGCCCAGTTTACATTTCTTAGGGTTAGTAGTAAGGCCAGCCTGTCTCAAGCTTTCAAGAACAGCTTGAAGCCGCTCTAAGTGTGTTTGCCAATCATTGCTGAAAATCACGACATCCTCAAGGTATGCCCCGGAATATTCAGAATGAGGATGCAGGATCTGATCCATCATACGCTAAAAAGTTAGAGGTGCCCCGTGAAGACCAAACGGGAGTCTTGTAAATTCATAAAGTCCGTCAGGAGTCGCGAATGCTGTTTTCTCACAACTACTAGCCTCTAAAGACACCTGCCAATAACCATTCAACCAATCATGATATTAAATCATTACGCAGAAATTCATTTCGAAGAACAGCAGGTATCCTGGTCAGTAATATATTCATGACAACTTTTTCCATCATGTCTCCTTCAAACCAGCAGTGCACTTTATGTATCAAATCTTGAATTTGCGCACGGATTGGGTCATCCATGTTTAGTTTCCAATCTTTAAGTGCATAACTTTTAGCCATTTGAAATAAGTCTTCGGCGGCATCCATCTGTGCAACCACTCCTGGTACCACTTGTCACACTTGGGTCACAGATTTGTACAGAGACACACAGGAGGTTGTAGAAAGCAGGAATTTTATTCAAACACTTGGGGTGCGATCACCCCTCCAGCTTACAATATATGTATATGTATGTATGTGTGTGTATAAATAGAATGAATAATAAGAGACAGCACAGATAAAGTTCCTGCTAAACACTTTTTTGAGCAGGCAACGGACTAGTAGAAAAAAAAAGGAAACAAAATTTCCTTAGTCTTTCAAAATGCAATTCCTGCTAGAAATGTGACCACTGAGGTCAGATCATATACAACGCTGACCCTAGGCTTTGCTTTTCAAAAAGTCAAGCCACTGATATCCAGTGTGGCGTACCACTCTGTAAAGCAACACTGTTAGTTAAATCCAAGGTTCAGACTTTAGACACTAAAGGAACAAAAAAAGAAATAAACTTTTTTAGAGTACCAAAATCCAAATCAAGTAATCCAAGAAACAGCCAGGAGATAAGTAAATAAAGGCAAAGTTTACAACCAGACCGGGCAAAAATGAAACCCAGAAAAATAAAATCAAGCAGGAGTAAAAAATCTCTAATCACTAGAGCAGAAAAAAAACCCACAGAATCACTAGACAAGAGGCCTTTAGAAAGACAGGATACACAAGGCTAGAATGAAGAGCCTCTTTTAAGCTCTTTCTTTTGTAACTTTTACCCGTTCAAACAGTCATCCTCTATGATGGGCTTCATCTGGAGAGGCCCAGAAGAGTGGAATTGGCTTTGTACCTGGTTTCTATCTGTTCGATTTTTTTCTTTTGGGGTTGTAAGTTGATGTTTATTCTATTTTTTTTTTTTCCTATATACATTTTTTGTCAACTTGTATCAATTGTGATTGTTATGTTTCAGCCAGAATTGTTGTTCTGGCTAAAATTGACATTTTATTTAAAGTTTTCAAAAAGCAATCTTGCATATTATGTTATGAATTCCATTCATAGTTTTACTTTGTCTGTTTGACAGACTAGATTTGTTTATTTATTAATTTGCTGTTGTGTGAACTTTATAATATACTTTGTATGTATTGCTTATTGTTATCTGCCATATGTCTTTTATGTTGAGCCCAGGAAGGTGAGACCACCTGAAAATGCAGTCGGAGGGCTACCTCAGTTGTATATAAGACAATGATGCTGATGGAAGGGCAAATTTATGTTTTTTTGATTCCTGCTGTTTGTTCTGCATCTCAAGTTTCTGACGGCTTTTGACTTCTGCATTCTCTATAAGGTGCTGTTTTTTTGGGTTGTAATGTATTTGCATTTGTTTTTCAAAACCTATTTTTGTTTATTTTTCTTTCCTTACGTTTTGTGTGCTCTCTTTTTGAGCAGTTTTTCTAATAAATTCTGAAATAGGAAGGAGCTTAATCTCTGTTATCCTTTGGACTAGAGGTTCATGGTTGTCCTCTCTTCGTTTCTGGACATTTAAGGCATTTGATATTTTAAAGACTTTCCACCATTTCTGGACTGGTGCAGGCTTAAAGCCTGGCTTTTGAGTTTGGTTTGTGGCTGCCTGGCGTGAGGCCTATTCTAGGAAGTCAAACCTGGGTGAAGTTCTGGTCTGGGTTTTGTGTTTTTTTTTTTTTTTTGAGGCCTGAATCAAATTTTTGTGCTTTGTTATAGCAGGAATCACAACAATTATTTTCATTTAATGTGTGTTGGGTTTCTTATTATAGCATTATTGGTATGTATCTGTAGTTTGTAAATTATATCCAGTGTCGTCTTTGAATGTGAATCCTAAGAGAATTAGGCCTCTTGTTTTTTGACTCTTTGTTCTGGTTTTGCTTACCTTTAAATTTCTATTGAACGCTGTATCTTTTGACAAAATATTTTATTTAAATTCTATTTTTGAATAAACTTTGTCACAAGTATTTATAGTCATGTGAAAGAGTTAAGTACATCCTATGGAAATTGTTGACTTTTTCAACATATTTGTATGAGCAATCAGTAGATTTTCGTGCAAACACTGCCAGATAAAGGTATTTGAATAACAGCACAAGGACACTTTGCCTTTTTAATCATGTATTCAATAAAAATATGAACAGGTGTAATGGTTTTCTGGGTACATAGTAAGTACACCTTTGAAGTTTGCATCTTTAGCAGGAATGGCTTCTTGTAAGCATTTTACAAAACTGCCCACAAGTCTCTGACATCAACACAGTGAGATTTTTTACCACCCCTCCATGCAAAGTTCCTTCAGTTGCAAGATGTTTATGGGTTTACTTGCATGTATTGTCCGTTTTTAAATCAGGGCTCAAATTAGGGATTTGACTAGCCCAGTCCTTAAATCTCCATTTTTGTTTTTCTTTTTAAGGTTTATTCCTTGGTGGATTTGCTAGGGTGCTTCAGATTATTATTGTGTTGAAAGGTCCATTTCTGGTTCAACTTCATCCATCAAACAGATGGGCTCACATTCTCCTCAAGCAAACTTTGAAATGATGCAGAATTCCTAGTTGACTCGATGACTGCAAGCTGCCCTAGCCTTAAGGCAGCAAAGCAACCCCAAACCATACCATTTGTACCACCATGCTTCACAGTTTCCTTGAAGTTCTTCTCCTGATATACCATCTCCTGTTTCAGCCAAACATATTCACCGTTAGAGTGGAAAATAATGTCATCTTTGATTCATCTGTACAGGGCACATTGTCTCAGGAGGCCTGATCTTTGCTAAGATGTTCAATGGCAAACTAAAGGTTTGCTCTAATGTTCTTCTTGGACAGCAAAGGCTTTTTCCTGAGACACCTCTCATACACATCAAATGTGTGCAGTCTCTTTCTGATGCATGCTGATACATGCACTTTGACATCACCGTTTGCAAGAGTTACTTGCAGATCCCATGACGAAATTTTGGGGTTCTTGCAGATCTCTTTTATTATCAAGCAGTCAGCTCTAGAGCTGAATTTTCTGGGCTGGCTAGTCTTGGACAAATTAGCAGTTGTTTAAAATCTGTAATTGAAAAATCATCTTGTAGATGATTTTTCTTATAATGGAATGCCTGATTTCAATTAAGTTATTGACCTTTTTAGATCCCTCACATGACTAACAGGCATCCAGAACCTTCTTTCTGAGGCCCTTTGATCTAGGCAAGATGACAACACACACATAAACAGCAAAGAGAACACCAAATCCTCAGTATCTGCAGTTTACATAGGAGGGTTCCATTCACATATTTCCTAAGGAAGTTCTAATCATCTGCACCTCATCTGGAACACCTGATTCTAATTTATGGATTTGAAGTTATGATAAATGTAGGGGTGGACTTACTTTTTCCACATGACAAATTTGTACTTTTGTTAATTTAGATCATGAGAATGAATACACCATGTCAAATCTATGTGTAACTAGCTATGTTACCTATCAAAGACCGGCAAAAGAATACATTTAAAAATATTTGATATATCTTGCCCAGTGTGCACCCTCAGTATTCCTCCCACGCATCTGTTTGGTAACCTTGTGTGTTTCCACCTGTCTTACCATACATACAGTGATTCCTCTCAATCATGTTTTCACAAAGCCTTTCAGTGCATCTTCCTCACTTGCTGTCTGCTTTTTGACTAATACCAATGGCAGACGGGCCCCTGTTACCTACTGTAAAATATAATTTTTGTGAATACTTCCCATCTTTGAACGTGAGTCAAGTTGCAACTCGTTGGTATTGTTAGAGTCCCAAAGTCGTTCAGTACGTTCCTCACTTTTTTGCCATTGAAATGTTCCATTTAACTTCCCTTTTGTTAAAATAAAAAAGAAATTGAGCTTTGCACTCCTGATGTTGTGTCATCATCTCTATCACTGAGCCACCAAAGCCAAACTGACCAATCAGATTGCTTGGACAGACCACACACATACTTTATTATATAGTTGCATTTATCTGTAGGTACTGTTAGCATGGAGATCTAATGTTTGGCTGTTCAAATATGTTGAAAAAGTCAACAGTTTCCTTGGAATGTAATTAATTTCTAACATGACGATATTTTATTTGGCTAAGTTTTTCTTGTTTTTCTGGCATTTATAGGCTTTCACCCTCTTTGGGTGTGCAGGCAGCACAGCCTGTTCTTGGGTACTTTATGTTTCTAGGCTTCGCTGGAGATTTTGTGTGGCAGATCTCATAGCCAATACTTTTTATATACAATGGGACATTGTTTAAATCAGCTCTTGAATAGACGGCTGCAAATATCATTGTGGATAACAATTTAAAAACTAGTCCCATTGCATTACAAGTTTGATTTCAGTTTCATTTGACGTGTCACAAGCATAATAAAAATCTTAATTGAGCCAGATTTGAACTAGCTTTTATTATGCCAATACAAATTATTCTGACAGTAATTGGAGGCCATGACCCCCTTAGGTTTAATTCCAAATAGGAAAATGGAAAACAATATATCAGTTAATTGAAAAATTAGGAAAAGAAAAAACAAAAAACTGGACAGAGTACCAACAATATTCTTAATTTGATCTTTTATTATTTCTTACATTTCTGAGAGCATTTTGAGGATGTTGTGGGGGAACTGAGCCCAATTTGAGATTAGTAAGCATGTAAAGTTTTATAAATGGACAACAGTTTTTAATGAACTACAATTAAACTTTGTATCTCTAGTAAAGAGTGCACACGACATCATTACAACAACAACATTTATTTCTATAGCACATTTTCATACAAACAGTAGCTCAAAGTGCTTTACATATTAAAGAATAGAAAAATGAAAGACACAATTATAAAACAAAATAAATCAACATTAACATCGAATAAGAGTAAGGTTCAATGGCCAGGGGGGACAGAAAAAACAAAAAAACTCCAGACGGCTGGAGAAAAAAATAAAATCTGTAGGGATTCCAGACCATGAGACCGCCCAGTCCCCTCTGGGCATTCTACCTAATATTAATGAAACAGTCCTCTTTGGATTTAGGATTCTCACGGAAGGGCTTGATGATGATGATGGCCACGTAGACTTCTGCCTTTTAATCCGTCCATCATTGTTTGAGCATCATGAAGCTTTGAGTAGGTGGTGGTGGCGCAGGCCACCACCACAAAGAAACCGGAAAAAGAAACAGAAAAGAGAGTAGGGGTCAGTACGGATTTTAGAGCCACCATGAATAGTTATTTTGAGGAGATTGAACATATAGAGTATCAGGATTAAGTTAAATTACGATTAAAATGAAGTTATAAAAAGGCCATGTTAAAGTAAAATCATTAGGTCTTATCTTATATAAGGTGCAAACAGAAATGTCCACAAAATTAAGGTTTGTCTAAATTCAGATTTGGAGAGCCCCCTATCTTGCAAATGACTGGTAATGTTTTATGTCTTTGTTTGTTTTAGAGTCCTTTATAACCTTGATATTGCCTGGTTGGCAAACTCTAGGCATGTATTTTAGTATTTCAATGAATTCGAATGCTTTATTCCTCCCAAATGCCTAGATATACCTTTCAGGTTGTTTTTTAATGCATGTATGCTATCTCATGTCATCAAAAATGAAATTGTATCCAATTTGAATATAATTATGTAACACCTTACATATATGTTACATTTTATGTAATTATCATTATAAGTAAGTTTTTTTTAACACTGCAGAGTTCCAATAATATATTTGCTGTGTCAGTAATTTTAAAAGTAAAGCCTGGACATTTTTCTATTTGAGGTAAAATACGTGAGAGTAATGTAATGCAAGGTTAAACTGTAAAGTGTTAATCCTTAGTTAATGTTGTATCCTTTTGACATCCAATGTATGCTGTAATATGCATAAAAACATTTATGAGCATTCAACATGCAAACAGATGCAGATTCTCTAACTGTACACAAAATGAAGCCAACTGTATTAAAAATGTTAGAAGTATGGAATGTTTGGTTGAGCTGACTCTTAATAATCCAGAAATGGATATTAGCCATTCAAAATGGCCCAATTACTGTTAAATGGAGCTGAACAAAGGAACCGGTTATTGTTGAAATCATGTAATCTCTTCACCATTGTAGGTTCATTCAAATTTAGTTAATTTACCGGGGTCAGAAATTTAATTGGAGATTGGAGAAAATGTGCAAAAATAACAACACTGTCTAATAAATTATTAAAATCTTCCAGTTTTAACAAGAAGCTTCAGTTAGGCCTAGATTTTATAAGGCATTGTGGATTGGAAGCTAACTATTCAAATCAAATTAAATAACAAAATTGAAAATATACTATTAGAAAATCCAGTATATAGTAAGTGATTTTGAAGCATGAGTTTTTCCTTTTCTTTATTTTTATTAAAATAGAGAAATATTTTACTAATGCATTTGAGAGCATTTTTTAATTTGATTTAACAATTGTAAAATAGGATAAAATAATTGGTTTTCACTATGTTGGCTAACTTACTGTATACTTATAAAGTTTAGTTGGTCTTTCAAATATTTCTCACATTAACAATTCTAATTTAAATAATCTATGCATGCCAATGAGAATATCATTTCTCATATCAATATAGTTTCACATTATTAGTGCAGGACACAAATTTGTACTTCTGTACTTTGTAATTCACTTTCTGAATCCCTTTATTCCAAAATAGCAATACAAGTGATATACTCTTATGGGGCCTGATGTGATTTTTAAACAAGAATACACACCTGGGGACAACCCTTTAAAAATTTGTAATGAATAGCAGCAAAATCTTACACTGCAAGAGCTATACTCGTGGGGCTTCTTCTTAAAACAATCACTACCAATTCCTCCAGTTTGTACACTTTAAACCGCCGGGGTTTCAGGGAGAGAGCAAACGAAACTAAACAGAAGACCTGACGTGAAGAGGAACTGATTTTAAAATTTCTATTATCAACTCAGGAGCTCAGTAGCACAAGGTAACTAAAGTTTAATAACTAATTTGCACATTGTAATGAGCGTGGCAACAGAAAAAGACATCCACACATATACCACTGCAGCTACTTGGCTCCAAACGTTTGAGAAGTGCCTATGTCTGCTACAATATCTGTCATTTTGACTACTGCATCACTATATGGCATAACAACAGTAAACAGAGTTTAGATACAGTAAGTATTGCGGTCTATGTCTATATTACGTGTTAAAATTCCGCAGCTATATTCCGGCATGGCATGTTTGCATTTCCAATTAGATGGTAATGTTAATTTACTTTAGTTACCTGTGCAGTCAGAAGGTGGATGCTGTGCAGCCTTGTCCATCTTTACTTGTGTCGTTAGGCAGATTTGTTGATTCTGGTGTTTTGAGAACTGAAATATGCATTTCCTGTGGCTCTTTGTCATCAGTTATCTTAATGGCAGTTATTTTGACACACAATTTACTTCAAAAATATGTTTTGCAGTTCATCTCTCTCTCTCTCTATATATATAGGTGCTTTTTGGAAAGATGCGGTGTCTGTCTAATGGTGTTCGGGCATGTCTCACATGGGTTTAGATTGTTTTTTTTCTATAATTTGCTTTAACAGTTGATTTTGTGACTTCTCTCATCGCGCTAAGTATCATAGTTCACTTGCGGTACCGATTTATTTGCGTGACTCCAAGAGAAATGCAGCGGGCCAAGGGGAGGGTGCCAGGGGTGTATCTTATATCTGCTTAGCTAGCGAACGAGAGAACCACTTAACGGATTTAGATTGTTTTTTTTTCTAGAATTTGCTTGAACATTCTGGTTGATTTTGCAACTTCTCTCATCGTGCTAAGAATCATAGTTGGCTAGCTGGAGCGATATATTTGCGCTATTCTGAGATAGAAGCTGTGGGCCGAGGGGAGGGGGACGCATGGAGTAGGAAACCAGGTAGGGCCCTCCTCGCTGTCCTGTTTCACTTCTACATGGGTGGAGCCACAGGGCACGGCTAGTATTTTAATAAATATAGCTTCCAATTCTTTCAAGCTTACATCAGCTGCTACACAATAGTTGTAAATGAACAACCGAGAGCACACACAATGTGGTAACATATCTTTCATGTTTATCATTCAATGTATAATCTGATGGTATGCTTATTTTTAACACATGCAGTGTGCTTTCTGCACCCACCGCAAACATTTATATGTTTAATAAGGATTTTTTTTGTAGATTTTTTTTTTTACTATAAATGTTTCATTGTAAACCAAAGCTGTCTTTAGTGAAAACAGCCGTGTCAGATGGGGTTGTATGGATTGATTCTGAACGCGACTGAGAGAATGAAAAGTGAATAAAAAAAAAAAAGCTAACCTTTACAAGGATCATAAATTGCACCGGCTGTTACAGACTGAAATCAAAGGTATGCTTTTATTCTAAAACAGTAAGACTAAGAGCAGTTTACTTCTCAAAACAGAGGGGCGCAGGATCGAACTCGTGACCTCTTGATTCCCAAGCAGGAGCTGATTCTATTGAACCACTGAGGCAGTTACAATAAACTGCTGTCAATGTCGCATGTTAAAGCGGCTTTTTGTTTCTGCAGTTATATTTTTGAATAAAAGCGCAATTGTTTTATTCTTGTGAAAATGTTTCTTTGCTATTTGGACTTCAAGATTCATACACTATATAGTTTATGCCTACATTTTCTCATCTACTACTAGAATATAAAAAACGTTTCTGTTTTAACAATGTGTTGACACAGATTGCTGTAGAAACGGAACAGACATGAAATGCGTGTGTTCCAAATAACAATCTATTATTTCCACTCTAAAAGTCCACTTCACTCCCAGATACTCAATCAAGGCATGAGCTGAGAGAAGTTCGTGCACGTTCTAAATTGGTGGGGGGATGGAATAGCTGGCTGCTCCAAGCTTCTCTTTATCAGCACATTTAGAGAACAAAGGACGCTGGCGGAGAGGTATGAAGGGATTTAAGAAGCAGTTTTAGGTGGGACGGAATTACGAGTTTTTTCGTAGGCTCTGGTAATTCTAGTGTTAAGCAAAATTCACTGACAGTTCTCTCCAGATGTATATGTTGTACATCTGCCTGGCAACACTAAAAGTGACTATGCAGGAAATTCTGGATGAGAGTCCATTCCATCATCCATCTTCTCATTTTGGACCCCTTTAAAGTTGCTGAACAACCTAAATACTGTTGTCATAAGAAATAATTTTGCAAGATAGGAAGGAACCAGACTATATAGAAAGTACACAGAGACTTTGAAAAACCCACAGGGGCAATGCTCAATCTGAAAATTAGAGCCAGGAACCTGTAGTGGAAAAGTAACACGGTTAACCATCATGGCACCATTTTGTCCAAGTCAATTTATGCCCAAGTATTTCCAGTTGCTCACAAATGAAAACCTGTAAATAAGCTTGTCCCATTTGTTTTTGTTGTCAGTGTTCCGTAGTGACTTTAAGGTCATTGCTAATGTAACCATGTTTATCTTTAAGCTTTGAAATTTGAATTTAAATTGGAAAGGATACAACGGCTTCACTGTTGACAGACTTGACAGACAACTGACACGCCATTATGAGATTCCTTCAATGAGCTGTGCAGCAATTGTCTGTTATTAGCCAGAGCCTGACTTTACCTTTCCACAGGGATTATGGTATCTCCAAAGTTTACGTTCTCTTTTTACATTAATTTGACTTTATCATATGTTATAGGTGTTTGAAGCGCCTGAAATTCTGGCAGACTTTACATGATAATTCAACATAAATTTGTATATTATTACAGCTGGTCTGATCAAAAAATATTATGAAGAGAGAAGCCAAACCCCTAAATTTAGGAGTACTTCATTTAATACTTCAGTTTCCGTTTCTCTCCATCAGCTGCCTTCCTCTGGCTGTCATTTACTCAGTTTTCTCATTGTTTATATCAGTCTAAAAAAAAAACAAAACTATATGCCACTTTTTCTTCTAATAATTGCTTGGATGGTGAAGGCTGGTAATTTAAACTTAATGGAAATATCAAGGTTGTAGTTCCTAAATTTATTTATTTTTTCATTTGTGGCCATTATTTGCAAAAACTCTCAAAAAAAATATAAAACTATTGATTTCAAAAAATTATAATTCTGCTGCTACTATAGCTGTTATACTATGTGTGACGGGCGGCCACAGCCATTACCTGACCGGGACACCAAACAGAATGGAAGGACCAGGGGAGAGAGCATCACCCTTACACTAGAGGGCAGCCCTCCTTGGTGGCTGTGGCACCACAGATTCCTGCAGGGCATGCTGGGAGCTGGAGTTTGGTACAGTCGTGCTGGGTTCCGTGGGAGCCACCATGTGAAGCTGCAGAGCCCTATAAATGACTTCTACCTCACCTGGGAGTGATTCCATGTAATCTTGATGAGCCACCTGGAGCACTCCCAGGACCTGAATTAAAAGAAGGAGCCAGTTACCACCACTTAATGGCCTGAGTCAGGAGGAAGTGGACCAAGTATGTGAGGAGGAGTGGAGGCGGAAGGGCTGGGAAAGAGAAGGGCTTTGGTGTGCTGTATGGACTGTGCTCTACTTTGGGGGAGCGAAGAAGAAACGATTCCCTGACTGTGAATAAATCATGTGCTGTGTGGTCCTGCCTGTCTGTGTCGGCTTAGGGCAGCTGTATACTATCCCAGGCTTCACATAAGGCATGATCCTACCTTCTCAAAATGGATGCAGGCCTCAGAAGCAATCAAAGTCAGTCCTGCACTGCAGTATATGTCTGGAACAAAAGTACAAACCTCACTGCCCCAAGAAACCTGGCCCCAAACTCAAGAAACATACAGGTTCAACAATGGAGCAAAGAGATAAGTTACAAATATAAAAGGTAGAGCGGCAAAACCCTTCAAAAACAAATCTAGCTCAAGAAAATCAAACAAAGTCCCTTTTATGTTTAAATATTGAGTTTGAATTGCACAAATAAAACAGAGCAAGCACAAAAAATGAGAAAACAAAACTCAGTAAAGCACAATGCATTAGACAGGAAGAAATCTCAATGCTGAAGGAACCATCTTTAATGCAGCCATGTTAAGTACTGCTGGGGGGCACTGCTCGGCTGCAGTATTAGGTGGCCCCGTGCCCTGAGGATTCACATAAAAAGACAGGGCAGAAAACTCAGAAAACTGACACATATATTAATAGCATAAGACAGAAACACAAAATTAATAACAAAGTAATGTTTAGAAAATAAAATTTATAAATGAAAAATGCAAAACTTTAAACAAAAATAAACAAAATACCAAATAATATTTTTTAATACAATAAGGAGATTTAATACAAAGAAAACAATCTGTGTCACAGATTAAACCCTGGCTGAACAATTCCATTTACATATAGAAGGCATTTCTTCAGTGTAGTACTCCAAAAGCACAGCTCCTCTCGCTAACTTTAACACCTTTGACATAAATACATATAATAATGGTTATACAATTCTATACATTAACTTTAAATAGTATTAATCAAACAATATGGGATTTATTAGATTAATTATTAACAAAACTAGTTAAAAGTGTCCAAAATAAAACCAAACTTGCATACATACATGTACCCCAAGCACTTTTTCAGTTATATAGTAAATCAAATTGCTGGTCACCACTTGATAAAAACACAGTGGAAGAGTTAAAAAGTGCTACTTACCTAAAATGTATGTTCAGTTAACTAAACAGCAGACCGTACCACAGCTTCTTGCAGTACGGCTACTTCGAGGTCTTGTTGTCATTTAATACGATAAAGGGACTTGACAGAATTGAAGAGGATTGTAGTATGTGGCCTGAAGTAAGGATGCTCTTCATCATCACTGGTAAAACATAAGATCAGTGCAGAGCATCCAGATGTTAGAGGATATAGGTATAAATATGTTTTATTAAAATGTAAGAGAACAGCTGGGAATTGTAAGCTTGACTGAATTGAGACTTTTGATGTAGATTTATTAGCCTTACTGAGGAAGCTTTCTGATCTTATCCACTTATGTTTTGCTGAATTATGGTGGAGGTAACCAGAGTGTAAAGGATGTTATTTGAATATAAGTATAGCTACTCACATTTATGTATGCTATCATGGTAGTCACATTCTAATTATTAACATTTCGGGATGATGAGCCAAGATGGAGAAGGGCTTTATGTTGGCAAGCTTTTGTAATTTTTAAAATTTATATCATAACAGAAATAATGCCCTTTGGTGCCTTTCTTTAGTATCCTCCTGTGTCTGAACCTTTCTTGCCTGGTACTCCGTCTCTCAAGCATGTCCCCATCAAGCCTGTTTCTCAGACTTTGCCATTATTTTGAGGCACCTTGCTCACCTCCTATCTGCTTTTATACATCCTGTCTTTGAAGGTGACTCTCAGCATGCCTCCTATGCCTTTACACCTCTCGCCTTTGCACTTCTTCATTCAATTGCATCCAAAGGACAAATCAGATTGCTCATACAGACTGAACACACATAGATCATAGCGTTTTATTATATAGTAAATAAGAAATATGAAATTAGGTTTAAAAAATGTATCAAAGTACAGAGTGTAATCATAAAGCTACTTTAAATGTTGAAACTTGATTTTCTAAGTTATTGCATTAGCCAAAATATATTATAATGTGTTTGAGAATGTCACAGTGCTTGGCAGTACTAGGTTTAGTCTTTGACAGAGGCAATATATTAAATTGTCAAGTTCAGGGTTATTGTAAGGTGTTGTGAAATGAACAGCCTCGACACACACAAGGAGGTCTGGGGCAGCCACCCATATATTGTCCCTGGCTGCAAAAGGATTTTGAAATAGTACTCATGTGCACTGTTTTGAGTCCTGAACTGAACTGAAGAGTTGAGAAAAGATGTCGGATTTATAAGCCGAAAGCAGGAGTGATGTCGTTTGGCCGGAAACAGAAGTGACATCAGTCTGGGTGCCGGAACCGGAAGTGATGTTGAATCAGGCAGGTTTTCCCGTATTTGGCCTGCAGAGATAACAGAGGTAGGTTTAGTGCACCCAGCGACCCCCTGGCCTGGCGGGTAATTACCTCCACTTGGTCCACTCGGCTCCCTCCTAGTCGCACGTGTGTCACAGTGTGTATATAATAAAAGAAATGTTTATGTTTTCCATCATGTAAGACTGATAGTTGCACTTTATTTTGAAAATGATTTCATACACAGGTATGAGAGTATGATCATGGCCAGCATTCAACAATCCCAGTTTGCCAAACCCAGGATTGGATGGATGTCTATACTGACACTGTGCTACATCATTCATGAGGCATTCAAGTGAAATTTACCTTCTTCCCCTTGGCAATATCTTTCATAAATATAACATTAGCTTCCACTGTTATGCTGATGACACCCAGCTCTATCTCACTAGCAAACCTACTGATTCCTTTACACCCTCCTCACTTACTGATCGCATAGCAGAAATCCAATCCTGGTTATCTTCAAATTTTCTTAAATTAAATAGTGACAAAACTGAGGTTCTCTTCATTGGTATAAAATCAATATTATCCAAAACTGATCATTTTTCATTTGTTATTAATAATTCCTCTGTCTCCCCTTCCCCACAGGTTAAGAGTCTGGGTGTCATCCTTGGCAGTATTTTATCTTTTCAGTCCCACATCAGTAATATCTCCCAGTCTGCATATTTCCACTTGTGTAACATTAATCGTATTTGGCCCTCCCTCACTCCCCACACCACTGCTGGTCCAGAATTCGGCTGCCCGCATCACTACTAGAACCCCCTCTATTCACCATATCTCTCCCGTTTTGCAGCAGCTTCATTGGCTTCCAGTTCAGTTCCAAATTCAATTCAAAATTCTCCTACTAACTTTTAAGGCTATCCACAACCTTACCCCTCCATATTTCCATTCCCTCTCATACACTTAGATCCTCTTCCTCCATCCACTTGACTGTCCCCTTCATCCGTCTTAACATTATGGGGAGCAGAGCATTCAGTTGCTGTGCTCCCCAGCTTTGGAACTCACTACCACCTGAGCTTAGAAATACTGAATCATTTTCACTTTTCAAATCTAAACTCAAAACTCATTTGTTTAAGACTGCTTTTTCTCTTTGATTACAATTGCTCTGTCTGATTTTAACTTTTAGATTTTACTTTTGTTTATAATCTGTGTTTTTTCTATTGCTCGGTGTCCTTGAATGTTTAGAAAGGCGCCTACAAATAAATAAAATGTGTTATTATTTTAATATTAATTTCAGGAATATTATTTAGACTTACCAGTGAAGAACGCAACGTATCTGAGAATATGTTTATTTCTAAAAAGTAAAACAGAGACAGTGTCATTATTTGACAGACATTGTTTCCTAAGGCAGTGGCCTTAACCTTCACAGTTTCAGATTCAGTCGGCTGAGTGCTTTCTTAATTAGGGACACTGCATCTTTTTACTGAAGAATGGTTAAATATATGTTGATCAGTATTTTTCTATTTCTTATATTATGAAATATAAATACCTGCTTTGCTTGACTTTTTCTATGGCATTGAACATAGTGAATCAAATATACTATTCTGCACTCTAAATATAAATATAAAATATGGTTTCCATATTTTTTAATGGCATATAAGTGCTTTTCATATCCATAACAGTCTGTCTGATGCACGTGAAATTAGTTTTATAACATTAACTACAGTACTAAGTCTGTTAAACCTGTTCATGTGGTGGTCTAAGTTAGCACGCAACTCTGTTACCCATCTTTTTCTCTAAGAAGCCCACTGAGCTGCACTAAGTCTCAGTCTTGGCCTGTTGCTAGTTCACAGCTCTGAGGCACACTGCAGTGGTGCTAAACCCAAAAGTTAGTCTTGTTACTGTAAATACGAACTGAGAATAAATTAGCACATGACCATCCCAAGGTGACAGCGGTTGCAACTGATAAAAGAGTTTGTGAGAGAATAATTTAGAGGTAACAGTAGTTAAGTACTGACATTTATGCTGATTGGTTCATTTGTTTACATATTCAAATAAAAGTCTGTTTTATACCTTTAGGTTTAGCCTAAATTTCTGTGTATGTGATAACTCTCCAGTCTTGTTTATAGGACATCTGCTGATCTCTTAATCATCCCCATGTACATTTTGTGTATGACATCAACCTTTCTCTGGTACAGCCATGTCTTTTGTGTACGTAACCATTTCAAGGTAACTTCATAAACTTTTTTTATATATAAATGTCTACGCGTGGAAAGGAAGTATGTGTGTCTGTCTGGTCTAGTAACGCGAAGCGGCCCAGAAGTGTGAGGCTACAGCATGAAGCTCAAAGAAAGCGACTCTGTTGCCAAAGTGAAACTCGCTTAGCTGCTAATACACAAGCAAGGCGAGCAAATCGGCAAAACAAAACCACCAAGGAGAGAGAAACTCGATTAGCCGCTGATAGACAACGGAGGCAAGCACAGCGGCAAAATGAAACCTCAGAGGGAAGAGAAATTCGATTAGCCGCTGATAGACAATGGGGGGCAAGCATGTCGGCAAAACGAAACCGCCAAAAAAAGAGAACCTTGCTTAGCCGCTAATGCACAACTGATGCGATTGATTGATTGAAGTGCCAGAATCCATGGTCTCTAGGAGCCCGGGCTTTTTACAGCACAGTTTTACAAAGTTAGTCTAAAATAAATCCCTATATACACTGCAACACAAAATACTTGACAAGTGTTAACTTTAGAGGTAACAGTAGTTTGGTATTTGGGTTTGTAGTGCACATTGAAATATACTGTATAAGCATTATCTCTAATTATTCTATTCTATTCTAGAATAGAATCTATTCTAAGAGTTATCTCTAAATTATTCTCTAACAGTTTAAACCAGCAGACACAAGACACTATAAAAAATATCATATTTGTGTAATTTTGCTGCATATATTTCCCCATCTTGGATCCTTTTCTGTGCATACCCTTTTTGTGCTGCTTTTTCAATTCAATGCAAAACATTGACCAGGATAAAACAATTAGCCACCAGATATTCAAATGTCTTTCATCTCAGCATTATTTGTATTAAATGCTCTTACTTTCTTTTGGGTCTGACAAAATTCTTATCAGATTGTTTTTTAAAGTAACCTTTGAAGAGGCAGAGAATGTAATTTATTTCATATGTATTCATATCAAAGCAATTTGTGTTGTTAACAAAGAGGACAATGACTTCCTATTCTGTAATTTTGTTCTCACCACTATGCTTTGAAATTTTAATTGCAAGATCTTCAGAGAAATATGCAGATAACATTTTTTATTGTTGTATTTGTTGATAATAGACCTTTCGAAAACAAAATTTAAAGATGAATTCTGTATAGTATTGCTAAGGCAATGATAGACAAAAGAATTTTAACACTCATTTTTGGACCGATGTTTCAACTTTAATTGCGGAAATAACAATAAATACAATAGAATAATTGAAAATCACAGCATTATAGAAGTAAAACTAACAAGAAAGCAATACCTGTAGTCAACATGAATTGGAGGCGTCTTGCAGTCTTTTTTATTATCTGCCTCTTACAGCCAACCTGCATGACACCTCTGGCTCTCATCAAGCTGCTGTAGTTCTGAATCAGGAGTTGTGGGATGCTATCCTAGATCTACAAGAAGGGCCTGAGAAATTTACAAGCCATGTCTCTTAATGGTGCCATCTGGAGCATCCAAAGATGCTCTATGGGGTTGAAATAAGGGGATACAGCAAGCCAAGGCATATCCTATACTCCAACATCCATTTCTCAGGACAGTTGTGACCACAGCAGCTACAGTATGTGTGGCCTGGCATTGTCCTGCTGTAGGGTTAACTTGTGTTGCCTTACTTAGGGAATAAGGATTTGTTTCATAATCGCAACCCTGCAATGAAGTGGAGCTGCAGGCTCCACCATGACACTGGTTCCACCCCTGAGCTCAATGAGACTGAACACAGGCATCAGCATACCATTGTCTCTTCTCCTCTTCAACACTTTGGTCTTCCTATATACTTGGAACAGACTGCAGTGTGGCTCACTGATGTAGAGGACCTAAGGCCACTGTTGACCAGTCCATCACAGCCTCTACCTGTTCCCAGGGGTATCATGTGCCATATAGAAGGTGGTCAAAAGAGGGTGTCTGATGGGTAGCCTTTATTGTAAGGCCAGCAGTATGAAGCCTGTCACTAATGCAGGCACTGTGCACATCTGTAGTTTCAGCAGTGGCAGCATAGATGGCAGATCTGAGACAATCTCTCAGATGAACCAGTCTGATGTGTCAGTCCTGCTCTGGTGTGGTCACTCGAGTGTAACCGGATCCTTTGTCCTGCTGGTCTACTGAAGTGGCTTAATCTGGTAATACTGTCTAGCAAAGCCTTCCATCTTTTCTTTGTGATTTTCTGTGTTGTATAAACTTTCCCAACAGCCATACTTGAATAAAAGTTGAAAGTAAAAGTAAAAAAAACCCAAATTTTCCTATTTTGTTTCCTGGTTTAATACTGTAGTGACATATGTGTTCAGCAAAATATGTCGGACCAGGTAAAGTAGGAACATTCAGAAAAAACGTATTCAAATCGTAGTGAGGTATTTCTACTTTGTTTACTATAAAAAACTGGAGATTTTAGCATTAAGAGAAATCTAAGTAGAGTATGTTACCCCTCTTACAAATAAATTAAAAGGCTGGAATATTACAGAGTGAGCTTTATACTTGGCATTCAACTAAACCAAAAATTGTAAAAGAACTTCCAGATCCTACACTCTTAAAAATAAAGGTGTCAACGTGGTTCTTTCATTCCCCCCCCCAAAAAAAACATCCACATGAAGGATCCGAAAGATTTCCTTTTTGTCCACATATTAGGAACCTTTTCAAAGCCCAAAGAACCAAATTCCTATGCAAAGAATCCTTCCCAGAATGCAGTGGTTCT